>NC_135398.1:2910329-3510329 GCF_051989625.1 Stigmatopora argus
ATTTGCAGGATTTCATACAAAAAAATTGAAAATCTATTTTTTGTGGTCCGTTTTTGGTTTTTTGAAGGCCAGCCTCAAAGGAAAGTAGACAATCACCTTAGATGGGAATGGGAATGCTGGGAATTTAAATTTTATTTTTATTTTTTTATTGTATTTTCAGATAGGCCTGCGACTAATATTCAAGTTCAACTTATGTTTTATTTTTCTCTGACAATCAACAGCCTGTTAAGTACCTTTTTAAGGCTAAAGTTATCTTTTAAGTTAAAACTACTATGCTACTCTGCATTTTTACTATTGTTACTTTAATGTATGTTTGTTTTCGGTTTTTAATAAAATAAAAAATTGTGACTTACCATATATTATTATTTTTTTTCTCTTCATTTCGTTTTTTTTTTTAGCTGCTGCGACTTATAGTCCGAAAAATACGGTATTTTAAATGTCAAATCCATTCTCAATGGACGCACGTCATTGGCTGCCAACCCTCCCACTCCAAAAAAATCAGAAATGTATTTGAAATAGTAAGTTACAGTAACAACATTCAAAAAAAGAACATCATTGTTAAAACGCCTGTTTTGGAAAAATGTCTGAAAACCTAAAAACGCAATTTAGCGAGATCAAATGTATTGAAATGACTAAAACATTTTGTGCACAAGAATCAACCAATCACAATCAAACTCATTTTAAATAGAACCGACGCTATTTAAATAAACTTCAACTGTCCTGCTAAACTTTCCTTGACATTTCTTGACTTTCAGCTTTTGTTCAAATAATGAATCAAATTTGGACACGTTAAGAATTCCCACTTCTTTGAAAAGCATCGCCGTGCCACCTGAAGAAAAATGACCTTAAAGCGTGTTGCCGTCACCGCCATAATTCACTCCAGATATGATATCCTTTCGCCGATAATCCGTATTTCAACTTCACCTTTGTTTTCATTGGACGATAACCATACAGTATCTCCCGAGCAAAAGTGGAAAAATGTGTTATGGTTCGAGTAAAACAAGTCTGAACGCGCCAATTAATCTGAGCGACTTCATCCCTGCTTCCGTTTTATTCCACAGTATATTCCGAGCCATAAACCGGATGCCACAATTCCACAGTCGTGAACGCTCCACTCCCACAATTCCACTCGGGGATTCCGGAATGCGCTCTTAACCACACAATCGTCAAACCAATGCGAGACGATCGGAGCGCTGAGGTGGATTTTATCCCTGCCACGTTTTTTCCTCTTTAATGCCAGCTTTAAAAAAGGCATCAAAGATGGCGCACATTATCCGCTCATCTCGAATACGCACGCCAACAAACAGGAGCGCTCCGAGCGAACGGCCCGAATAGCTCATCTGCCTCGATCTGGATGGATACGCATCTTCGAGTGAAGACATTGGAGGAATCGCAAGTCAGATTTCACAATTGTCAACTTATACGATTTTGATCATTTCAAATTGCCATATAACAACTTTAGTAAGGGATTTTTTTTAAGTACGTTTTTTGCAAAACCGATCTCGTTTTACCAATTTCGGCTCTAATCCGGATCGTCCCGTTCAGGGGGCGGGAGGTGACCTGCCTGAGGCAGCCATCACAACAGAAGGGTGTCGAATTGGAGCATAGTTGCGGCACACGTTTGAAGTGTCCAGGATCAATGTATCACTTAACGAGCAGCTGCAAAAACGTCATCATGGACTGCTAATATTTTCATGTTTTAAGCACATGCATTCCCCATTCACACATCTCCTTTTTCACTATACATATATGCATATATGCATATATACATATATACATATGTATATACAAACTGTGAAGTAGGGTCACCCCTATTTAAAAAATATTTTTTTTACTTCAGTGCTGAGTCGTAGTAGCAAGCGGAGGCTTGCGAATTTCAGGTTGGATTTTCACATTTTTATGAACTTACAAAAAAAATTAACAAAACAATTTAATTAACAAAAAAAATTAATTAACAAAAACAAATAATCAACAAAAAAAATTACAAAAAAAAACAATTAACAAAAATAAAAACACATTTCATTAACAAAAAATAATAATTAACAGAAAAAAATCATTAACAAAAAAATGCAATTAACAAAAAAATCTAATTAACAAAAGAAAATCCCACAGAAAAAACGCAATTTAATGAAGCCACGATAATCGAGAGATTACTGCATAGCGCGCCAGCAAGCAATGCACCCCGACAGTCAAGCTGTCAGCGACATACAGTGACATCTCCAGAATCTTGATTTTATTAAATACTAAAGGTGCACCGACTGATTGGGCACCCCGTCCACTTTGGGGAACATTTTAGACTGTTAAGTGGGCCATATGTGCGTAAATATGTGCCGCGTTGGATTTGTACAGTTTATTATCACTTGATAAGGGGAATTGGCCGAGGTCGACAGGTATGAGATTTATTCCCAACCTCGGGTTGAGTTAAAGTCCGCACGCTCCGAGAAATGTAATCATATATAGTACGCAGTAAGACACTTGCTGCAACATTAATGGCAAAGCAGCTGTTGCCCCAACCATTTTTTTGTATGAGGCCAAACACAAATAATGCATTGCCACCAGGAGTGAATGTTTTTTTAAAGCTTTGTTTATGTATCTAAGACTATTGTGAAATATTACCCACGGAAATGAGTGCTTTTTATGCGGCAATGTTTGAAAAAAAGACATTTGTGGTGTGGGGTAGATGTGGCAGGGCTTATGCAAAGGTGTGTGTAGCATAATTTTAAGTGTTTGTTGACATGCCACCACAACAGATGTAGCATTTTCAAATTCTACATCGTTTGCTAAATCTTATACATGAATTTTTCATACTCTAAAGCTTGGGTGCTCACACTTTCAGCCACTCACCACCTCCTAAAGAAATGGAGTCAATAACACCTACCTTTATATTTATTTATTTTTACAACTCATGTTGATGTATGCTGGATAACCACATATCTACAATGCGACTTTATTTGGAGGGCGTTGCGTTTGTTCAGTGCGCGTTAACACGACGCAAGAGAGGGAAATGGCGTAAAAATACTCAAATTTGAGTTGAGTACCGAGTTGGGGGGGAGGCGGGGTCATGTCTGAGGCAGCCATCACCACAAAATGGTGTCAAATTGGAGCATAGTTGTGGCACACGTTTGAAGTGTCCAGGATCAATGTATCACTTTAGGTACAACATGCAGTATCTCAAGCAATATTAAAATAAAATTTAAAAAATCCAGCTGAACGCCTTGCTTAACATAAACCCGTCTTGCAGCTGCTCGTTAAGTGATACATTGATCCTGGACACTTCAAACGAAATGTAGCTTTATATCCAGTATATTTTATTATTCGTTTCAATTTGTCTACTGGAATTGCTGCGAAACAAAATTTCCTTCGAAAAATCCCAAGATTTAGCGAACAAGGTTTAAGCTAACTGTAGAGGCTAGTGATCTACTGAGCTATTGGTCTACGACTCTGTCCCAGATAAGAGTTTTTTCCCCATGCAGTGGAAGCGGCGATATGTGTGGAGTACTTTTAGAAGATGAACCGCAACAAATCTCGATAGTCCACTTGAGAAGTTTTCAATTTGCAATCGAGGGAAAGCGAGCGAGACTTACGCCTCATGTGTTTGAGACGTGGCATTCATTCAACATGCAAGAACTCCATTTTATTTTGCTTTTTTTGTTTATGACTGCCATTACGAATAGAAGGCCGCATCAATCAAACCTAAAATAAAACCACACAGCCTACATACATCTCGTGATTGCTCATATCACACAGTACTTCGCAAAGCATCAAACCGTAGGAACAACATTATGCAGTGCGCATATTGCTCCTCAAACCGTTCTACGACATCAGTATTAGATTCGAGGAGTTAGCAATATAGAGACTCGTCAATTGATTAATGTGATGCACATTATGTGGAGAAGGAGAGCTTTAGCTATGTAAGAAATTTAGTTCATTAAATGCCTTGGAAAACACAAAAAATTAAACTGCTGTTGACCACCGCTCACACTCACACACATGCAAAATCCACAAAATCCATAACAAAGCCATAACAATATTCCTGAGGCTTGGTAGAGGTCAGCATCCTACCAGAATGCGGTTTGTACTTGTTTATTTTTTTTTAGAGGCGGATCCAGCTCACCTGCGCCTGGCAGGATGATGACAAGATCTAACCTTTTAATGCGCTTACATGTTGACATTTGTGAGATCGCTGACATTCCTCAGAGAAAATAAGAGCCGTGACATTCTTCCGAGCCGCCGCGGAGCTGCCGTCATTTGTCAGATAAAGCGCCATCAACGACTTAATTAGATTAGCTGCGGCGCCCGGGCAACCCTCCCTGTCAAATACGCACCTGGGCCTTGCTTTTTTTTTTCTTCCTGATGACAAAATGTTCCGCTCGCCGTCCCCGTGTGAGCAGAATACACGATGGGTCGCCTATCTTCCGCCCGTGACATTCCACGGCACCTGGCAAAGACAATGGATGACGGAATTTATCACAGCTCTGCGGATTACAGACAACAAAGCAGTCAAAACAAGCTCTCGCCGCCGCCGTGAAAGGTAGCTTTGATTTTTTTTGCACTCTACTGGCCTTAAAATAAGACATAACATAGTGTAGGCTGTCACAAAATGCTTTGTTTATTGCAGAAGTAAAAACAAGGCATTTTTGGACATGAAAATGAAGGAAATGTGGCTCAATTGAAAGTACTGTGGATTGGACGTCTATCATCGCCAATGGCAGTAAGACGTGACTCAATATTCGCTAACCGAGTTGACAATGGAAGTGTAAGATTAAAGGGGTGAAAGCAACAAACATCCAATAACAAAGTTATAAAGATATTCTAAAATATATACAGTAATCCCTCGAATATCACGGATAATGTAGAGCACGTGTCAAAGTGTCAAATCTGGCCCGCCGCATCATTTTGTGTGGCCCGGGAAAGTAAATCATGAGTGCCGACTTTCTGTTTTAGGATCAAATTAAAATGAAGAGTATAGATGTATATTACATTTCCTGATTTTACCCCTTTTAAATTAATAATTGTAATTTTTTAATCAATTTTTTTCTGTGTTTTTAGTTCAAAAATCATCTTGTAAAATCTAAAAATATATAAAAAAAGCTAAAATAAACATTGTTTTAGATCTATAAAAAACGGAATATTCAGGGCTTTTAATCCAGTTCTTTCAATCCATTTATAAAAAAAATAAATCTAAATATTATATCTAAAATGGTCCGGCCCACACGAAAGCGAGTTGACGTTAACACGGCCCGCGAACCAACCCGAGTCTGACACCCCTGATGTAGAGCAAACATGGCCGCGATAATCGAAAAACAGCCAAGTAGGATCACCCCTATTATTACTACACACTACCATACTATACATACTTACTACATAAACACACATCTGGAAAAAAATGTTTTTCTTGTTTTCTTGTACCGTATTTTCACGACTATAAGGCGCACTTAAAAGTTTTAAATGTTCTCCCAAATAGACAGGGCGCCTTATAATCCAGTGTGCTTTATATATGGAAAATAAAATGTGTCATTCATTGAGGGTGCGCCTTATAATGCGGTGCGCCTAATAGTCGTGAAAATACAGTACATTGTTTTCAACATGTCTAGATTTGGAGAGATGCTCTTTAAGCGATTTTCTCCATCTACTGTTAGACCTGAGAAGTGCAACGTAGACTGAATTTAAGCTTCTTCTGTAGACCATATTCAATGACATTTTCCTACCTCCTGTGGGCCAATAAAACTGGGCTGTTGATTGAACACCCCTGTTCTAGAAGATTAAAAAAAAATCAAAAACATTCCCCCAAAACACAGTCATATTTTGATCCCTTTCTATTCTACGCCAATCAAATCACAGTAGAAATTCCCTGTACTGCCCCAAATGTATTAATCCCGACATCGATTCACCCTTCAACCGCTATTTAAGCCAATCATAGTCAACTACAACAACTAGCATATGGTTGGTTAGATACTTTAAAGCAGCAGCCATAGCCATAAGTAGTGGGTAAACAAGAATACATGAATAAATGATAACCATTTGGCTACAAGGCTATTTCGAGCCGTGTACATTACGATGCTACAATTAGGCGGTCTATCTTTTTCTCACTCTCTCGCTCTTTCACGCTGAGTTGAAAGATTGACTCGCCCCATTTCTCACCATTTGCCATCGCCCCGGGGTCAATGTTTGGTCAGCAGTCCTACACACCTACTTCCATAATTCAAAGAGCCGAGCGCCAGCCCGGGACTCGTTTGTCACACACCGCCAAATTGTGAGGCCACCCCTGGGCTCCCACCTTCCAACATCTCACCCAGACAAGCTCTCGCAGCTCCTCATCATCGAACCCCGACGGGTAATGAAGCTAAAATGTACTGAAATTTATACGAAACCCACCTGAGGTTTGTAGCGCCACCTGTTTCCGTGAAACTTTTGCTAAATTGGCAAGTACAGTAATCCCTCGAATATGAATAATGTAGACCAGACAATAATCGAAAAATTGCAAAGTAGGGTCACCCCTATTATGACTACAGTGGTACCTCGAGATATGAGCTTAGTTCGTTCCGGGACTGCGCTCGTATGTCGATTTACTCGTAACTCAAATGAACGTTTCCCATAGGAATGAACTAAAAACTAATTAATTCGTTCTAACCCTCTGAAAAAAACACCAAAAACAGCATATTGGATTGGAAAAACATTTTTATTTGTTCTAGTTCGCCATCTATTAACAAAGTAACAAATAACTAGTGGTTTAATAGTACTAAAATGTGTTTAATAGTACTAAAATTAGATGGATTTCGCGGAGGGGAGGGGGCTTTTTGCACGGCAACGTGCTCGTAACATAACAAACAAAGTTAAATGAACTTGGATTACAATGCAGACACTCAAAAATAAGTTGAATCTAACCTTACACTAAACTTAATTCAAATTTTGTTTGAAATTTTGATACCTTTCTTCTCTGGGTTGGCTCTATTTGCCCCGCCTCCACTCTGACTTTCAGATGCAACCTATCAAGGGTTGTTTGCTTTTGTCTTTCCTTCAAAATATTCCCAATATAATGCGCACAAATGTACTTACAATAGAATAACGCACGACCACTTGCCAACGAGAAGTAGTATAATTATTATTAGCGATCGCTCCGCCATTCTGCACTGACTAACGGTAAAAAAAAACACTGAAAAAATGCTCCGCCCAGTGCTCGTAGAGACATTACACGAGAGAGTTGCTCGTACATCAAAATTTGTCTCGTGTCTCAAGATAAATATTTGCTCAAAATTTTACTCGTATCTCAAATTGCTCGTGTGTCGGGGACCTCGTATGTCGAGGTATTACTGTAGTGAATTCGCGATAATCGAGGGATTACTGGAACTGCTTTTCACGGTCATTAAAGGTTAGAATGGGAAGTCTCGGTAAATAAAAGTGAAACAAAGAGCTGAGTTTTAACGAAGCGAGCGCTCAATTCCCCTGCCGACTCTTTGCAATCACTTGAGATGGAAGCAAAACAAATGAAAAAAACCCAAAAACAATTGAACTAATCAAAATCCCAAGTGCGGCGTTCAAGGAATTTCAATTATAGCACGGGTGTGCTGCAATAGAGGTTTAAAGTATATTTTGAGGCAAATATTAATGAACTGGAAAAATGACGGAGTACCAATTAGCCTTTTTACTGGAAATGAGTTGACATGCATTAATCAGTTTTCTGCTTTTAACACTGTTTTGAGTCTTTACTAATTGGCCTCCTTTCATCATGCAATAAGGTATGATTTGTTATGTCATATTTCAAACATTTATTTTTCATTTCCAGTTACCATGTACACATGGATGACGGGTGTTCAAACTTTTATTTGTTAAATAGACGATCGGAGTAAAAATAAGGACTCCGAAAATATATTGCAAAATGGCTTTAGATGATTTTTATGCAATCTTCTTGCCAGCAAATTTGTCTGCTAACAAGCAGATCTGAAATCAGCAATGTAGCGTGCTATCTTAGTCTCATTATTCGAGTACCTGCCGACTTTGCGCTTGTTTCACACCCACTCCACTCGGGAGGAAATGTGTCTGAGTGGGTGACACAGCTGAGCAACGGCTTTCATTATTAGCAAACTCAGACAAAGGTGACTTCTTAAACATGAGCTTTTTAGCCACTCCTGGAAGTGTAGCGCAACAACAAAGTCATGCAAACACACAGATGAAACAAAGCTAACATTGGATTAATTGGTATTAGCTTGCAGTCAGAGAGACAAAAAGTCAGATGAAAGGCGAAAGAAGTTGGAGTGATTGACTGGGAATTGCTTCTAAAAATATGTCTTTTAATTCACCCTGGCTGGTGAGAAGGCTCCTGTGCTTTTGAGGGAATGCAGCTTTATTTGTATGACGTTGTGTTTGTTTCTGTGTACGCATTAACACGAAGCAAGAGAGATAAATTATTTATTTATATATTCATTAATTTATTTATTACCTATTTATTTATGTCTAAAATGTCTTTTCCTGTGTCTGTATTCTCACCCTCTTGCTACTGTGACAGTGATATTTCCCGAATACGGGATGGATAAATTAATCTAATCGAATCTAATCTAATATAAAATAATCTAAAATAATCTAATCTAAAGTAATCTAATCGAAGCTAATCTAATCTAATCAAAGATAATCTAATCTAATCGAAGCTAATCTAAAATACTCTAAAATAATCTAATCAAAGCTAATCTAAAATAATCTAAAATAATCTAATCAAAGTTAATCTAAAATAATCTAAAATAATCTAAAATAATCTAAAATAATCCAAGATAATCTAAGATAATCTAAAATAATCTAAGATACTCGAATCGAAGCTAATCGAAGCTAACCAAAGCTAATCTAATCTAATCTAATCTAATCAAAGCTAATCAAATCGAGTTGAATCGAATCTAAATTAAATTAAATGAAATTACTCAAATTTGCTCAGGACCGATTTGGAAGGGGGTGGGTCACGTTTTAGGCAGCCATCACCACAAAAGGATATACAATTGAAGCATTGTTGCGGTACACGTTTGAAGTGTCCGGGATCAATGTATCACTTAACGAGCAAAAGACTTCAGGCTAAATTCCACCGCCTGCAGCTGCGTCAACATTGGCTGCCTTCACGATGTCGTAGATCAGGAGTGTCAAACTTTGGTTTGTGGGCCACATTAATGCCAACTCCATCTCACCTAGGCCCGTACCATGTTAAAAACCTAACGTACTTGCCGCCATTGACGCCGTTAGATGTCCAATCCCTTTTGAATGAACTAGGAATTCTGGACAATGAGATCAGGAGTGGGATCAAACACGTATTTTTTTCGCACGCCTTCGAGTCTAGAATCTAGATAATCATTTTCAATAATACTTTGTATTTTCTGTCTTTTTTGAGCCCTCAAAATGAAGCCTCTTCGTTATCAGCAGTCCGAGGGTCAAACCCAGTATTTAAGCCAGAAAAGAAACACTGTCAAGTCAGAGTGTTCCTTAAAGCCTGAGAAGCTCAAGACCTTTACAAGTAAAGGATCTTTTGAATGTAAAATGGATCAAGAGCCGCATGTATTATTGAGCCGCGCACTGGCGTCAATGTGGGAACGTGCTTAGCGAGCAGCTAGCAACGCCACGATTAGTATGTACGTGGTCGTCGATGCCTCCTCGCATCAGAGACGTCCCGCTGTGAGTAGAGCTAAACACACGCGTGCACTTTACGGGGTCATCCGAAAAGAACACGAACGCCATTACGGTTCTTTTTTTTAACCCTCACACAGTACACAAACGCGTTAGACTAACGTCAGATCGCTCCTGTTGTCCTTTCTTCGCACTTGACCTTCAGGAAATGTGTCTTGAATTGCAAAAATATGCGCTTGCAGTCAACGGAATCGTGTCCCACGAAACCCTCGTATTTGTTGGTGGGCTTTATTTTGATTTAAAAGTCAACAATGGAATCATCTTGAAAGATTAGGCTTAATGGTGTACTGTGAAAAATTATTGTTGACTCCTCACTGTACACGCAGAAGATTGAATGGCAATATACTCACTATGGGAATTAAATATTGATTTTTTTTTATTCTTTACAAATAATACAAGTGTTATCTAACCTGACAAAAAGCTTTTTATCCCCCCCAACTTATTGAATTGAATGCTTTTATTGTCATTAGACAAGTATAATGAGATTTAAAGCCTCACTACGAAGTGCACAAATAACAACAACAAATAAATAATAACAATAAAAAAATAAACAATCAATAAGTAAATAATAAATAAGTAAGTAGTCAACAACATAAATAGGTAGGGAAGTTCACAAATAATAACAACAAACAAACAAATCATCAATAATAAAAAATAATCAATAAATGAGGAATGAATTCGAAGTGCACAAATAACAACAACGAACAAATAAATAATAAAAATAAATAAATAAATTAATTATCAATAAGTAAGTGATAAATAAGTAGTCAACATTATAAATAGGTAGGGAAGTGCACAAATAACAACAACAAACAAACAAATAATCAATAATAAAAAATAAATATCAATACATTAGGAATAAATATATAAGTAAATATAAATTGTCAACGTACTGTAGTTTATAAAGTACATTATGCATTTTTTGACGAAAAATAAGATCTAAACTAAAAGTAGAAAAGGATTTATATGCATATAAATGACAATAAATATTGTATCCATTTTGTATTAACGCTCTCAAGCATATTTTGGACCAATCAGATTTCCTGATTTATTTTTTTTGAAAGCAGGAACTGTTAGCAAGGTAACAAAACTTCTATTTACACATTAAAAAACAATTTTATATTTATCGAACCACTATAACAATAATATTTTTTGGTAATTACGTGCCGTGATAAAAAGCGAACACCATACGTTATCAAGAATCTGAATTTCTGTATGTTTTTTGGTCAAAAAAATGCATTAATGGAGCCGTTAATGGAAACCGAAGCATCATTTTCGAGACGATGTTAATTAAATATCCGAGATTTGCCGATTTTGAGCTCTTCAATGCTAGTTTCATTCCACATTAGACACCAGAGACAAAGTCAGAAAACCAAAAAGCTTTTTTATTATAAATGCAAGCCCTAAGGCAGATACTCACAGTGATAGCAACGCTGCCTTCAAAACGCCAGGATAAAAAGTACGCTCCAAGAAGCGTGTCATTTTTTTATCAAGCTTATTAAAGATTCCATTTGATTTATTTGGACTTAGATTTTTTTGTTGTCCACTGATTATCTACCTCATCTAAGTGCAAAAATGAAATAAAAGTTGCCCTGGAGACTGTTAGATTTCAGACTTGATCAGCAACCCGTATTTTTTTTGCTTCTTTGAAACGGTACGCATTTTGATGCATGAGTTATAAATAATTTCATAGGCAAGAAACAATCCTTTCTGGGCCATTCACTCCAATAAACTATTTTTTTTTGCACTCTAGTGTCATTAGTATTACAATGTGAAAAGCCTTTGTTTGTGATGCGCAATGAATGAATAAAATATCTGAAGCTTTCAAAAAGTGACATTTGTGGGCGTTGGAATGAAAGATATAGAAAAGAAGGAGAAAAGAAAATGTTTTTACTTTTTAAAAAAGGTGACCTGTCATGGAATTTGCATTATTTCTGTGATTTATTGCATAAATTGGGGCTGTTTTGGGAAGAGAATTACAAATTGAGCCAAAATGGCGGCCACTGGAGGATATTTGTTTGTGTCTGTGATTTAGAATGGGATGAAAGTTATGCTTTTTTTTCATTATTATTTTAAAAAGTAATAATGTTTAGCATTTTGGGGTTTTAATTTTGAAATTGTATTAGTTTTTTTTAATTTAGTGTTGTTTTAAATGAACAAACTTTGTGTTTTGGTTTGCGAAAAGATCATTACAAACTTGTTTAGCATGTGAATAAATATATAATATGAAATAATATAATTCATCACTAATCAATGCGACTTTTTAAAAACTTTATTCAAGGAGAAAAACATCCTTGTTGAGAAAATAGCGTCAATTGTGGGTAAATATTTGTAAAGGATTTTTCTATATAACAATGATGACAATGCGTTCATATGTCTGCAGCTGCTGAAAATGAGGCATAACTCATAAATTCTGTAAATATATTTTTCCATTAAACTGATAAATGTTCGGTCTGGATTGTAAAATATAGATTTTTCTTTTCTTGGGTGGCTGCTCATCCACTTTGGGTAGATTTGTAGTGTTTAAAATCTTTAAAACGACCCTGCAGTTCCTGCTAGCGCTTGCCCAGTAAATGTCCGCCTTAGCTGGGAATGAGTTAAAGCCTTCAAATCTGGTGGTAAATTTAGCTTATTTCCCAAAAGAAAAAGAACACACATTTTACTAATGGGGCACGCTAATCTTCCAAACGACAATAGTTTGCTCCTTTTTTGGGGGATAAAATACCGCATTAACGAATAAAGTTTTATATCTCTATTTTTTTTTTTTATTAAGCTATTGCTAGCACAATAAGGCATTAGCGCCACATCTTTAGTAATTTTAATCTTTTTAAACTCAATCATCAAACCTTTAATAATGACAGGCTAGCTAGCTGAAAACAGATACATTGTCTTAGTGCACACATTTTGACAAAGTGGGTTTAACTACGGGTCAAATTATTAAATGACACATGAAAGTTTAGTACGTCACTCGGTCAAATTTTGACAAGCTAGCTAGCTCATTAACGGAAACAGATACATTGTCTTGTGCACGTAATTTGACAATGTGGATTGAACAACGGGTCAAATTATTAAATTACACATGAAAGTTTAGTACGTCACATCTGTCAAATTTTGAAAAGCTAGCTAGCTAGCTAGCTCATTAACGGAAACAGATTCATTGTCTTAGTGCACGCAATTCGACAACGTGGGTTGAACTACAGGTCAAATTGTTTAACTCATACCTGTCAACCTCTGCCGATAACTGCCCTTATAAATGATTATGATTCCCCTTACAAACCCCCCCAAAAAACTTACAAACACCGTACGACTCGTACGTTGTTTGTAAGGTTTTTTGGGTACGTCAACATAGATTAGCAGCTAACCATCAACCAAACCTCGGTAAAAATAAAATCTTATTATTATCAACCAATGAGTGTAATCAATCACTCCATCAGGTGCCATCAGACTGCCACGTCTGTTATTGATCCAAGTTCTTACAAAAAACGTCGATATCAACGTCACACCCAAATCAACTTAACGGAGACCTCCGTCAAGAACGTCGTCTTCAAAAGAGACAATATCCTTTTCCCAAGTTCAAATTTTACACATTGCACACATTCATCTGTCGTCTCACCGTCCATCGAAAGCCATAACCGCCATGTGCTTTTAAACACAGCGACTCCCGTAAACTCCTCCCACTAATAATGATTAACAGTCTCCAAGTGCTGCATGCACTCCATCATTTTTTATTCCATTGTCATTCCAGAAACATTGGCCCGACTCGCCGGTACAACGATAGGGAAGCTGGCAGATGAACTGGGGGGGGTTCCCGGGGGACTTGGGGGGGCTGCTTGTCTCAGCACGGACGAGCGCTTTTGCTGACTCCGCCTCGGCGAGGCCTCCACGCCGCAGGAATATCATTACGGTACAGTATTTCGGTCCACGCTGGTACTAAACTGCACTCTAGCAATGGCAATGAAGGTGGTCGGGTTACGGCAATTAGCTAATCGTCATTAGAATGCAGTGGTGTGCCGTCAGGGCCTTCAAGGCCTTCTCTGCTGGCCTAAGAAATATCTCAATCAAAGACTGTTAATTATATTTTGTCCATGAATACTTATTAAATAATGCCAAATTGTCTGTTAGCTTCCTTTCATTGTTTTTCCCTCTGGTTGCACTGTTTCCAGATGTGTGTTTTCATATTGAAGCATTTAACCAATCACATTTCAGCCATTATTTGTGGCCAGGGTCAGAAATCTGCCTCAAGGCCTTCACAATCAGTTCTGCAGGCTCTGCTGCATTAAACAAGCATCGATAAGACTGTTGCTTTAACCAATCGGAATTCGATTTGGTGACACCGAGGCCTCCTCGCAGGCGTAGGGATACGTCATCGCTATCACCAACTATGATTGGCTAGTGATAGAGTGGACTAACCAGAGCTACCAAACTGTATCTGGAGCGAGCTGCACAAGCAAATATATTGTTGTGTTGATTTAAAGCCATTTTCAAGACGGACTTTTCAAGAAAAAAAAAGCTGGACATCATTAAGAAAGGTCGGACAACTCCAAAGCAAGCAAGCCTTTCACAACCGGGAACGAACATTTTCAGCACTAAATCGAATAAAAACGTATGCCAGAAATACGACAGGACAGGCTCGACTTTCAGCATTAGCTTCGATGGCGATAGAAAAGAAGGAAGAAAGAAAGGAGGATGGATATTGTGTATAGGTAAAAAGGATTTTTGGTGAGTAAAATATGGCTATATTCCTATTTCAATTGTATGAGGTTATTATTGAGCTATTACTGTAGCTGCAGTAGAGGTTTTATAGCCATAAAATAGTTTAAAATAGTTTTTGAGGGTTGGATTGATTCCGATAGCTGAAGGCGTCACTAGAAAATTCACGGACCGCCACTGTTAGAATGTATATAAGTGCAGCTGAGTCACTGAAATTGTTATTGGTATTTTTACCTCTGCTGCTGTTTTGGGAAGAGAATTACAAATTGAGCCAAAATGGCGGTCACTTGTAGGAAATTTGTTTGTGTCTGTGATTTAGAAGGGGATGAAAGTTATGCATTTTTTTTTCATGACTATTTTAAAAAGTAATACTGTTTTGCATTTTGAAATTGGAATTGTTTTTTTTATTCAGCGTTGTTTTAAGAACATCTTAAATAAACAATCTTTGTGTTTTGGTAGTTGCTAGTAAATAAACAAATATACATAATTAGAGCCTTTCTATGGTTTTGTTCAGATTGAAACTGGGTGGCATTTTTGTAGTCTAAACAGTCACAGAAGTACAGAAATTCGATTTTATGTGACTAATATGTGAACTAAAATATGGAAACTGCTAATAATGCTTTAATGATAATTCATGTTTTCATGAATGCATTTTCTTATTGCTACTTATTGATTAGCGACAGTGTAACAATGTTGTCAAAATAATTCTTCAAAAGACCTTTTGTACTTTCAAAGTGGTAAAATGATCCCCAAAATGTAGACATTTTCTTGTATTTTTACTCTTAAATTCGTAGTATGAAAAACTCAAAGCTACTCAAAATTCAAGGAATAACATTCAAAAATATTAATTGTTTATGACCCTGTCAGTCAAAAACTTCCCCACCCCAGCTATACCAGTCATCTACCTACTTATTTAATTATATATAAGTATATAATTGTCTATTGTATTGTCGTTAGTGGTTTTTTTTGTTTTATTTGTATTTTGTCACCCTCATTTTGCGACCCATCATTTGCCTAAACATCCATGGTTGAATTGAATTGAATACTTTTTTTTTTTAAATTGCCATTAAACAAGTATAATGATAACTATAATTAAAGCGTCATCACAAAGTGCACAAATACAACAACAAACAAATAAATAAATAATTAATAAATATATAATCATGTGTCTCGTTACCTTACGTGTAGGAAGACTCCATATTTCTCCGGTCTTTTGCTCCTGAACGTCATCATCCATCGACGTTGTTTGGGTCCTCTTCGGGGTAAGTGACTTTTAGATTTGTCATTTTTCTTCCTTTGGAGTGATTGTTTAAGGATTCTTGTTCACTTCTCCCTGTAAAATAAGAGTTTGTAAAATAGAAGTTATTTTTTGGGGTAAAAACAACTTTACATGAGTCCAGTTTTAAGTCCTGTAATAATAGAACAATCTGGAAAGACGGAACATGTGGACACAGGTGGAAACAATTGGCGATGACATGAGAAAAAGCAAGTTCTCGGAAATGAGGAGGATACGACGCCTTCAAAATAAAACAGGAAATGACACGACTACAGGACAACACACGCGTGACACTTTGTTTAATTCCGTTTTTTTCCCGTCAAAGGACATCTAAAAGTTTCCCTGCACCGCCACATTTTTGTAAAATATATAACAAGTGAAAGCAAGATGAATTCCATCTTTAATGTTTTCTATTACATTGACAACTCTAAGAATATTTCAGAGGAAGTAAAAATCACTCAATTGACTAATGTAGTTCCATTAACTGTGCACATCCTTTAATAACTGATCACTAATAACTCAATTTCACGAACAATGGTGTGCGTGCGTACGTGCGTGCGTGTGTGTGTGTAGACAAAGACGTAGACAAAAATAAAAGGCATTATCAGTACACATTTCCTGACATTTTTCCTTCTTTCTACCTTAAATTGTGACACAAGGGTTGCAGGGGTGCTGGAGCCTATCCCAGCCAACTATGGACACCCTGAATTCGAGGCCAGCCAATCGCATGTCAGAAGGAAACGGACAACCATTCATAGCTAGAGGCAATTTAGAGTGATCGGTTAGTTTAGCATGCATGTTTTTGAGATGTGGGAGTAAACCGGACTACCCGGAGAAAACCCACACTAGCCCATGGAGAACATGCAAACTCCACGCAGCGACCGACCTGGGATCGAACCAACGGCCCCAGAATTGTGAGGCAGACACGCTAAACACTCACTCACCGCGCCACCAGACAAAAAATGAAATGAACTCGTATCATGGTCAATATTTATTACGCACAGCAAAAATGAAAGCATGATTACCAAGCACGGGCCTCCACTCCAATTTCGGACTAGTCGTTGTCGTGTTTAAATCGACTTTATATCTTCAACAACATAATGTTTCCAATCTGCCGCAATTATTCTTCACGCAGGCGTGAAATTGATCCCAAACATTGACTTTTTTTTTTCATCTCCTTATCCGCCTCGCCACCACGCGGTTTGATCTCCACTCCACCGAGACAACCTTCGATGAAATTTAATTACATGGAGGGGCTTTAAAGGCGTAAATCTTTCTATAAAGTGGATTGAAACATGCACACGGAGGTCATTAAATCAATGACCATCTTTATCACTATGATTGGGAAACAGAGGGTTTTATTGATGAGGGTGTTGATTACGCATACATATTGACATATATCATCAGTTATTTCCTCTTTTAAGACCTTTGGGTGGTTGAAATGTATCGGTTGTGTCATCAGCGCCACCCAGTGTGTGTGAGTGTGTGTGTGTGTGTGTAGATGTTTTTTTGTTACCATGGTCTTGTAGGTGCTCCTTTATCTGCATCCTGGTGAAAAATGTGTATTATATAAGGCACATGTGTCAAAGTGGTGGCCCGGGGGCCAAATCTGGCACGCCGCATCATTTTGTGTGGCCCGGGAAAGTAAATCATGAGTGCCGACTTTCTGTTTTAGGATCAAATTAAAATGAAGAGTATAGATGTATATTAAATTTTCTGATTTCCCCCTTTTAAATCAATAATTGACATTTTTAATCCATTTTTTCTGTGTTTTTAGTTCAAAAATCATTTTGTAAAATCTAAAAATATATTTAAAAAAGCTAAAATAAACATTGTTTTACATCTATAAAAAAACTGAATATTCAGGGCTTTTAATCCATTTATAAATTTTTTACAAAAAATCTAAATATTATATCTAAAATGGTCCGGCCCACATGAAATCGAGTTGACGTTAACGCGGCCCACGAACCAACCCGAGTCTGACACCCTTCATATAAGGCAAGGGTGTCAAACGTGATTCAAATCTCCAAACATTCGTTCATTCATTCTGAACTGCTTTATCCTCACAAGGGTCGCAAGGGCTGCTGGAGCCTGCTGACTGGGAGACACCCTGAATTGGTGGCCAGCCAATCGCATGGCAGAAGGAAACGGACAACCAATCATAGGTAGAGGCAATTTAGAGTGTCCAACCAGCCCAGCATGCATGTTTTCAGAATTTTGGAGGAAAACGGAGTACCCGGGGGAAAACCCACGTAGGCCCGGGAGAACACGCAAACTCCACACAGGTGGACTAACCTGGATTCGAACCCAGGATGCATGTTTTCGGAATTTTGGAGGAAACCGGAGTACCCAGAGAAAACCCACGCAGGCCTGGGGAGAACACGCAAACTCCACACAGGTGGACTGACCTTGACCTGGGTTCGAACCCAAGATGCATGTTTTTGGAATGTGGGAGGAAACCGGGTTACCTGGAGACCTGGGTTCGAACCCAAGATGCATGTTTTTGGAATGTGGGAGGAAACCAGGTTACCTGTAGAAAACACACGTAGGCCTGGGGAGAACACGCAAACTCCACACAGGTGGACTGACCTGGATTCGAACCGAGGATCCATGTTTTTGGAATGTGGGAGGAAACTGGAGTACCCACAGAAAACCCACACAGGCCTAGGGAGAACACACGAACTCCAGACAGGTGGACTGACCTGGATTTGAAGTCAGGATCCATGTTTTTGGAATGTGGTAGGAAAGCGGAGTACCCAAAGAAAACCCACGCAGTCCTGGGGAGAACACGCAAACTCCACACAGGTGGACCCACCTGGATTCGAACCCAGGGCCCCAGAACTGTGAGGCCTTCGCGCTAACCACTCACCCGCCGCCTCAAAACCCCATTTTCCTCTACTATCTCCCATGAATAGAGAACATTTGATCATTTCATGAATTTAGCAAATCAATGGACCAGTTTAGCTTTAATCTTTTATTAGGAGCATGATCAAAACTGAATAAAAGAATTGTCCGGCGTTGAAAACATTAAATACGCTTTGACTTACTCTACAAAGGAATGTACAACACATGCTGAAAGCTAATGCTACTTGCTGAATACAAACATCTATACATCCAATTGACTCTTTTCCCCAAACTTAAACCCAATTTTCACATCATTTGACGATCAAAACTCACATTTGTTGACGTTTTCAGATTATTTTGTCTCTCTACTTGGGCTGGCTGACCACGCCACGGAGGAAGTCAAAATACCCGTAGCTGGATTTGGCGGGCTTCTTCGGTTCTCGTTTGGCGAGCTGCGCCGCCGCCGCTTTAGCCGCGTCGCCTCGACGCAGGCGGCAGTTGTAGTCGAGCTCGGGGTCGCAGTCCGGGTCGGGGAAGATGATGTCGCCCTCGCCGGTTCCCTGGTCTCTCACCGCGGAGGGTGCCGTGAACTTCGCGCAGGAGGGGTCGAAGGGGTGGCAGCGGGGCTGTGTGTCACAAAAATGTTTGTCACAAAAATGCTAAATAGTGTTCGGTGATTGTTTGGGTATTGCGGGTATTTGTAGGAATGTGAGGGTTGGGGTGGCTGACTGTGACCTAAAGTTCTCATTTTGTATTTTGTTGTTTCAATTTCTATGTTTTTTAAATTAACCAATCTATTGTGATAAAACAATAAAATGGCAATAACTGCATTAACCATCAAAGTGTTCAGCATATCTGGCACCATCTAGCGTTGTGAATGGGTATAATGTCTCGACCCCGAATGTAAGACGACCAACACTTTTTCAGTCTTATTTCAATGCAAAAGACTTATATTCGGGCCAATGCAGTGGTAAAAGCATGGGTTACACTAGTCAAATCGTATCTAGGGATGTCAAATTCAGACCTGTTGCTCTGGGAGCTGTGGCTTGGATTTGCGCAGGGCCGCGGCCATCGTCAGGATGCAGTACGGATCTTCACGGGGGTCGCAGGTCACGGGGGCGGCCATGTGAGCAGGCTGGCCTTTTGGGGCGTACTCCAAGATGGGTTTGGTGAGGCCAGCTAGCTTGGTGGCGGTCAGCGGGTTGCAGCCGGCGTCGAACAACGGGTTGCAGTGCTGAGGTGCCGAGTCGGTGGCCAGCCCGGCGGGAGCCCCGCAAAGGGGGTCCACGGCCGGGTCGCAGCTCGGGCTGGGTGGGTGGTGGTACCCGGAGGGGGCTTTTTGCACCAACATTGGCTTGCAGTAAGGGTCTTTGGGGTTGCACTTGAGGGCGGCGTAGGACGGGGCGGGACCCGCGGCGGGGCGGTAGCCGTACGCCGCCCTCAGGTGGTACTGGAGGCACTCCACGTCCTCGTGGTTGCAGATCCGCAGCAGCTCGGCTTTCTGCTCCTGGCTCAGGAAGGGCTCCAGGACGGGGGCGTAATAGTAAAAACCAGTGGGGCTCTTCTGGGGCATGGCCAGCACGGGGGCGGGGGCCTTGGCAGGGGCCGGCTCGGGGGCGGCGGCCTTGGAGGTCAACGGGAACAGGCAGTAAGGGTCGAGGTAGGGGTTGCACATCCGGACTGGGGCGGGCTTGATGGGGGCGGGCATCGCCGAGGCCGCCTTGGGCTTGCTGGTGGACTCGGAGATGCATTCTGGGTCGTCGGAGTCGGCGCAGGCTTTGTAGATTCCGCTCAGGTGTTTGAGGTAGTGGTTAAAGGTGGGGCCCTCCTCCGATCTGTGCTTGTTCTGGAGGTACGCCACATACAGACGGTCCAAGTCCTCAACCTAGAAAAATGGAGGAGAAAGTTTTGGAATGTAAATTGTTTCGGTCGTTTTATGGGTTGGTGGCAAAAGCTTGTCCAATAGGACGAGGGTGCAAAATTTGTATTGCTCTGAGATTTACTTTTCAAGCAACCGATGCATCGTTTTGTTTTTTCCAGGCCACGGACAAAGTCCAGTGATCCATCCATACTTTGCACGGAATCATTCCGATTTCGCGGAATTGGCGCATTGTGACGTTTTAAGAAGTATTCATGATAAAAGATGAAAAAAAGATAGCCGTTGTTTCATGTTAAGGTATGACCTAGTTTGCTGAAATTAGATAAATAATAAATAAATAAATATTTGAAATGAAAAAAAAATATATATATATATATATATATATTAGAATAAAATAAAATATATACATATATATTAAAATAAAATAAAAATATATAAAAATAAAAATATAAAAATAAAATATATAAAAATAAAATACAAAAATTAAAATATATATAAAAAAATAAAACAAAACAAACTAAATCAAATAAAACAAACTAGATCAAAAAACTAAACTAAACAAATCAAACAAAACTAACTAAATCAAACAGAACAAAACAAAACAAACTAAATCAAATAAAACAAAACAAACTAGATCAAAAAACTAAACTAAACAAATCAAACAAAACTAACTAAATCAAACAGAACAAAACAAAACAAACTAAATCAAACAAAACAAACTAAATCAAACAAAACAAACTTAATCAAACAAAACCAAACAAACTCAATCAAACAAAACAAACTAAATCAAACAAATCAAAACAAAACAAACTAAATCAAACAAAACACCAATAAATAAAAGTCTTAACACTAACCCCCTCCTGGTTGTGACTCTCCACAAAGTACTTGTACCAGCCCCAGAAGTCGGGGCGATGTTGGAACTGAGGCACCGCCACGACCGGCGCGTTCCTCCTGCGTCGCACCAGTTCCTTCAGGTTGGACACCACTTCAGCCTTCACATCGCCAGCCACCGCACCAACTGGAGGGGCGAAACAATTCCACCAAATTCCTGCGTGAAGAGCTCGCAAAAAAGATTCGCCAACGCCGATCCAAGGTAGGATCGTTTGGCCTCGGCGGACGCTAAGAATGTCGCTAAAGCTAAACCACTTCACGTATATTATCGATATTGGGATTAGCCGCGATCCTATGAAGGATTCTGGGAAACCAAATCTTTTATAATTCTGATTTCACTTTAATTTGAATGTCAGAAGAAGAGAATAATATTTGATTCAATCAATAAAAAAAGTAATACTAAAAACACAACTAGGAAAAAATATGTCAACTCTAAAGAAGGAACGATAATATATAACATATTAAAAATACTATTAACATTTCCCGTCAAATGTTTACTTCTCCTTTTTGCTATTTAATTGATTTAAAAATATATTTAAAAAAAAATTAATATATTTTTTCATCCATTTTTAGCTTTTAATGAAAACAACAGAAAAAAATTAATTAAAAACCTCTTTCCGTAAATATGCACAGCCAAATAATACAGCAGTGAACTAGATTTGAATGGGTGGATTTTTTTTTTACATCCATTATACTTACTGTTTTATTTAAATACATAGTTTTGCATTTAAATAATGTGGCTGCTATATTATTAAACATAGGCTTTGACCTATTATAAAATATTTATACTAGCTTTGCCTGACTGTTCTTGCAAAATTGCAGCATTGAATGACTTAAAAAAAAAAAAATCCAAAGCATTTATTTGCTGGCATATGATCTCATTCGTTGCCATTGACGAAAATAGACGTCCAATCATTGTCTCTTTATTTTTTCATTTTGCTGTCGTTTTAAATGCGGTTTGTCACTCGTGGACTTAAATTAGATTAGATAACTTTATTCATCCCATAAATAAATAAATATATAAATAAATAAATGGATATATAAATAAATGGGTATATAAATAAATAGATATATATAAATAAATATATAAATATATAAATAAATATATATAAATAAATATATAAATATATACATAAATAAATATATAAATAAATAAATATATAAATATATCTGTTTTTTTCATTTTGCTGTCGTTTTAAATGTGGTTTGTCACTCGTGGACTTAAATTAGATTAGATAACTTTATTCATCCCATAAATAAATAAATATATAAATAAATAAATGGATATATAAATATATAAATAAATGGGTATATAAATATATAGATAAATAAATGGATATATAAATAAATATATAAATAAATAAATATATAAATACATAAATATATATATAAATATATATATATATATATATATATATAAATATATAACTAAAAAAATAAATATATAAATAGATAAATGAATAAATATATAACTAAAAAAATAAATATATAAATAGATAAATGAATAAATATATAACTAAATAAATATATAAATAGATAAATAAATAAATATATAACTAAATAAATATATAAATATATAAATAAATATATAAATAGATAAATAAATATATAAATATAGATATATAAATAAATAAGCGTGTTGATGACATATATGTATATATTGGCGTGTTGCTGAAACTATTGCCGCCCTTCCCATTTCAAATCAATTGGACACCTCTCACCCTCAACATCCTCCTGCTTTTGTGGCTCCAACGGCGCGGCCCCGAGGAAATCTGCAAAAGACAAACGGCGCTGGCATTAGTGACTGACAAAAACCAGATGTTGCGCTTTCGCTCCACGCGCTGGAAAAAATGCTGAGCCGCCCAAAAGGGCCCAAAAGGGGGTCCCCGCCCGGGGGGCGAAACGCGGCAGGTGCCCGGACGGTGGCGCCTTGGCACCAGCTCCGCCTCCTCCTTTTAACTAGCGTCTGTGCATTTATACAATTACCGGGGGCCACCGCCACTTGTAAAACTACAAAGTCGGGGTCCTCACACAAACTAATTATCCATGCGCTGTAAAATGTTTTTAAAAAAAATCAAAACTGTATGCTAGTGTAGATTTTTTATTTATTTAGGTTTAGCACTACTGTAGTTTCTGGACTATAAGTCGCACCAGCCAAAAAAAAAAGATAATTAAGAATTATTATTATGGGAGGTGCCATTGACGGCGCTAGACGTCCAATTTGTTTTGACTGCAAAAAATTATGAGCATTTGAAAGCAGATAAAACGGATACTTTCCTGTTTTACCTTTTTATATTTATAATAAATAAATACATATATATTTTTTTAATTCTTGTAATAGATTTACTGCCTTTCTTTTAAAAAAAATATATTAAAAGATAAAAGAAGGAATTATTTATTTTTTTCCTTTTATGTAGAAAAAAAAAGATTTTTTTTTGGGAAAAAAAAATATTTATTATGGGTTTTTTCTGCTCTTTTTTTAAATAAAAAAAAACAGTTCGAATTTTTAAAAACCCCAAATTTTTAAAATAAATAAATACAATGGAAAATGTTTACCTTTTTTGTTTTCAATGAAAATAAAAAATGACTTTTTCTTTCAAGAAAGACCAAGAATTATTGAATATTTTCCCCCTTTGATGCAAAAAATAAATAAATACATCATCAAAAATACAAGAAAATATTGGCTATTGACACCTTCGAAAGAGGATTCTGAAAAAAAATTATCATTCATAAATGACCTATCGACTCTCCAAAAAACCCAATGAATAGTCTACAGACAATTAAAAATAAACCCCTAAATTTCCCGCGACAAGAATGCGAACAAAGCCCCCTCAAAGAACACCAACTATTTCTTCCATCTCTCTCAAACAAATTTCAAAATAAAACAAACAGGCTCACCTGGTAAGAAAACAAAAACCAGAAGAAATCCGGCGTGGATCAGCGAGCGCGACGCCATATTCAATCCAACGTCTTCCTGCGTTTGAATCAAAAATGTTCACAACGCCAAACTTTTTGGACGCAAATCGTTACCTGCGGTGGTCCTCAAGTGGTCTCGGTTTTTCGCCAAAGTCAGGCCCGAGTTCTGTGGCCCCCGCCCTGTATAGGCCAAGCAGACCAAGGCAGCGGTTTTAAGGGGGCCCCCTAGATCATTAAAAACTAGAACAACAACGCCAAAGGGTTTCTGTCGAGGGCCACCGGATTGGCCGCCGACTCCACCAATGGGAGCCCTGTCATTAGCCGCGGGGCCGAGCGGGGGGACCCGTTAACGATGTATTTTGTACGTTAGCATGATGGGCTTATTGGGTGGAAGCGGACAGCTGTTAGCTATTAAGTCCACCTGGAAGTTGGCGGGGAGGAGCTACGTCAAAAAACCGACAGAAGCCGTGCAAAGGGTGCTTAAGCAGGGCTGGGAGAGCTAGCCGTCAAGTCAGAATTCAGTCGCGATCGATAATTGGAGGACCTAATACGTTTCCCTGAGGAACGCCACTTGGAATTGGGAATTTGGCGTACATATTTGGTGTTCTGTTGTTGTTGTTTTTTTACGAATTTGCTACCGAAGCTTTTTGCGATAGACGCGTTTCTCCATTTTTTTGCTATTTTGTCCAATTTTGCCACCAATTTTAGTCATAGTTGTGATCTTGTCAGTTTTTAATGGTTACGATGTACCTATCAAAAATGCCTATTCAGCTCATTTGGATGCGTTTTAATGGTTGCTTTTCGGCCGTAATGTATTTTGATGGGTTCATTGCGACCTATCAAAAAAGTCCAGTCCCTAAAATGAGAAAATTGCAGAAATACAAAGTAGCAATTTATGATTGGAAAATTGCAGAAATACAAAGTAGCAATTTCTGATGGGAAAATTGCAGAAATACAAAGTAGCAATTTCTGATGGGTAGCACAACATGACAGGGCCATCACATCATGTTGTGCGGCCAGAAAAAGTAAATCATGTTTGTCAACTTAATATTTCATATTAAAATTCAAATGAAGATTATAGATATACTATTGTGGTAGTAATAAAGGGGCTGATCCTACTTTTTGGTTTATTGCGGCCATGTCTGGTCTACATTAACCATGATATTCGAGGGATTACTTTATATATAAATATAAATATATTTACTATTTTTTTCCCAAGTCTTTAGCGCCTCGCAGTTCTGATATCGAGGGTTCAATCCCTGGTGGGTTCTAGTCATTATCTCATCTCATTTTCAGAACCGCTTTATCCTCACTAGGATCGCGGGAGGTGCCGGAGCCTGTCCCAGTTGACTTTTTTGAGTTTTCGTGTTCTCCCCATGCCTGCGTGGGTTTTCTTCGGGTACTCCGGTTTCCGTCCGCATCCCGATTGGCCGCTCCGCATTGTCCCGAAGTACAAGTGTGTGGGTGACAATGTTTGTCCCAATTTTTGTCCGTAGTTGAAACAAATTCTGTTGAAAAAGCCCCCCCATCCCCCGTTAAGAAAATATACAACGTACACATTATTATGAGGTTAATGATTCTCCTTGAAATATTTGCTGGCTTTTTGGAGTCGTCGTTAGTGGAAACAGGCTGCCAAACCGACAGACGCTAATGAAGCTAAATCATGCTGTGGCGTTGACGTGGAAAGTTGAGCCATTAGGCGAAGCCCACCATGCTGAGGAATGCCACGTAGCCTGCATTCGGACCCCCACCACAACCCCACCCCCCTACGGTGTACTGTACTGAGCTTGGTTTGCCATTTATTAAATGTATATTAAATTAAAACTATATGTTAAATGATCTCATCTCATTTTCAGAACCGCTTTATCCTCACTAGGGTCGCGGGGGGGGGGTGCCGGAGCCTATCCCAGCTGACACCCTGAATTGGTGGCCAGCCAATCGCAGGTCACGATGAGACAAACAACCAATCACTCGTAGCTAAGGGCAATTTAGAGTGTCCAATCAGCCTCCCTTATATGTTTTTGGAATGCGGGAGGAAACCGGAGTACCCGGAGAAAACCCACGCAGGCCTGGGGAGAACTTGCAAACTCCACACAAGTGGACCGACCAGGATTTGAACTCAGGTCCTCCACCGTGAGGCCATTCACGCTCACACTCAAAGCTAAGGAGCAATTTAGTGTACGATTAGCCTAGCATGCATGATTTGGGGATGTGGGAGGAAACCGTAGTACCTAGAGAAAATCCACCTAAGCCCAGGGAGAACATGGGAACTCCACATAGCAAGGTGCCAGGAACCTGGAATCGAACCCTTGATCACAAAAGTGTGGGGCTGCCCTAGAGGGCTCTTAAAAAAATAAATAACAAATAAATTGGTGGCTGGAGAGGCTGTAAAAGAGCCCCACGCTGCTTATATGTGGGAAGCTTATGAAAACAGAGGCTTGTAAACGCAACCGTTGGTGCCTTGCTAACCACACGTAGCACCAAATTTCCTGTCATTTTCTTGACAACCCAAAATGTGTCTTTTGTTTTTTTTTAGATTAGATTAAATAACTTTATTCATCCCATATTTGGGAAATTTCATTGTCACAGTAGCAAGAGGGTGAGAATACAGACACAGCAAAATAAATATTAGACGTAAATAAATAGGCAATAAATAAGTTAATTAGATAAATATATTAATTAATAAATATATAAATAGATAAATAAATTAATTAATAAATAGATACATAAATAAATAAATACACAAATAAATAAATACACAAATAAATAAATACACAAATAAATAAATATAAATAAATAAATAAATAAATAAAATAAATATTTTGGAGAACTTAGAGAGTTGCGAGCTGAAAAATGGAGGACAAGCGTCCAACCACAATGAAAGATTTTAAAGTCGTATTCCATTCGTGCAGAAATAGATGATTTCAGAGTCAGTCGGTGCTTTTTAGCCCCGCCTCTTGCATTGATTTTGAAATCCAGCTCAATCCCGATGACTCATTTCAGATTTGTTTTTAAACTCTTGTACTTTCACCGACAGACAGGAATGTCTTATTGGCTCTGATATCTTTAATGTCACAAGATAGCACTCATGGCGTCACGGTTAGCATGTTTGCGGAGTGTATGATTAGCAGCCAGGTGTTGCTCGTCACCGGCGAAAAGATTCCGCAACATCTGCACGCTGAAGTTTGAAAAGCAGGATGATGGCAAAAAGAAAATTGTATGTCATTAAGACATCGCAAAATGGCAGCTCTTGCTAGCAAGAATGTTCTTTACGGAGGCCTAGAAATTTGGACTAGAATTGTTTCTTGAATCCCGCAAATTGGAAAGAATTTCTATGCGGCTTTTGGATGGATGAAAATTGATGCTATCATACTGTCAGTTGAAAAAAAATAATTAGGGGTGTTCGTGGGCCACATTTGTGCTAACAAATTAGCATGTAGGCTATTTTGGGTTATTTTTGACCCAAAAAGTTGACTAACTTGCCATAATTGATGGCGCTAGACGTCAATGGCACTGAAAGATGAGCATCCACAGCCAATTTTGTCTTACTTTGTTGTCATTTTGGGTTTGCTGGTCACTTCCTGAAAATTTTGGATCATTTCATATTGATTTTGGGGAGATTTCCGGGCTAATTCATGTGTGTTGGTCGCTTTCTGATTGTTTTCAGCAATTTTCAGGTTACTTCCTAATAGTTTTGGGCCATTTAAGGTTGTTCCTTGTTAACCCAATGACTCCATTTTGACTGCAGGGGGCGACAGAATGAATATCACTGATAAAAATACTATAAGAAATCAGTGGTTAATGTAGACCAGAATAAAAATATAAGCCAAATAAGCGGTTAATCTAGACAAGACATGGTCGCGATAAATGAAAAACCGCGAAGTAGGGTCACCCCTATTTAAATAAAGTTTTTTTTTATTTCGTTGCTGAGTCCTAGTAGCAAGCGGATGATGGGGGAGTGGCTTCCGCTTGCGAGTTTCTGCGTGGATTTTCACATTTTTATGAACTTACAAAAAAATATATAATTAACAAAAAAAAAATTCCCCCAGAAAAAAATGTGATAGTTGAAGCCGTGATATTCGAGGGATTACTGTACTCACCAAATTCTAGTAAAAAACATAAAAAAAACATTTAATTCTGTGTGTACTGAAGTGTGTCTCGTATCATTAAAATGTATATTTTGCCCTGATGCAGTCATAACTACTAGATAAGGGCCAAATATACATTTTAATATGATTGACACTTCAGTACAGTATGGATGAGTTAAAAATAATCACCCGAGCGTGTCGCCCCATGTTGCGATATTACCGTAAAAAGTGATATCCACACACCAAGTGGACTATTTCAAGTTTGTTAGCGTGTTATTTTCTGCCATGCTCGTATTTGTTCGAGAAGACCACACACACTGTGGCGCAATTACTTGTGATTACCAATGCGATGGCTTCTATTAGAGCGGCAGACATTTTAAGCATCTAACTTATTTTGCTTGTCAGGCTGACATGTTTGTTGGCTTTTAACATTTACGACTCGCCCGGAATTTATGCTAAACCGCCAGACGCCGCGTCTCCAGTACCTGCTGAAAGCTTCTATTTGGTCTCCAAACATGCTTTTTCAAACATTTTCATGTCTAGACTCCATTTTGAAAAAGTCCCAAGTGGTGTGTGCCGATAAAATGATGTTGTGAGTTGCATGTAATCCGATCAATCACATGTGAATGTGTGATTTAACATTCATTCATTTTCCCCACAAGGGTCGCAGGGGGTGCTGGAGACTATCCCGGCCGACTATGGGCACCACCGAATTGGTGGCCAGCCAATTGCAGGCCACAAGGAGACAAAGGGCAACCAATCATAGCTAGGGGACAATTTGCAGTGTTTAACCGGAGTACCCGGACAAAACCCACACACGCCCCGGGCGAACATACAAACGCCATACAATGAGTACCCACCTGGGATCGAACCCAAGACCCCAGAACTGTGAGGCCGATGCGCAAACCACTCAATCACAGGGCCACCTGAGAAGATATTAATTATATCTACATATATATATATATATATTATATATATATGTGTGTGTATATATATATGTATATATATATGTATATGTATATATTTATATATATGTGTATATATGTATATGTATATATTTATATATATGTGTATATTTATATATATATATGTGTGTGTATATATATATGTATGTATATATGTATATATATATGTATATATGTATATATATGTATATGTATGTGTATATATATGTATATGTATGTGTATATATATGTATATGTATGTGTATATATATGTATGTCTGTATATGTATATATATATGTATGTGTATATATATACATGTATGTATGTGTGTATATATATATGTATGTATGTGTATATATATATATATAATTTTTTATATAGTATTTATGAATGTTTAGCGCATCCACCTCACAGTTCTGGAGTCGAGGGTTCGATTCCAAGGTGGGTCCTCGCTTTGTGGAGTTTGCATGTTCGCTCGTGTTTGCGTGGGTTTTCTCCGGGTACTCCGGTTTCCTCCCACGTCCCAAGAACATGCATGCTAAGCTAATTGGATGCTGTATTGTACCTAGCTACTAGTGGTTGGTTGTTTGCCTCCTCGTGCCTTGGGATTGGCTGGCCACATATTTAGGGCGTTCCCCTGCCTTGTGCCCGTAGTTAGCTGGGATAGACTCCAGCAACCCCGTGACCCTTGTGAGAATAAGCGGTTCATAAAATGACTGATAAAAAGTGGTTACATTAACTTTAACACTAGATGAGAAGAGTTAAGATGAATGGGAAGGGGGCTTCAGGAAGTAGGTGCCCCAACACGTGCCTGCAGGCTTCAAGCTAGCACAGCGGGACATCTTCTTTGTGGTCCCACCAACACATTCCACGCGTCCACTTCCTCCTTTGAGACACTCTTTAAAGCTACAAGTGTGATCTCCGTCCTCAGGCGGACACATCAAACCACATCAAGCTAATTGCATTTTTTAATATATTTAAAAAAAATAATCTACATTATTCATATATACGGGGTATCTGAACAAATGGGTGTATTTGACAGCTTGAAAACATTAGCAATTAGCATTTTTCTTATGGCGTCCAATATTTGTGACAAAAACAGGACTTTTTTAGTTAAATCTGTTGATGAACTTTGGTGAGAATTAGCATTAGCTTAGAGGGAAATGCTAATATCTAGCACCCAAGCTAAAACTTTACGTATACTAGAGTCTTTAATCAATTACAGGACCGCATGTTCCAGAAGATTTGTTACAAGAGATGACCCTGCTTTCATGGGGGCGGCCATCTTGGAAAGGTAGATGACCTTTGTTGTCGTGATAACAAAAAAAAAAAAATTAAAAAAGGGAAATTGTCAGCGTAATCATTGAGAAGCCCCAGTTTGGGTACCTGGTATTCATCTGAAAGGTATTTTCTTGATGCAATTTCTGCTTTTAATTTGAAAAATTTGAAAATTGGGGCCCGGCCACTAGTTATCAGTATCTCAACACTCGTGACATTTTTTTTTTTTTTAAACAAGCTTCACACTGTTGCTTAAGAAACACTGAACAGCCTCACGCGAATTGAATTTAAAAGTTTTATTTGATTTAAATGCCATCTTTTTGCCTAGTTGATATTATAAGCATGTGACAAGTTATTTTTGCACAGTGACAAACTGCATACCTGTCAACTTATAAGTTTTTCCCATATTTTATAAAAAAAAATGATCATTTCAAATTGTGTACGCCATATAAAAACTTTTGTACAGGATTTTTTTAAGTACGTTTTTTGAAAAAACGATCTCATTTTACCCATTTCGGTTCTAATCCAGATCGTCTCGGTCGCTAGTAGCCGACGAAAACGTCATCGTTGACTGCTAATGTTGTCATACTTTGAGCATGTTATGCGCATTCCCCTTTCACGGGTCCACCTTTTCACTATATAAATATAGTGCGTCAGTAAGCAATGTACCCAGACAGTCAAACTGCCAGCGTCATACAGCGACATCTACAGAATCTTGAATTTAGTGCATACAAAAGGCGCACTGACTAATTGGGCACCCCATCCACTTTGGAGAAAATTTTAGACCTTTAATTTTATCGCTTAATAAGGGGAATTGTGATCCTTAATAAGGGGAGCAATCGACAGGTATGTTATGCATAGTTGTTGTTTTTCCGTATCAAAGCAGTCGTATAGTAGCATGCTTATATATTTGCATTCTTGTTTTTAGACCGTCTTCAAACCAGGTCTTTTTACCAAAGTGTTGATCAAAACAAAAATGTTATAATAGCTGGTCAACACTCCACGGGGCTTCTTTGTCGCAGCCCTGCTGGTTGGTGTCGATCATGCGCGTCACGTCGACGTTGTTGTTGGCGAACGTCTGCATGGCGCTTTCGACGGTGGAGCGCGGCAAGGTGCGAGTTCGGCTCAGGATCCAAGCGAAGTCAAAGTGGAAAAGACGCAGGATGTCCGTGCACGAGTACACCAGGGCCGTGTTCACGTAGTCGGTGGACAGGATCCAGTAAGGGGCGAACGGCAACACTGAAAACACATTCACGCGCATTGTCAGGAAATTGAGCTAGTTTTGCGCTTACGGGGAAAATACTGCGAAAATGGCCTTGATCTCCAGAGTGGGGCGCCGGAGATGAGTTTTTATCGATAAGATCAATAAAGTGTCAGGTTCAAGGATAGTTTAATCTACATCGCAGGGGTCAAACCCATTCCAGAAAAGGCCATGGTAACATTCTAACTCAGGGGTGTCAGACTTGGGTTGGTTTGTGGGCCGCGTTAACGTCAACTCGATTTCATGTGGGCCGGACCATTTTAGATATAATATTTAGATATTTTTTTTATAAATGGATTAAAAGCCCTGAATATTCAGTTTTTTTATAGATCTAAAACAATGTTTATTTTAGCTTTTTTTAAAATATATTTTTAGATTTTACGAAATGATTTTTGAACTAAAAACACAGAAAAAATGGATTAAAAAATGACAATTATTGATTTAAAAGGGGGAAAATCAGGAAATGTAATATACATCTATACTCTTCGTTTTAATTTGATCCTAAAACAGTAAGTCGGCACTCATGATTTACTTTCCCGGGCCACACAAAATGATGCCGCGGGCCAGATTTGGCCCCCGGGCCGCCACTTTGACACAGTTGAAGTAAACCTTACCGTAAGAATAGCTTATTCCGAGCTTGGCGGGATGCTTCATATCCTCAATGACGCCAGTTCCTTCGATTTTCTTCAGCTGGCCTTTCCTGTCAATGTTGAGTATTATTCTTATTTTCGGAATGTATTCCAAATAATTGTCCTCTTTTGTTCACTCACAGGAGTTCCGAGCTGACCACTCGGATGGATTTGTCCGTCCTAAAGGTGAAATTGGTCTCAATGCATCGGCCCCTCTCAAACTGTGTCGGCAGTCTGGCAATTTCGAACCAACTTCCCATGAACTGCAAAGAGAAGTATCATCATTTATACTTATTCTGGATTCGGGATATGCACTAAATTTATTCCAAGATCCGATTCAAAAAGGGAAAATCAACATATTCACTCACATAGGGAGCACTTAAAAGTCTAAAATTTTCCCCAAAGTGGACGTAGTGCCCAATTAGTTTGTATGCCATTTGTATGCACTAAATTCAAGATTCTGTAGGTGTCGCTGTATGACGCTGGCAGCTTGATTGTCTGGGTACATTGCTTGCTGACGCGCTATATTTATATAGTGAAAAGGCGGATGTTTGTAAGGGGAATGCGCAGCGAATATTATGCTTAAAGCATGACCATTAGACGTTTTCATCGGCTACCAGACGATCCGGATTAGAGCCGAAATGGGTAAAACGAGACCGGTTTTACAAAAAAATGTATAAGTTGACAAGGATAAAATCATATACAGCTGATCCTTGAGATACGAGCTGTATTCATTACGTAACCATGCCAAACGGATGTTTTCCAATTGAAATTAATTGAAACTAATTAGCTCCAACCCGCAACTAATTACAGCAAAATACGTGTATAACAATAAGAACAGTTCTCTAGAAAACAACCCCCAAAAAACACTCGTACGGTGTTTGTAAGGTATTTTTGGGGTTTGTAAGGGGAATCATAATCATTTATAAGGGCAGTTATCGGCAGAGGTTGACAGGTATGCAAGTCCAAGATTCAGCTCATTATGAGAGTAGTTTGTAAAGAGTAAAATGACCTGTTTGAGGTTGAAGGCTTCTTGGACATCCGGTTCTGGACACGGACCCCAATGAGGGACCTGACCTCTGACGAGCGACGCAAAGAATGCTAACAGAGCCACAAACAGCTTCATGGTGAGCTTTGGTTCGGATACCTGAAAAAGTTGAGAAATGGAACCACCAACAAGACAAAACAAATGAATTCCTGAAACTTTAATCCTTAGGTTTCAGATATTTTTGGCTGTTGCATTTGCGTTTTCAGATGCCAGCGTTCCAGTACATTCTCGCAATAGCATATATTTGGCTAACAAGACGAAATAGCGATGTTGCTAATTAACTGGAGTAATTTAGTCCATATTTTATTGTTCACTGATTGCGCTTTTTGTTAGTGAGCCAAAGAAAAACAAGTCATGAAATAGCCCAAAAATATTTTAGGTGCAATTTTTCTTTGGTCAAAACAGAAGAAAGTGCTGAATTAGCCTAGCATGAATGTTTTTTGAGAAACTGGAGTACCCGGAGAAAACCCAGGCAACCTCGTAGAGAAAAAGCCAGGAACATATTTTAAAAAAACAAAACAAGAGGAACCCAAACTTAACATAAACAACCAATACCTTGTAGCTAGGGGCAATTTAGAGCGCTAAATTAGCCTAACATGCATGTTTTTGGGATGTGGGAGTACCCGGAGAAATCCCAGGCAACCTCTGAAAGAAAAAGCCAGGAATATATATTTTTAAAAACCGAATATAGTGTGAGTTCTTACCTCCTAGATGTTCAGGCAACAATGTTGGAAGGAGCTAGATTTGTTCTACCGTGTTTTTCTGCGTCGTCAATGGTGCTATTGTCCTACAGTCTTTATTTCAGACTTCAAGTCCACTATTAGCAAATTGAAGTCATGGGGAACGTAGCGGGCGGGGCATGTTACAAAACAACGTTGAACGCCCCAGTTTTGAACTGAATTGGATGTATGCTTTTATTGTCATATTACAAGTATAATGAGATTTAAAGCTTTCACTACGTAGTGCACAAATAACAACAACAAACAGACAAATAGCTAATAAATAAATAAGTAGTCCAAGTGAGACCAGCAGAGTGGAGTGGCCTTGTTCTGTCCGAAGTCCAGGATGAGTTCCATGGTTTTGGGGTTGTTCAGCGCCAATTTGTTGAGAACGCACCAATCGCTGAGTCTTTAGACTCAACAACAAACAAACAAATACATGGATAATCAATATGTAGTAATGGTAAATAAATAATCAATCAATTGTCATAGATAAATAAGTGGTCAACATAAAAAATAAGTGGTATAAGTCGTAGTAATAAGTCTTGATTAGGTCCAAGATGCAGAACCCCAGTTGAGTAAGGTGACAGCTTGTCCTTGAGTCTGTTTGTCTTGGCTGTTATGGCTCTGTAGCGCCTTCCAGAGGGCAGCAGGTTGAAGTGGTGGAAGCCGGGATGCGTACTGTCTTTTAGGATGCGCGCTAACCTTCTAATTTGTAGATGCTGGACAGGGTAGGTAGGGGCAATTGATGATCTTTTGGGCTGTTTTCCTCACCCGATTTGTGGGAAGCCAAATTTTCTTTGTAGCTCAAACAAGATAAAGATAAACATGCCATTGTTCAAATCAAATATTTCCATTAGCCTAAACATTTTGACTGACTAGATAAGGTCAAATTAGCCTGCAAATGCTGATCACTAACACACAAAAAAAACATGGATAGACGCCCACCCTTCTCTCAAAACAACAACAAGAGATTACTTTACACTATTTGGACAAAACATGATGTTTTTAATGAGCAAAAGTAGATTTAGCTTGCCCACTATTTTGGTGCAAGCGGCGTATCATCACACAAGCTCATTAAGCGCAGGAAATTAACCTTTTGTACCGTTTCTTGCTTTGTTGTGGTGACAACAACATGTTCTTGATGGCGCCACCACTCAGATTGAAAGCTTAATTTTGGGATTATTCAACCTAAACAATCAGCTCACAGTCAACAAGACCTAAACAAGATTTGATCTAGACGTAAATCTTCCACTTGAGCGGGATTAGGCCGCGGCGCGAAACGTCCGGACGGCAGATTGTTGCTGTAATTAGAAGAGGGCCAAGCAGAAAGAGTATTTTGTTTGTCAATTTATAGCATGGAGGTTAAACCCGCCGTGATCCCTTCGCCTCACCGTGACTCTATAATGCTGCCCGCAAACAAGATGGACAGAAATCCCTCATAAAAAGATTACGAGACCCGCAGATTCCTAGATGACTGCTTTAGATGTTTTTAAGTCCCCATACTTAATTCCAAAGTCCTTTATTGGGCCTTTTTGGCGCGTGAAATGCTGCTCATATTGTAACAGGTTGTCATTCACGACCAAATATGTCGGATTTCTGTGTGAATGCACGACAGGTGGTTTTATTCGCGGATACAGTGGTACCTCGAGATACGAGCTTAATTCGTTCCGGGACTGAGCTCGTATGTCGATTTACTCGTAACTCAAATGAACGTTTCCCATAGGAATGAACTAAAAATATATTGATTCGTTCCAACCCTCTGAAAAAACACCCAAAACAGGATATTGGATTGGAAAAGCATTTTTATTTGTTCTAATTCGCCCATCTATTAGCGGAGTAACAAATAACTAGTGGTTTAATAGTACTAAAATGTGTTTAATAGTAATAAAATTAGACGGATTTCGTGGAGGGGAGAGAGAGAGACTTTTGGCATGGTAACACGGTCGTAACATAACATAAACAAATTTTCATGAACTTGGATTACGATGCAGACACACTCAGAAATAAATTTAATCTAACCTTGCACTAAACTTAATTCTAATTTTGTTTTAAATTTTGATACCTTTCTTCTCCCCGGGTTGGCTCTATTGGCCCCGCCAAATGTCCTCACGATAGGATAACGCCTGACCACTTGCCAACCAGAAGTAGTATATACTCCTCTCGTATTAGCGATCGCTCCGTCATTCGCACTGACTAACGGGGAAAAAACACTGAAAAAATGCAACGCTCCGCCCAGTGCTCGCAGAGACATTAAAAAGAGGGAGTTGCGACGGGAAAGACAGTGGCCATGATGTTCTTATAAGCAGCCTCTCGCAGCCGCTGTCTGCTCGTATATCAAATTTTGTCCCATATCTCAAGATAAATATCTGCTCAAAATTTTACTCGTATCCCAAATTGCTCGTATGTCGAGGTACCACTGTATAAGCATTCTTTGAAGATGAGATGTGGAAGGAAACTGGATTACCTGTAGAAAACCCACACAACCTCTGGGAAAAAGAGCCAGGAATATTAAAAAAATGGAATATTAAGAATATTGGAATATATAGGAATATTAAAAAAACACCGTACGACTTGTACGGTGTTTGTAAGGTTTTTGGGGGGTTTGTAAGGGGAATCATAATCATTTATAAGGGCAGTTATCGGCAGAGGTTGACAGGTATGGAATATATTTTTTAAAAACCCGATAAACCCCAAAAGGAAGCCAATCCTACCACTCGAAACATTTTAGAGCAGGGGTAGGGAACCTATGGCTCGGGAGCCACATATGGCTCTTTTGATGGGTGCATATGGCTCTTCGCTAACCTGCGAGCTAAAATATGGAAATCGCTGGTGACAGAACTGAGATATTACATCTAGAACTGCTTTAATCTTCGTTTTTTTTGCTTTAATCTTCATTTTTTTGCTTTAATCTTCATTTTTTTTGCTTTAATCTTCATTTTTTTTTGCTTTAATCTTCATTTTTTTTTGCTTTAATCTTCATTTTTTTGCAGTAGACTCTTCTGGAATGCATCCTCTCATTGATTAGCAACAGCATAAGAATCTTGTAAAAAATATTCATTTTTTTCCACTTTAAAAGTGGTGAAATTACAAAAAAAAATTGAAAGGGCACTCGTTTACATGTACCGTAGTTTGACTTTTAAATTGGTAGTATGGCTCACGAGGAATAACATTGGAAAATATGAATTGTTTGTGGCTCTCTTTGTCAAAAAGGTTCCCGACCCCTGTTTTAGAGGAAAGTTATTCGGTAACTTAGACCGTCTAAATACCCAAAAAAAAGGCAAAAGGATGGCAATCCTACCACTCCAAACCGTGTTTCCCTCCAGAAAAAAAAATGCCTGAAATCTCACACCCTTGCAATAAGCGGCCAGCGAGCACAAGCTGTCAGCTTAGGAGGTCTGAGACGATGATCCGGCCAATTTAGAGGGATTTCTACCAAATGACCACCAAGCGTGTTTTGGGTCAGCGCACCGGCGGCGCACTCGGGCAAAAAAAAAAAAGCGGGCGGCGGCAGCAGGCCCGCGAGCGGGAGGTCTCCGGCGGAGTTTTTGCCGTTGCAAAACGGTAGCTAAGCATTTAGGTGTCTTAACTATGGCCTAAAGTGCTAACAAGGGATTAGTGAGGTAAACGTCCAAAGAGGTTTAACGCTTAAGGAGCAGTGCTGCTTCGGTAATTACACATGAGGTTTTTTTTTTCGCAAGGTGCACCCGGCCGGGCGCTCGGACCGCCGAGATCACCGTGATGTCAGGACGAGGGAGGGCTTAACGTGAGGGGATAAGGACCGCTAATGGAGATGAAACCAATCGGTATTTAAAAGCTCTTTTTTAGTTAAGGCAGTTAGGCTGGAAAGATAGTGTGCCGACGCAACCAAACGGGACGTTTGCGAAGGGGATGTTTGTTGAAGGGTTTTTAAGGGGGATTTTGGGGGGATTTTTCATAATTTTTTGTCATTTTTTTTGTCTGAACTGAAAAATTTTCACTGGATTTTCAAGGTGAGTGTTTTTAAACAAGTCGTGGATGATTTTTGTGGTTTTTATTAGGGCACAACATGTTCACGGATTTCTTGAATCTGATCTATGAGATTTTTATTGGAATTTTTGGATAAGATTTATTCAATTGGGACTGGAAATTAATCTGGCCAAATTAGTAATGAGTTAATTACTTCTTGTAGTTGCAGAAGAAAACTATAATGCTTTCAATTCAATCGTTTGTTAAAAAAAATTGAGATTTTTTACCTTTTGACACTATTGACACAACAACAAACCAGAACTACACTTTTTCGTCAAAGATTTTGAGACACTTTTTCATTTTACAATTTTTTAATGAGTTAATGACTTAATTACTGCTTATAGTTGCAGAAAAAAACAATAACAATAATCTAATGCTTTCAATTCAATCATTTGTTTAAACATTTTTGGGAGATTTTTTACCTTTTGACACTATTGAAACAACAACAAACCAAAACGACACTTTTTCGTCAAAGATTTTGAGGCACTTTCTCATTTTACAAAATAGTAATGAGTTAATAACTTAATTACTTCTTATAGTTGCAGAAAAAAAACAATAACAAGAATCTAATGCTTTCAATTCAATCATTTGTTTAAAACAATTGGGAGATTTTTGTACCTTTTGACAATTTTGACACAACAACAAACCAAAACGACACTTTTTCGTCAAAGATTTTGAGAGACTTTCTCATTTTACAAATTAGTAATGAGTTAATGACTTAATTACTTCTTATAGTTGCAGAAAAAAACAATAACAAGAATCTAATGCTTTCAATTCAATCATTTGTTTAAACATTTTTGGGAGATTTTTTACCTTTTGACACTATTGACACAACAACAAACCAAAACTGCACTTTTTCGTCAAAGATTTTGAGACACTTTCTCATTTTACAAAATAGTAATGAGTTAATGACTTAATTACTTCTTATAGTTGCAGAAAAAAAACAATAACAAGAATCTAATGCTTTCAATTCAATCATTTGTTTAAAAAAATTGGGAGATTTTTGTACCTTTTGACAATTTTGACACCACAACAAACCAAAACGACACTTTTTCGTCAAAGATTTTGAGACTCTTTCTCATTTTACAAATTAGTAATGAGTTAATAACTTAATTACTTCTTATAGTTACGGAAAAAAACTATAACAAGTCAGTTATTGTTAAATAACTCACTCTAAATCATAAAAATCACTTCTATGATGACCTATCAAAAACTTTTTCAAAATAATAATGGAAATTTAGACAGTCAAAAATGACACAAATGACATATTTCAATGTCTTTTCAACATTAGATGACTAAAATAATGTTTTTTAAAATAATTATATGACATTTGTTCATTTAAACCATATTTTTATGACAAAGAATTTTCCTTAATCACTTAAACTTTAGTTAAAGTAGATGCAGAAAGTCACATGATTGCTTTCGTCCAATCAGATAATGAAGAAAAAGTTATGTTTTTTTGTTTTTATTTCTCAATAATAAACTTGAAACATTTTGGAGGAAAGTTATTTGGTAACTTAGACCGTCAAAATCCCCAAAAAAGGCGGAAAAACTGCCAAGAATAAATACTCATTTCCTACCGTATTTTTTGGACTATAAGCCGCACCTATAAGTCCAAATGCACAAAAAAGGGGGGAAAATATATCAGTTGCACTGGAATTTAAGATATACAACATTATACGTTAAAGTAATACGGAATAACAGTCAAAATAAGCATCTGTTAATATAACATATGACAGTTTTTTTAATATAAATGTAGTCTAAAAAACGGCTTATAGTCCGAAAAATACAGTAGGAAATGAGTATCTGTTCTTTGCAGTTTTTCCACCTTTTTTGGTATTTAGACGGTCTAAATTACCAAATAATTTTCATCCAAAATGTTTTAAGTTTATTGTTGAGAAATAAAAACAAAACAAAAAACTTTTTCTTCATTCGCTGATTGGACGAAAGCAATCATGGGACTTTCTGCATCTACTTTAATTAAAGTTTAAATGATCAAGGAATATTCTTTGTCCTAAAAAAATATATATACATGAACTATTTTAACATTTATTGAGTCTGTATTTACTGATTAGTTAGTTGTTGTCAAATGGTTTAAATGAACAAATATGTCCAGAATTCTTTTAAAAAACATTATTTTAGTCAATTTTGAAAATACATTGAAATTTGTGTAATTTTTTGACTGTCTAAATTGCAAACCCAGCCAAAGTATGCAAAAAAAGTGTGCCTTATAGTCTGGATAATACGATAATTCAAATTTGAGATTCCCTTCAAGGCGACAACCGAAGACGCTAACAGGAAGGAGTTGATTTTCACAATTAAACGCTGAGTTGAGCTATCGTGTTTAGCCATTTTAGGTCTTTAATTGTACAATCAGTGCTTATTACTGACGAGCTGCGTATAATGGAATTGTCCGTGTGTAACTGAGAATATGGCAGGCTTTAGCGTACGCGCGCACGCGGGGGTGTCGTGAGGATTAAGAAGGAGCGAGACAATGTCTGATATGACCTCGTCCAGGCGGCAGGTAAACCGTCAGCAATTTTTCCCTTCAATTCATTCTTCTAATGGGATTACGCGGGCAACAGTAAATCCCGAGGAGCCTAATCCCTGAAGTATTAGCTTGCAGCCTGTCGCACAAATACTCGGAGCACTTACCTTTCATTAGGATATTCTCTTTTTACAATAATATTGTTAATTATGGGATGGGAGAAAAGGATCACTGAATGTTGGGGCCGCCGTCTACGATTGTTTGGGTGGAATTTGCGGTTAAAATTGAGGAATATAGTCATACCTCTACTTACGAAATTAATTGGTTCCTTAACTTTTTGTAACTTGAGTATTTTGTAAGTACTTTGTATTTAAAAAAAATCAAAAGCCTTTATTGTCATCATACACAGCTGCGTATAATGAAATTGGTGGTGCTACTCCACAAAGTGGGTTTTCCCAGTAACAAAAACTAATAAGTAATGTAAAAATAAAAATATGTAATATAAAAATATAAAAAGTAGAGTCTGTCTACGATTGTTTGGACGGAATTCACAGTTAAAGTTGAGGAATACAGTCGTGCCTCTACTTACGAAATTAATTGGTTCGAGAAGTTTTTTGTAAGTTGAATATTTTGTAAGTAGAGGAGTACTTTGTATCAAAAAAAAATCAAAAGCCTTTACTGTCATCATACACAGCTGCGTATAACAAAATTGGTGGTGCTACTCCACTAAATGCGGTTTTCCAGTTAAAAAAACATAAATAAGTCATATAAAAATACAAATATATAATATAAAAATATAAAAAGTAGACTCCGTCTACGATTGTTCGGATGGAATTCGCAATTAAAGTTGAGGAATACAGTCCTACCTCTATTTACGAAATTAATTGGTTCTAGAATTTTTTTTGTAAGTTGAATATTTTGTAAGTAGAGGAGTACTTTAGTACTTTATATCCCAAAACGCTTCTCAAAAAACGAGCAACTAAAGCCTTTAAAAATGATCACTTTTGTATGAAATATCCGAGAAGGAATGAAATAAAATTACAAAAAAAAGATTTATTAATGTAATTGGATGAATAACAAGCTTCTGTTTTTAGACAAATCACAGGGCTCGCTTGCGGATACAAGAAACACATTTACGTTCAGAGGGATTTCATAACTTGGATTTTGTTTTCGTATGTTGGGGCAATCACGGGATTTTCGTAACCTGAAAACCTAGAGGCATTTGTAAGTAGAGGTATGACTGTATTTTACAAGAAAAACTGGCCTATTGATTTAAATGCTAATGATGTCAAATGAGAGTTTTTAGTAGTCATATTTTTTTTATTTTGTTGATTCAAGAGGTTTGTGTGATTTTTTTTAAAGAGGATGATAGTGACCAGTCGTGGTTATTTATACGTGGTAGATTATCTGTTAGTTTGTCAAATAATGAACTAAATAAGATGATCATAAATAATCCCTGAATGTTCTGAACAGCACTCTGAGAAAATCCCTCTAATTTAATCGCGCTGTGTGAGCTGGAATCCCGCCAGGGAAATAATTTAATAATTAAAAAAATACAAACAATTTTAGTACACCTATAAGTCATTTTTACAAATAATTAAAAATTTCTAATTAATTTAATTTTTGAAAAAATATCCTAACACTTTAATTAGCATATAAACAAAGTAAATAAAAAAATCATTTCGAACACATTAAGCTGAATTAAATGTCCCGAAAGTGCCTTTTATTTTCATTTCTTTGTATATTATTGATTTTTTTCTCCTTTTTTGACGACACTAACATCGAAGGATTAACGCAATTCAACTATTTAACCGTCGAGATAATCCGATAAGACTTAAACAAGTGAAGTGAGTTACTTTGTGAAATGACTGAACATTCAAATAAATTATTGATCATAGGCTAACAAAATCAATAACCATGCCCTAAACAAACAAAAAAAAAAAAAAAAAACGAGACACACCAAAGTGTTATGGCCCCCGCATAGCAGCACATAAACCGATTTCAACCCCCCCCCCCCCACCCTCCATATTTATCCTGGAGGTGTTTTTAGGACATCCTGGGTGCTAATGGGGGCTAATAGGATTAGCACTTGGGGTGTATTGTCCAGGATGCTTACAAGCAAGGTTTGCTGGGGGTAAAACGCTAAACGTGCGGATTACCTCCGACACATCCCGTTAAAGTGCTGTATAGGCCCGACTTAGCTAAAAGGATCTGGTGGAAGTGTGCTGGGGGGTGGGGGGGTTGACATTGGACGGGTGGGGTGTCAGCAGATGTAGCTGGCAGACTGTCGTAGGACTACTGGGGGGGATTACAGACCTTAGATAAGATGCTTTTATAGGGAATATAATGCACGAGGAGGTTATGGACGTGGTGATGTTACTGTAAATGTGGATTGTGGTTGTACAGACGCTCCCCTACTTACGAACGAGTTAGGTTCCGAGCGATTGTTCATAAGTTGAATTTGTTTGTAAGTTGATTCGGTGCTATATTTTGTATTATAATTTATGTTTAAGGCCTATATAAGTATATTGAAGGTTTATATAAGTGCATTTGTATGTTTAAGGCTTGTATAAGTAACACGCATTGGTTTGTACTGAAAAAAACATTTAATAAAATGGAGAGAATATGTACAGTACTGTATATATATATATATATACATGTATATATATATATATAGAGAGAGAGAGAGAGAGAGATTTATGTAATAGAAACTGGCCGAAAGAAGCGATCTAACGACGATTGCACAGTTTTCTTCTTTTTTTCATCATAAATATTAATATTAATTTTAATATTAATATTTATTAACTGATCTCAATTGTATAACATGATGGGAATGTTATAGTTATTTAAATATCAGTTAATAAATATTAATGTTAATTTTAATATTAATATTTATTAACTGATATCAATTGTATGACATTATGGAAATGTGATAGTTATTTAAATGTGACTTTAAAAAAAGGAATGCCCAAAAATATATTTTTTAAAAATTATCAGTTAATAAATATTAATATTAAAATTGATATTAATATTTAATAACTGATATTTAAATAACTATAACATTCCCATAATGTCATAAAATTGATATCAGTTAATAAATATTAATATTACTTTTAATTACTTTGACATTATGGGAATGTTATAGTTATTTAAATGGGACTTAAAAAATTAAGAATGCTAAAATATATTTTATCAATAAAGTTTTTCTACATAAAACACTTGATAAAAAAATATTTTTTTCTGTATATATAATAACAATACATATTATTACCAAAACGTTTTATGTTATGTTTGACATCATTTTTAATGTTTGACTACTGCCTTCTAGTGGTTTGTATAAAAACTGCAGTATGTAGATTTGCTTGAATTCCTTCAAGATTATTTTTTTAATGAAAGGATACATTAATTAGCTTTCTTTGGTGCATTTTCTTCCACCTTTTTCACTGTCCTGGATCTAAAAGTTATTTTTTTTGGTTTTGTCCTGTTTAGCATCCCCGTGGTGGCCAGCGGCGCTTGTGATGACCCCCCGGGAACAGTTGAGGAAGATGACGGCGCTGGGAGAACCGGGCGCTTTGGACGAGAAGCACTGGTACCGCCTCGTCAACGGCATGTCGGCAAACGGTAAGAACTGAAGAAATGGCGTAAGTGGGTGTGGTCTCGCGGCACCCCGCTGAACCCATGTGTGTTTTTTTTAGCAGAGCTTCGGCAGAGACAGGAGATGATCATGAGGAACCAGATGGCCATGGCACCCCAGATTCTGGCTCAGGGTCAGCCCAGGTTGCAAGGCGTGCCGGCGCCCTTCGAACCACGATTCATGGAAAGGTTTGGCCAGATTACCGCTACAAATGAGATTGAAAGTTTTACCATCGACATATTTAAGACGTGATCTTGACGCCTCTTTCAGGGAGTTGGGCCCTCCGGCTGAGATGGTGGCTCCCGATGGCAGGCAGATGCACATGGGACCTCATTTGGGACCTCCCATGGCGCCACACGCTGGTGTCCTTCCAGGAAGAAGCTTTCCGGGAGCAGGTAAACACAATCCCTTTTTAATCCACTCTTGTTTGGTGGGGCATTCTTGAACTTCACGTTGTTTCTCCTTCTCAGCTGGCTACGGCTTCCTGCCCTCGGAGCCCATGGAAACGGTTGCCCGGCGACAAGAGCTCATTCACAAGCAAAACATGGCCAGGTACTACATTAGATTAGATTAGAAGTGAGAATACAGACACAGAAAAAGACATTTTAGACATAAATAAAGATATATCTATATATAAATCAATAAATTAATAAATACATAAATATATAAATACATAAATAAATATATAAATATATGAATATATGAGTATATAAATATATAAATACATAAATATATAAATAAATACATAAATACATAAATATATAAATGAATACATAAATACATAAATATACAAATGTACAAATGTACAGATGTACAAATGTACAAATGTACAAATGTACAAATGTACAAATGTACAAATGTACAAATGTACAAATATACAAATATATAAATATATTTATATATAAATATATAAATACATAAATACATAAATACATACATATATAAATAAATATATAAATAACTACATAAATAGATAAATAAAGAAAGAAATACATATATAAATATGTAAATAAATAAATTAATAAATAAGCATGTGGCTGAAATATATATATATATTATATATATTATATATATATATATATATATATATATATATATATATATATATATATATATATACGTATACGTATACATACATATACATAGATGTACATACGGTAGTCCTCAGAAAGTTGCTTGCTGGACTGTTCTTCGGCCAATCACGGGGCAAGGAACAATTTGGAGTCCAACCTCCGTAGATCTCAGCAAAAGCTACTATGTCCTTTTTCTTGTCTTCAGATTGGAGATGAACGCCATCTTGCATCAGAAAGAGCTGGAGAGCGCCCAACAAAAGGGTCTGATGGCCATGGAGAACTCAATGTCCTACCCGCCCAACCCCATGGCCTTCCGAAGCCGCCAACGCATCCCCGAGGGCCACGACGTCTTCGTCCACCGCCCCACCTTGGACGACCTCCACTCGAACAGCATCCTCATGTCGGCCAGCCCCTACCCCCCCATGAGCACTCTGCACAGAGAGCGGGGCCGGCGGGTGGGCCGGCGGCCCGCCGCCCCCAAGAGCGCCGACCACCCCGCCGGACACGTCAAGTGCGCGGCCGAGGACAAGAACGTCGAGCGGAGTCCGGGCGGGGTGTCCGGCGGGGAGGAGAAGGAAGTGGAAGTGAAGGGAGAGGCGGGGGAGGAGGGCGCCGCCGGCAAGGCGCACAACCCGGGTAAAGCGGATTCCCAAGCCAACGGGGGCGGCAGGAAGGGCTACAAGGACGGCGAGACGGGCCCGCACAAGGCCGGGGCGCCGGACCGATGCTCCGACGCCAGCAACGGTGGAGCCAATGACAAGGACGTTCCCGGGCAGTGCGCCCCCTTCCAGGAGAAGTTCATGTATCCCTCGGGAGGCATGCCTTACATGTTCCCCGTCTCCGGAAATGGCTTCCTACCCCCTGGTGAGTTGGAAAACGGGTTCTTTGAGTCTTGATTTAGATTTTGATCCTTGTGACTAAAAATCTGAATTCTGCAGGTCGAAATTGGTGGTGCTACTCCACAAAGTGGGTTTTCCTAGTAAAAAAAAACATAAATAAGTAATGTAAAAATAAAAATATGTAATATAAAAATATAAAAAGTAGAGTCCGTCTACGATTGTTTGGATGGAATTTGCAGTTAAAGTGGAGGAATATAGTCGTACCTCTACTTACGAAATTAATTGGTTCCTTAACTTTTTGGAAGTTGAATATTTTGTAAGTAGAGGAGTACTTTGTATCAAAAATAAATAAATCAAAAACGTTTATTGTCATCATACACAGCTGCGTATAAAGAAATTGGTGGTGCTACTCCACAAAGTGTGTTTTCCCAGTAAAAAAAACATAAATAAGTCATAAAAATCAAAATATGTATTATAAAAATGTAAAAAGTAGACTCCGTCTATGATTGTTTGGAGGGAATTCAAAGTTAAAGTTGAGGAATAGACGTGCCTCTACTTACAAAATTAATTGGTTCGAGAAGTTTTTTTGTAACTTGAATATTTTGTAAGTAGAGGAGTACTTTGTATCAAAAATAAATCAATCAAAAGCCTTTATTGTCATCATACACAGCTGCGTATAACGAAATTGGTGGTGCTACTCCACAAAGTGCATTTCCCCAGTAAAAAAAAAAAGTAATATAAAAATATAAAAAGTAGAGTCCATCTACAATCGTTTGGACGGAATTTGAAGTTAAAGTTGAGGAATACAGTCGTACCTCTACTTACAAAATTAACTGGAATTCTGCAGGTCCACCAAATCTCTTCCTAAACAGCGACGAGGTGGCTGAGGACATCAGGAAGTGGAGCGTCAACGATGTTTACAACTTCGTCAACAACATCCCGACGTGTTCGGAATACGCTCAGGTGGGTGTTCCGTTTGGCGTCGTGAAGGGTTTTGCTTCAACGTTGTCATTTTTACGAAAAACAACGTTGGATCGTGCAGACTTTTAAAGACCACATGATTGATGGCGAGACCCTGCCGCTCCTCTCAGAAGAACATTTGCTGGACACGTTGGGCTTGAAGTTGGGGCCAGCTCTGAAGATTCGCTCACAGGTCAATATTTTCTTATACTACTATGTAGTAGTTGCATAGTTATTGATGATCGAAGAAAATGCAATGATATTAAATAGGTTTCAAAACAAACCAAAGGTAGTAAAATTTGTCCGTTTCCGAGTATACTTTGTATCCCCCCAAAAAATCAAAAGCCTTTATTGTCATCATACACAGCTGCGTATAACGAAATTGGTGGTGCTACTCCACAAAGTGCATTTTTCCAGTAAAAAAAAAAACATAAGTCATATAAAAATCAAAATATGTAATATAAAAATATAAAAAGTAGACTCCGTGTATGAGTGTTTGGACGGAATTCGAAGTTAATGTTGAGGAATACAGTCGTACCTCTACTTACGAAATTGATTGGTTGCAGAATTTTTTTGTAAGTTGAATATTTTGTAAGTAGAGGAGTACTTTGTATCAAAAAAAAAATCATGAATCGGTGGCCATCCGATCGAAGGGCTCTCGGGATGTAAACATAGCAAAATAAACAAATAATTATTTCTGTATGTTAAAAAAAAAAAATGCCCCGCCCCCTTCTACAGGTGTCTAGGCGCATGGGTGGCATAATGTACATGATGAACCTTCCACTCCCCGCCGGCCCACTTCAGGCCACCCCGGACAAACCAGGAGCCCATTCGTCAGAGATGGGCTCCCCCGTGAACTGCAACAGCGACGAGCTGATGATGATGGCGACGAGCCCTCGGGACGCCGTGGACGCCATCAAACCCATGGAGAACCTCTGCGAGGCGGACAACAACTCCTCACATTCGAAAGAGTTAGCCATCGAACCCGTTTGAACCATTTAAGCGAACCAAAAAACAGCAGCCACTCGCTGTGTATTTGTTTGAAGATTATGATGCGAAATATTGAGAAGGTCATAAGAACAATTAGCGCTTCTGGTTATGCCGACATATTGTTGCAATAACGCGATGACAGAAATGAGAAAAGTGGGAAAATTACCTGCTAGGTAGTTTTATTTATGTATTTATTGATGGAATATCTTTGGGATTTGTGATACTTTTTGTAATGGTTCAAATGAATTATAAATAAAGCTTGTCGAGGGTGTTTTATATTGAAAGGTCATCCTCGGTTAGTAGACTCTGTAATTAAGCTTTATTGACAAAGAACAAGACGACAAAGCTTTTACAATATTTTTTTAAAACACTTTTTTAAAACACATAGAATCATTTTATATTTGATTTTATACATGTTCATAAAAAACGTTTCGAAAAATATGCAAATACTACAATAGAAAAACTAGTATATTGATATGCTGTTGTGTGATTAGTTAAAAAAATAAAAAACATCATATGTGCATCATTAAAATCAGATTCTAATGGCGTATATTTAATTTATTAATCATAGGCATTAGATTTAGTACTTTGTTGTAAAAAAACCCATTCGAAAGTGCATCGTTCACTGGTGTTCTCGTTTGAGTTATCGCGATACTTCCCCCACGATCTCCGGCGGCTGGAGAAGCTGAGCTGAGCTGCGGAGGATCATGGCGGAGCGCAAGAGGCACAAGAAACGCATCCAGGTAGGATGATTCCACCCTTTACTCATTACTTTTCCACGCGCTGCCGGTGGCAAAGGCCCCGACGGGCCCATTTATCAATTTGCGAGCCCGACGAAGGCCGCCTGAACCCGGCGAGAAGAAAAAGATAGCCGATGCTAACGTGGCTAAGTTAGCTTGCGTTGCAACTCCACCGGAACCGTACTGTTCGATTCAATTGCAACTTTAACCGTCGTTCACTAGCTAAAACACTCTTCTAAGGATACGCGACATCCATATAATTCCTTAATTTTAGAACAAACTTACTGTCTGTCGTCTTTTTGCACCAAAATGTGGCTGTTAGTAGCTAAAGCCGCGTCAGTACTAATCCAACTCAAGGTGTGTTGACATAAAATTTGATAACATGTGGCACTGAAGACCCCTAGTACTACAAAGTGTAATATTTGTGTTTATATGCTACAATAACTGTAAAAAAACTACACCACATGTAAAAGAGAACATATCGGCAACAGGTTCGTTCAAGAAAATGTAACATACACACAGTTATAATAAACAAGTTTCGAAATCTATCAATTAAGCATATTTTTGCACGTGTTGCTCAGGTCTATTACCCAGAAAAAGGTATTAAGTTGGGGAAAATGGCTATATTCATGTCAATTTTGTTACTTAACTATTTAACTGCCATTGCAAGTCATTCTATTTCACTTCCATTGACGGCGAGTGACGTCCAATCCATTTCAATTTCAATGTAAACCGATGAATCGATTGCATAGGTAACCTATCACTTTAACAATTTCGTTTTTTTCTCCATAAAAGTATTATTAAGTCTGACCAAACCACTAGTCTTTTGTAATTTCGTTTTGAAACAAATCCTAGCATTTCCGAGTTTGTTGTGAAAGAAGCAGAAGTACACAGCACTGGTAATAGTCACTTAATATTGACAATATGCCTGCTCAGAATAAGCATAAAATAGATGGCAGTTTTTTTTGCTGTACTTTTTCAATAGTCTTCAAAACCACAATATTTCAATAAATGTAAAAAACATGATAATAACAGTTGGTGTGTGCGTAGGAGGTGAGCGAGCCCACCAAGGAGGAGAAGGCGGTGGCCAAGTACCTGCGCTTCAACTGCCCCACCAAATCCACCAACATGATGGGCCAGCGCGTCGACTACTTCACGGGTAAGTCGTAAATGCGCTTTAATTAAATGTCTGATTTGACTACCATATTTTCACACCTATAGGGTGCACAAAGTCTAAATTTTTCACCCGTTGCGCCCTGTTTGTGCGCTAAATTCCAATTTTTGTATGACCCTGACCGCTTGAATGACTGCTTTTATTTCTTGCCGACATGCAATTTATTGCGATCAACACAGCGGACGTTCCCCCTAAAAATATTTGACTTCGGTGTGCTTGTAGCGCTTTTAACCCTAAAAAAAACACTCAATACTCAAAGAAAAAGCACCAATGTGAATGACAACAGAATGCGAGTGTGAAACGTGAATGTCCCGCATCTTATAATCGCTTATTTTAGCTGTGTTATTGTCCTTTTTGCGTTCATGCTTCATGTTAGCCTCTATTGCTAACATGCTAAAAACACATTTCCTCATCATCCTCTTTCTCCTGAGGGTTGGTCTGCAACTAGTGTTCATCTCGCAACAGCGCCCCCCGTTCTCTGGTGGTGGGATACAGGAATTACAGTTTAAAATGATAAAAAAAATATCGAAAGTTTTTAATATTATCGTTGACAAAAATTGTTTCAAGATAATTATCGTTTTATCCTACAGGTCTAACTGCAGTCTTGAAAATTGTTCCATTTGGTTCGTAGAAAAACGCACAGAGCCCGGAGTAGTAACGCTAACGTGTGTCGCTTGTGTCAACCAGCGTCCAAAGCCGTGGACTGTATGCTGGACTCCAAGTGGGCCAAGGCCAAGAAGGGCGAAGACGCACTCTTCACCACCAGAGAATCGGTCGTCGACTACTGCAACAGGTACTCGGACTTTTAGCCGGCGTGCATCCCAAAAAATATTTGTCCAGCTATCGTTTCCTGGGCTCTGCAGGCTCCTAAAGAAGCAGTTCTTCGACCGAGCGCTCAAGGTGATGAAAAAGAAGTCCGAGAAGGACGTTAAGAAGGACAAGAAGTCCAAAGGCGACAGTTCCAAGGAGGAGGAGAAAAAGGGCAAAAAGGACAAAGAGAAGAAGAAAGAGGCGACGGACATGGGCGAAGCCAAGAAAGACAAGAGCGTATGTTTTGCTGCCGTTTTTATTTTTTGGGTTGATTTTTTTGCAATAAAAAAGGATTGGGGCTGTCCAAATCACACATTTTGGAGAATCAGCCAATACTGAAGTAAAGCATTATGGGTATAAAAAAAACTAGGACACCCAAGTGAAAAATGACTCATCGCATACGGCCAATTTCTTTGAACCAATTGGACTCGCGTTTCTAGTTGCCACCATGCAATTTTTTTTCTTTTTTTATGTTGCAAAGTGCAACCATTCTATTTTTTCCCCTCACCTGTAGAATGTGTCAATATAAAGCATAGCGTAGTAAATATAATGATGATCAGATATTCCGTAGATCCTTCCTCCCATCAGCTGTCAGGCTCTTTAACAAAAAATGGCTGAGTGTTAAGACCTACCGTATGCATGCATGTACATTTATGTGTATGTATGTATAAATGTGCTAATAAATGTATGTGTATATGTATGGGTGTATGTACACGTATGTATATATATATATTTATGTGTATATATATATATATATATATATATATATGTATATGTATGTATATATATATGTATATATGTGTATATATATATATGTATATATGTGTATATATATATACTTCAGAGACACGCTTATTTATTTATATATTTATTCATGTATTTATTTATTAACTTACTTATTACCTATCTATTTATGTCTAAAATGTCTTTTTCTGTGTCTGTATTCTCACCCTCTTGCTACTGTGACAACGAAATTTCCCGAATACGGGATGAATAAAGTTATCCAATCCAATCCAATTGTGCTTGCAGGACGAGAGTCCAAAGAAGAAGAAGGAGGTGAAGAAGAAGTTCAAACTGGAGATCCACGAGGACCAAATCTTTGTCGACGGAAATGAGGTAGAACCAAGCCATGCGCGCCGGCCTGCCGGTGTTGCACTGATGCCATTTTTCACGATTCCACTAGCTGTGAAATCAGCATTCGCCGAATTATTTTTCACCTCATTGGCCGCCATTGATGGCGGTAGAATGGCCACCCACTTCAATTGGATTGGACGTTTACCCACGATAAACTCATTGACATTCACAGCAGACGGATGATTGGACGGATAACATTTTGTTTTTTAAATGTCATGTTTAGTGGTGGCCATCTTGGGTAGGTCAACCGGCGGTTAGATACGAAAAGTGTTATTTTAGATGTGGTATCGGTGCAACACTAATGGCCACCATTTTGTGTTTGAGTAAAATGAGAAAAGGTAAACATGGCTTTCCTCGCAGGTGTACGTGTGGATTTACGATCCCGTTCACTTCAAGACGTTCGCCATGGGACTGGTTCTGGGTCAGTTGGCGCAGCGCGCTTGTCCTCTTTCTGTTGTTGAGTTAGGACACATGTGTCAAAGTGGCGGCCCTGGGGCCGAATTTGGCCCGCTGCATCATTTTGTGTGGCCTGGGAAAGTAAATCATGAGTGCCGACTTTCTGTTTTAGGATCAAATTAAAATGAAGAGTATAGATGTATATGAAATTTCCTGATTTTCCCGCCTTTTAAATCAATAATTGTAATTTTTTAATCCATTTTTTTCTGTGTTTTTTGTTCAAAAATCATTTTGTAAAATCTAAAAATATATTTAAAAAAAGCTAAAATGAACATTGTTTTAGATCTATAAAAAACTGAATATTCAGGGCTTTTAATCCCGTTCTTTTAATCTTTTAGGGTTTCAAGTTTATTTCAATTATTATTATTTTTTTAGAAAGTGAATACATTGGGAAAGACAGTACAGTAATCCCTCGGTTATCGCGTCTTCACTTATCGTGTATTCACTAGTTTGTGATTTTGTTTCCGCTATTAATGGTTTAAAGTTCATAAAAATAGGAAAGTCCACACTGAAACTCGAAAAGCAGAAGCACACTACTAGGACTCGGCATTGAAGAAAAAAGTTATAATAGAGATGACCCTACTTCACAATTTTTGGATTATTGCGGCCATGTCTGGTCTGCATTAACCACAATATTCCAGGGATTACTGTACATATATTTTAAGGAAATATATATATATATATATATATATATATATATATATATATATATATATATTATTTCCATTAAAAAATTAATGTGAAAAACAGGAAAATACTAAATTTGGGGAGTTATGTTTTTTTAATGGGAAAAATTGTACATACTCTGTAGCCACACACGTTTGAACATGATTTAAAATTTGATGATAAAACATAAGTTACTTTTGGGGTCGGCACAAAATGATGTGGCGTTGAACTTGTTGCCCCACCCCCTCTTGCCAGTGATCGCTGTGATTGCCGCCACGCTTTTCCCGCTGTGGCCTTCCGAGATGCGCGTGGGCGTGTACTACCTGAGCGTCGCCGCCGGCGTCTTCGTGGCCACCATCCTGCTTCTCGCTATCGGTAAGCACGCTCGCACATCAGTCTTTGCCCGTTACTGTCAATTCCGTAAGCGACCCAAGGAAGGATTGACCAAAATCTAAGCCTGCAAGGCTTGTTTTCTTTTAAAAAAAAAAGGACCATGTATAGTAAAGCTTTTTTTTCTTTAAAAAATGACCATGTATAGTAAGGCTTTTTTCTTTTAAAAAACAGTATAGTAAGGCTTTTTTCTTTAAAAAACAACATAGTGTAGTAAGGCTTTTTTCTTTAAAAAACGACGTAGTATAGTAAGGCTTTTTCTTAAAAACGACATAGTATAGTAAGGCTTTTTTTATTAAAAAAGGGACATAGTATAGTAAGGCTTTTTTTAAATTAAAAAATGACAGTATAGTAAGGCTTTTTTAAATTAAAAAAACGACATAGTATAGTAAGGCTTTTTTTCTGCAAAAAACGCCATAGTATAGAAAGGCTTTTTTCTGCAAAAAACGACATAGTATAGTAAGGCTTTTTTCTTTTAAAAAAACGAAATAGTATAGTAAGGCTTTTTTTAAATTAAAAAAACGACATAGTAGCAAGGCTTTTTTATTTAAAAAACGACATAGTGTAGTAAGGCTTTTTTTCTTAAAAAACGACATAGTATAGTAAGGCTTTTTTCTTAAAAAACGACATAGTATAGTAAGGCTTTTTTCTGCAAAAAACGACATAGTATAGTAAGGCTTTGTTCTGCAAAAAACGACATAGTATAGTAAGGCTTTTTTTCTGCAAAAAACGACAGTCTAGTAAGGCTTTTTTCTTAAAAAACGACATAGTATAGTAAGGCTTTTTTCTTAAAAATCGACATAGTATAGTAAGGCTTTTTTTCTGCAAAAAAAGGCATAGTATAGTAAGGCTTTTTTCTTAAAAAACGACATAGTATAGTAAGGCTTTTTTCTTAAAAAACGACATAGTGTAGTAAGGCTTTTTTTCTGCAAAAAACGACATAGTATAGTAAGGCTTTTTTTCTTAAAAAACGACATAGTATAGTAAGGCTTTTTTTCTGCAAAAAACGACATAGTATAGTAAGGCTTTTTTTCTGCAAAAAACGACATAGTATAGTAAGGCTTTTTTCTGCAAAAAACGACATGGTATAGTAAGGCTTTTTTAAATTAAAAACGACATAGTATAGTAAGGCTTTTTTTCTGCAAAAAACGACATAGTATAGTAAGGCTTTTTTCTTAAAAAACAACATAGTATAGTAAGGCTTTTTTCTTAAAAATCGACATAGTATAGTAAGGCTTTTTTTCTGCAAAAAACGACATAGTATAGTAAGGCTTTTTTTTATTAAAAAACGACATGGTATAGTAAGGCTTTTTTAAATTAAAAACGACATAGTATAGTAAGGCTTTTTTTCTGCAAAAAACGACATAGTATAGTAAGGCTTTTTTCTTAAAAAACGACATAGTATAGTAAGGCTTTTTTTCTGCAAAAAATGACATAGTATAGTAAGGCTTTTTTTTTCTGCAAAAAACGACATAGTATAGTAAGGCTTTTTTATTAAAAAACGACATGGTATAGTAAGGCTTTTTAAAATTAAAAACGACATAGTATAGTAAGGCTTTTTTTATTTAAAAAATGACAGTAGAGTAAGGCTTCTTTCTTAAAAAAAACGACATAGTATAGTAAGGCTTTTTTTCTGCAAAAAGCGACATAGTATAGTAAGGCTTTTTTAAAATTAAAAAACTACATAGTATAGTAAGGCTTTTTTGAATTAAAAAACGACATCGAATCGTCAGGCTTTTTGAAATTAAAAAATACATAGTAAGGCTTTTTTCTTAAAAAACAACATAGTATAGTAAGCCTTTTTTCTTTAAAAAACGACATAGTATAGTAAGGCTTTTTTCATTAAAAAAACAACATAGTATAGTAAGCCTTTTTTCTTTAAAAAACGACATAGTATAGTAAGGCTTTTTTCATTAAAAAAACAACATAGTATAGTAAGGCTTTTTTTCTTAAAAAACGACATAGTATAGTAAGGCTTTTTTTCTTAAGAAACGACATAGTATAGTAAGGCTTTTTTCTGCAAAAAACGACATAGTATAGTAAGGCTTTTTTTCTGCAAAAAACGACATAGTATAGTAAGGCTTTTTTCTTAAAAATCGACATAGTGTAGTAAGGCTTTTTTCTGAAAAAAACGACATAGTATAGTAAGGCTTTTTTATTAAAAAACGACATGGTATAGTAAGGCTTTTTAAAATTAAAAACGACATAGTATAGTAAGGCTTTTTTTCTGCAAAAAACGACATAGTATAGTAAGGCTTTTTTTCTGCAAAAAACGACATAGTATAGTAAGGCTTTTTTATTAAAAAATGACATAGTATAGTAAGGCTTTTTTTCTGCAAAAAACGACATAGTATAGTAAGGCTTTTTTTCTGCAAAAAACGACATAGTATAGTAAGGCTTTTTTATTAAAAAATGACATAGTATAGTAAGGCTTTTTTCTGCAAAAAACGACATAGTATAGTAAGGCTTTTTTTCTGCAAAAAACGACATAGTATAGTAAGGCTTTTTTTATTAAAAAACGACATAGTATAGTAAGGCTTTTTTCATTAAAAAAACAACATAGTATAGTAAGGCTTTTTTTCTTAAAAAACGACATAGTATAGTAAGGCTTTTTTTCTTAAGAAACGACATAGTATAGTAAGGCTTTTTTCTGCAAAAAACGACATAGTATAGTAAGGCTTTTTTTCTGCAAAAAACGACATAGTATAGTAAGGCTTTTTTCTTAAAAATCGACATAGTGTAGTAAGGCTTTTTTCTGAAAAAAACGACATAGTATAGTAAGGCTTTTTTATTAAAAAACGACATGGTATAGTAAGGCTTTTTAAAATTAAAAACGACATAGTATAGTAAGGCTTTTTTTCTGCAAAAAACGACATAGTATAGTAAGGCTTTTTTTCTGCAAAAAACGACATAGTATAGTAAGGCTTTTTTATTAAAAAATGACATAGTATAGTAAGGCTTTTTTTCTGCAAAAAACGACATAGTATAGTAAGGCTTTTTTTCTGCAAAAAACGACATAGTATAGTAAGGCTTTTTTATTAAAAAATGACATAGTATAGTAAGGCTTTTTTCTGCAAAAAACGACATAGTATAGTAAGGCTTTTTTCTTAAAAAACGACATAGTATAGTAAGGCTTTTTTCTGCAAAAAACGACATAGTATAGTAAGGCTTTTTTTCTGCAAAAAACGACATAGTATAGTAAGGCTTTTTTATTAAAAAATGACATAGTATAGTAAGGCTTTTTTCTGCAAAAAACGACATAGTATAGTAAGGCTTTTTTTCTGCAAAAAACGACATAGTATAGTAAGGCTTTTTTATTAAAAAATGACATAGTATAGTAAGGCTTTTTTCTGCAAAAAACGACATAGTATAGTAAGGCTTTTTTCTGCAAAAAAAACGACATAGTATAGTAAGGCTTTTTTTCTGCAAAAAATGACATAGTATAGTAAGGCTTTTTTCTTAAAAAACGACATAGTATAGTAAGGCTTTTTTCTGCAAAAAATGACATAGTATAGTAAGGCTTTTTTTCTGCAAAAAACGACATAGTACAGTAAGGCTTTTTTCTGCAAAAAACAACATAGTATAGTAAGTCTTTTTCTCTGCAAAAAACGACATAGTATAGTAAGGCTTTTTTTCTGCAAAAAACGACATAGTATAGTAATGCTTTTTTTCTGCAAAAAACGACATGGTAAGGCTTTTTTTCTGCAAAAAACGACATAGTATAGTAAGGCTTTTTTTTCTGCAAAAAACGACATAGTATAGTAAGGCTTTTTTTTCTGCAAAAAACGACATAGTATAGTAAGGCTTTTTTCTGCAAAAAACGACATAGTATAGTAAGGCTTTTTTTCTGCAAAAAAACGACATAGTATAGTAAGGCTTTTTTCTTAAAAAAACGACATAGTATAGTAAGGCTTTTTTCTGCAAAAAACGACATAGTATAGTAAGGCTTTTTTCTGTAAAAAACGACATAGTATAGTAAGGCTTTTTATTAAAAAATGACATAGTATAGTAAGGCTTTTTTTCTGCAAAAAACGACATAGTATAGTAAGGCTTTTTTCTTAAAAATTGACATAGTATAGTAAGGCTTTTTTTCTGAAAAAAACGACATAGTATAGTAAGGCTTTTTTATTAAAAAACGACATGGTATAGTAAGGCTTTTTTCTTTAAAAAACGACATAGTATAGTAAGGCTTTTTTTCTGCAAAAAACGACATAGTATAGTAAGGCTTTTTTCTGCAAAAAACGACATGGTATAGTAAGGCTTTTTTAAATTAAAAACGACATAGTATAGTAAGGCTTTTTTTCTGCAAAAAACGACATAGTATAGTAAGGCTTTTTTCTTAAAAAACAACATAGTATAGTAAGGCTTTTTTCTTAAAAATCGACATAGTATAGTAAGGCTTTTTTTCTGCAAAAAACGACATAGTATAGTAAGGCTTTTTTTTATTAAAAAACGACATGGTATAGTAAGGCTTTTTTAAATTAAAAACGACATAGTATAGTAAGGCTTTTTTTCTGCAAAAAACGACATAGTATAGTAAGGCTTTTTTCTTAAAAAACGACATAGTATAGTAAGGCTTTTTTTCTGCAAAAAATGACATAGTATAGTAAGGCTTTTTTTTTCTGCAAAAAACGACATAGTATAGTAAGGCTTTTTTATTAAAAAACGACATGGTATAGTAAGGCTTTTTAAAATTAAAAACGACATAGTATAGTAAGGCTTTTTTTATTTAAAAAATGACAGTAGAGTAAGGCTTCTTTCTTAAAAAAAACGACATAGTATAGTAAGGCTTTTTTTCTGCAAAAAGCGACATAGTATAGTAAGGCTTTTTTAAAATTAAAAAACTACATAGTATAGTAAGGCTTTTTTGAATTAAAAAACGACATCGAATCGTCAGGCTTTTTGAAATTAAAAAATACATAGTAAGGCTTTTTTCTTAAAAAACAACATAGTATAGTAAGCCTTTTTTCTTTAAAAAACGACATAGTATAGTAAGGCTTTTTTCATTAAAAAAACAACATAGTATAGTAAGCCTTTTTTCTTTAAAAAACGACATAGTATAGTAAGGCTTTTTTCATTAAAAAAACAACATAGTATAGTAAGGCTTTTTTTCTTAAAAAACGACATAGTATAGTAAGGCTTTTTTTCTTAAGAAACGACATAGTATAGTAAGGCTTTTTTCTGCAAAAAACGACATAGTATAGTAAGGCTTTTTTTCTGCAAAAAACGACATAGTATAGTAAGGCTTTTTTCTTAAAAATCGACATAGTGTAGTAAGGCTTTTTTCTGAAAAAAACGACATAGTATAGTAAGGCTTTTTTATTAAAAAACGACATGGTATAGTAAGGCTTTTTAAAATTAAAAACGACATAGTATAGTAAGGCTTTTTTTCTGCAAAAAACGACATAGTATAGTAAGGCTTTTTTTCTGCAAAAAACGACATAGTATAGTAAGGCTTTTTTATTAAAAAATGACATAGTATAGTAAGGCTTTTTTTCTGCAAAAAACGACATAGTATAGTAAGGCTTTTTTTCTGCAAAAAACGACATAGTATAGTAAGGCTTTTTTATTAAAAAATGACATAGTATAGTAAGGCTTTTTTCTGCAAAAAACGACATAGTATAGTAAGGCTTTTTTTCTGCAAAAAACGACATAGTATAGTAAGGCTTTTTTTATTAAAAAACGACATAGTATAGTAAGGCTTTTTTCATTAAAAAAACAACATAGTATAGTAAGGCTTTTTTTCTTAAAAAACGACATAGTATAGTAAGGCTTTTTTTCTTAAGAAACGACATAGTATAGTAAGGCTTTTTTCTGCAAAAAACGACATAGTATAGTAAGGCTTTTTTTCTGCAAAAAACGACATAGTATAGTAAGGCTTTTTTCTTAAAAATCGACATAGTGTAGTAAGGCTTTTTTCTGAAAAAAACGACATAGTATAGTAAGGCTTTTTTATTAAAAAACGACATGGTATAGTAAGGCTTTTTAAAATTAAAAACGACATAGTATAGTAAGGCTTTTTTTCTGCAAAAAACGACATAGTATAGTAAGGCTTTTTTTCTGCAAAAAACGACATAGTATAGTAAGGCTTTTTTATTAAAAAATGACATAGTATAGTAAGGCTTTTTTTCTGCAAAAAACGACATAGTATAGTAAGGCTTTTTTTCTGCAAAAAACGACATAGTATAGTAAGGCTTTTTTATTAAAAAATGACATAGTATAGTAAGGCTTTTTTCTGCAAAAAACGACATAGTATAGTAAGGCTTTTTTCTTAAAAAACGACATAGTATAGTAAGGCTTTTTTCTGCAAAAAACGACATAGTATAGTAAGGCTTTTTTTCTGCAAAAAACGACATAGTATAGTAAGGCTTTTTTATTAAAAAATGACATAGTATAGTAAGGCTTTTTTCTGCAAAAAACGACATAGTATAGTAAGGCTTTTTTTCTGCAAAAAACGACATAGTATAGTAAGGCTTTTTTATTAAAAAATGACATAGTATAGTAAGGCTTTTTTCTGCAAAAAACGACATAGTATAGTAAGGCTTTTTTCTGCAAAAAAAACGACATAGTATAGTAAGGCTTTTTTTCTGCAAAAAATGACATAGTATAGTAAGGCTTTTTTCTTAAAAAACGACATAGTATAGTAAGGCTTTTTTCTGCAAAAAATGACATAGTATAGTAAGGCTTTTTTTCTGCAAAAAACGACATAGTACAGTAAGGCTTTTTTCTGCAAAAAACAACATAGTATAGTAAGTCTTTTTCTCTGCAAAAAACGACATAGTATAGTAAGGCTTTTTTTCTGCAAAAAACGACATAGTATAGTAATGCTTTTTTTCTGCAAAAAACGACATGGTAAGGCTTTTTTTCTGCAAAAAACGACATAGTATAGTAAGGCTTTTTTTTCTGCAAAAAACGACATAGTATAGTAAGGCTTTTTTTTCTGCAAAAAACGACATAGTATAGTAAGGCTTTTTTCTGCAAAAAACGACATAGTATAGTAAGGCTTTTTTTCTGCAAAAAAACGACATAGTATAGTAAGGCTTTTTTCTTAAAAAAACGACATAGTATAGTAAGGCTTTTTTCTGCAAAAAACGACATAGTATAGTAAGGCTTTTTTCTGTAAAAAACGACATAGTATAGTAAGGCTTTTTATTAAAAAATGACATAGTATAGTAAGGCTTTTTTTCTGCAAAAAACGACATAGTATAGTAAGGCTTTTTTCTTAAAAATTGACATAGTATAGTAAGGCTTTTTTTCTGAAAAAAACGACATAGTATAGTAAGGCTTTTTTATTAAAAAACGACATGGTATAGTAAGGCTTTTTTCTTTAAAAAACGACATAGTATAGTAAGGCTTTTTTTCTGCAAAAAACGACATAGTATAGTAAGGCTTTTTTTCTGCAAAAAACGACATAGTATAGTAAGGCTTTTAAAAAAAAAAACGACATAGTATAGTAAGGCTTTTTTTCTGAAAAAAACGACATAGTATAGTAAGGCTTTTTTATTAAAAAACGACATGGTATAGTAAGGCTTTTTTAAATTAAAAACAACATAGTATAGTAAGGCTTTTTTTCTGCAAAAAACGACATCGTATAGTAAGGCTTTTTTTCTGCAAAAACGACATAGTATAGTAAGGCTTTTTAAAAAAAAACGACATAGTATAGTAAGGCTTTTTTCTTAAAAAACGACATAGTATAGTAAGGCTTTTTTCTGCAAAAAAACGACATAGTATAGTAAGGCTTTTTTTCTGCAAAAACGACATAGTATAGTAAGGCTTTTTTATTAAAAAATGACATAGTATAGTAAGGCTTTTTTCTGCAAAAAACGACATAGAAAAGTAAGGCTTTTTTCTTAAAAAACGACATAGTATAGTAAGGCTTTTTTCTGCAAAAAACGACATAGTATAGTAAGGCTTTTTTTCTGCAAAAAACGACATAGTACAGTAAGGCTTTTTTTCTGCAAAAAACGACATATTATAGTAAGGCTTTTTTCTGCAAAAAACGACATAGTATAGTAAGGCTTTTTTCTACAAAAAACGACATAGTATAGTGAGGATTTTTTCTTAAAAAACGACATAGTATAGTAAGGCTTTTTTCTGCAAGAAACGACATAGTATAGTAAGGCTTTTTTTCTGCAAAAACGACATATTATAGTAAGGCTTTTTTCTGCAAAAAACGACATAGTATAGTAAGGCTTTTTTCTGCAAAAAAACGACATAGTATAGTAAGGCTTTTTTCTGCAAAAAAACGACATAGTATAGTAAGGCTTTTTTCTGCAAAAAACGACATAGTATAGTAAGGCTTTTTTCTGCAAAAAACGACATAGTACAGTAAGGCTTTTTTTCTGCAAAAAACAACATAGTATAGTAAGTCTTTTTCTCTGCAAAAAACGACATAGTATAGTAAGGCTTTTTTTCTGCAAAAAACGACATAGTATAGTAAGGCTTTTTTTCTGCAAAAAACGACATAGTAAGGTAAGGCTTTTTTTCTGCAAAAAACGACATAGTATAGTAAGGCTTTTTTTCTGCAAAAAACGACATAGTATAGTAAGGCTTTTTTTTCTGCAAAAAACGACATAGTATAGTAAGGCTTTTTTCTGCAAAAAACGACATAGTATAGTAAGGCTTTTTTCTGCAAAAAAACGACATAGTATAGTAAGGCTTTTTTCTTAAAAAACGACATAGTATAGTAAGGCTTTTTTCTGCAAAAAACGACATAGTATAGTAAGGCTTTTTTCTGTAAAAAACGACATAGTATAGTAAGGCTTTTTATTAAAAAATGACATAGTATAGTAAGGCTTTTTTTCTGCAAAAAACGACATAGTATAGTAAGGCTTTTTTCTTAAAAATTGACATAGTATAGTAAGGCTTTTTTTCTGAAAAAAACGACATAGTATAGTAAGGCTTTTTTATTAAAAAACGACATGGTATAGTAAGGCTTTTTTCTTTAAAAAACGACATAGTATAGTAAGGCTTTTTTTCTGCAAAAAACGACATAGTATAGTAAGGCTTTTTTTCTGCAAAAAACGACATAGTATAGTAAGGCTTTTAAAAAAAAAAACGACATAGTATAGTAAGGCTTTTAAAAAAAAAAACGACATAGTATAGTAAGGCTTTTTTTCTGAAAAAAACGACATAGTATAGTAAGGCTTTTTTATTAAAAAACGACATGGTATAGTAAGGCTTTTTTAAATTAAAAACGACATAGTATAGTAAGGCTTTTTTTCTGCAAAAAACGACATAGTATAGTAAGGCTTTTTTTCTGCAAAAAACGACATAGTATAGTAAGGCTTTTTAAAAAAAAACGACATAGTATAGTAAGGCTTTTTTCTTAAAAAACGACATAGTATAGTAAGGCTTTTTTCTGCAAAAAACGACATAGTATAGTAAGGCTTTTTTTCTGCAAAAACGACATAGTATAGTAAGGCTTTTTTATTAAAAAATGACATAGTATAGTAAGGCTTTTTTCTGCAAAAAACGACATAGAAAAGTAAGGCTTTTTTCTTAAAAAACGACATAGTATAGTAAGGCTTTTTTCTGCAAAAAACGACATAGTATAGTAAGGCTTTTTTTCTGCAAAAAACGACATAGTACAGTAAGGCTTTTTTTCTGCAAAAAACGACATATTATAGTAAGGCTTTTTTCTGCAAAAAACGACATAGTATAGTAAGGCTTTTTTCTACAAAAAACGACATAGTATAGTAAGGCTTTTTTCTTAAAAAACGACATAGTATAGTAAGGCTTTTTTCTGCAAGAAACGACATAGTATAGTAAGGCTTTTTTTCTGCAAAAACGACATATTATAGTAAGGCTTTTTTCTGCAAAAAACGACATAGTATAGTAAGGCTTTTTTCTGCAAAAAAACGACATAGTATAGTAAGGCTTTTTTCTGCAAAAAAACGACATAGTATAGTAAGGCTTTTTTCTGCAAAAAACGACATAGTATAGTAAGGCTTTTTTCTGCAAAAAACGACATAGTACAGTAAGGCTTTTTTTCTGCAAAAAACAACATAGTATAGTAAGTCTTTTTCTCTGCAAAAAACGACATAGTATAGTAAGGCTTTTTTTCTGCAAAAAACGACATAGTATAGTAAGGCTTTTTTTCTGCAAAAAACGACATAGTAAGGTAAGGCTTTTTTTCTGCAAAAAACGACATAGTATAGTAAGGCTTTTTTTCTGCAAAAAACGACATAGTATAGTAAGGCTTTTTTTTCTGCAAAAAACGACATAGTATAGTAAGGCTTTTTTCTGCAAAAAACGACATAGTATAGTAAGGCTTTTTTCTGCAAAAAAACGACATAGTATAGTAAGGCTTTTTTCTTAAAAAACGACATAGTATAGTAAGGCTTTTTTCTGCAAAAAACGACATAGTATAGTAAGGCTTTTTTCTGTAAAAAACGACATAGTATAGTAAGGCTTTTTATTAAAAAATGACATAGTATAGTAAGGCTTTTTTTCTGCAAAAAACGACATAGTATAGTAAGGCTTTTTTCTTAAAAATTGACATAGTATAGTAAGGCTTTTTTTCTGAAAAAAACGACATAGTATAGTAAGGCTTTTTTATTAAAAAACGACATGGTATAGTAAGGCTTTTTTCTTTAAAAAACGACATAGTATAGTAAGGCTTTTTTTCTGCAAAAAACGACATAGTATAGTAAGGCTTTTTTCTGCAAAAAACGACATAGTACAGTAAGGCTTTTTTTCTGCAAAAAACAACATAGTATAGTAAGTCTTTTTCTCTGCAAAAAACGACATAGTATAGTAAGGCTTTTTTTCTGCAAAAAACGACATAGTATAGTAAGGCTTTTTTTCTGCAAAAAACGACATAGTAAGGTAAGGCTTTTTTTCTGCAAAAAACGACATAGTATAGTAAGGCTTTTTTTCTGCAAAAAACGACATAGTATAGTAAGGCTTTTTTTTCTGCAAAAAACGACATAGTATAGTAAGGCTTTTTTCTGCAAAAAACGACATAGTATAGTAAGGCTTTTTTCTGCAAAAAAACGACATAGTATAGTAAGGCTTTTTTCTTAAAAAACGACATAGTATAGTAAGGCTTTTTTCTGCAAAAAACGACATAGTATAGTAAGGCTTTTTTCTGTAAAAAACGACATAGTATAGTAAGGCTTTTTATTAAAAAATGACATAGTATAGTAAGGCTTTTTTTCTGCAAAAAACGACATAGTATAGTAAGGCTTTTTTCTTAAAAATTGACATAGTATAGTAAGGCTTTTTTTCTGAAAAAAACGACATAGTATAGTAAGGCTTTTTTATTAAAAAACGACATGGTATAGTAAGGCTTTTTTCTTTAAAAAACGACATAGTATAGTAAGGCTTTTTTTCTGCAAAAAACGACATAGTATAGTAAGGCTTTTTTTCTGCAAAAAACGACATAGTATAGTAAGGCTTTAAAAAAAAAAACGACATAGTATAGTAAGGCTTTTTTTCTGAAAAAAACGACATAGTATAGTAAGGCTTTTTTATTAAAAAACGACATGGTATAGTAAGGCTTTTTAAAATTAAAAACGACATAGTATAGTAAGGCTTTTTTTCTGCAAAAAACGACATAGTATAGTAAGGCTTTTTTTCTGCAAAAAACGACATAGTATAGTAAGGCTTTTTAAAAAAAAACGACATAGTATAGTATGGCTTTTTTCTTAAAAAACGACATAGTATAGTAAGGCTTTTTTCTGCAAAAAACGACATAGTATAGTAAGGCTTTTTTTCTGCAAAAACGACATAGTATAGTAAGGCTTTTTTTCTGCAAAAAACGACATAGTACAGTAAGGCTTTTTTTCTGCAAAAAACGACATATTATAGTAAGGCTTTTTTCTGCAAAAAACGACATAGTATAGTAAGGCTTTTTTCTACAAAAAAACGACATAGTATAATAAGGCTTTTTTCTGCAAAAAACGACATAGTATAGTAAGGCTTTTTTCTTAAAAAACGACATAGTATAGTAAGGCTTTTTTCTGCAAAAAAACGACATAGTATAGTAAGGCTTTTTTCTGTAAAAAACGACATAGTATAGTAAGGCTTTTTATTAAAAAATGACATAGTATAGTAAGGCTTTTTTTCTGCAAAAAACGACATAGTATAGTAAGGCTTTTTTCTTAAAAATTGACATAGTATAGTAAGGCTTTTTTTCTGAAAAAAACGACATAGTATAGTAAGGCTTTTTTATTAAAAAACGACATGGTATAGTAAGGCTTTTTTCTTTAAAAAACGACATAGTATAGTAAGGCTTTTTTTCTGCAAAAAACGACATAGTATAGTAAGGCTTTTTTTCTGCAAAAAACGACATAGTATAGTAAGGCTTTTAAAAAAAAAACGACAAAGTATAGTAAGGCTTTTTTTCTGAAAAAAACGACATAGTATAGTAAGGCTTTTTTATTAAAAAACGACATGGTATAGTAAGGCTTTTTTAAATTAAAAACGACATAGTATAGTAAGGCTTTTTTTCTGCAAAAAACGACATAGTATAGTAAGGCTTTTTTTCTGCAAAAAACGACATAGTATAGTAAGGCTTTTTAAAAAAAAACGACATAGTATAGTATGGCTTTTTTCTTAAAAAACGACATAGTATAGTAAGGCTTTTTTCTGCAAAAAACGACATAGTATAGTAAGGCTTTTTTTCTGCAAAAACGACATAGTATAGTAAGGCTTTTTTATTAAAAAATGACATAGTATAGTAAGGCTTTTTTCTGCAAAAAATGACATAGAAAAGTAAGGCTTTTTTCTTAAAAAACGACATAGTATAGTAAGGCTTTTTTTCTGCAAAAAACGACATAGTACAGTAAGGCTTTTTTTCTGCAAAAAACGACATATTATAGTAAGGCTTTTTTCTGCAAAAAACGACATAGTATAGTAAGGCTTTTTTCTACAAAAAAACGACATAGTATAGTAAGGCTTTTTTCTGCAAAAAACGACATAGTATAGTAAGGCTTTTTTCTTAAAAAACGACATAGTATAGTAAGGCTTTTTTCTGCAAAAAACCGACATAGTATAGTAAGGCTTTTTTTCTGCAAAAAACGACATAGTATAGTAAGGCTTTTTTATTAAAAAATGACATAGTATAGTAAGGCTTTTTTCTGCAAAAAACGACATAGTATAGTAAGGCTTTTTTCTGCAAAAAAAACGACATAGTATAGTAAGGCTTTTTTTCTGCAAAAAACGACATAGTATAGTAAGGCTTTTTTCTTAAAAAACGACATAGTATAGTAAGGCTTTTTTCTGCAAGAAACGACATAGTATAGTAAGGCTTTTTTTCTGCAAAAAACGACATAGTACAGTAAGGCTTTTTTCTGCAAAAAATGACATTATTGTAAGGCTTTTTTCTGCAAAAAACGGCATAGTATAGTAAGGCTTTTTTCTGCAAAAAAACGACATAGTATAGTAAGGCCTTTTTCTGCAAAAAACGACATAGTATAGTAAGGCTTTTTTCTGCAAAAAACGACATAGTATAGTAAGGCTTTTTTTCTGCAAAAAACGACATAGTACAGTAAGGCTTTTTTCTGCAAAAAACAACATAGTATAGTAAGGCTTTTTTTCTGCAAAAAAACGACATAGTATAGTAAGGCTTTTTTTCTGCAAAAAACGACATGGTAAGGTAAGGCTTTTTTTCTGCAAAAAACGACATAGTATAGTAAGGCTTTTTTTTCTGCAAAAAACGACATAGTATAGTAAGGCTTTTTTTCTGCAAAAAACGACATAGTATAGTAAGGCTTTTTTCTGCAAAAAACGACATAGTATAGTAAGGCTTTTTTCTGCAAAAAAACGACATAGTATAGTAAGGCTTTTTTCTTAAAAAACGACATAGTATAGTAAGGCTTTTTTCTGCAAAAAACGACATAGTATAGTAAGGCTTTTTTCTGTAAAAAACGACATAGTATAGTAAGGCTTTTTATTAAAAAATGACATAGTATAGTAAGGCTTTTTTTCTGCAAAAAAACGACATAGTATAGTAAGGCTTTTTTCTTAAAAATTGACATAGTATAGTAAGGCTTTTTTTCTGAAAAAAACGACATAGTATAGTAAGGCTTTTTTATTAAAAAACGACATGGTATAGTAAGGCTTTTTTCTTTAAAAAACGACATAGTATAGTAAGGCTTTTTTTCTGCAAAAAACGACATAGTATAGTAAGGCTTTTAAAAAAAAAAACGACATAGTATAGTAAGGCTTTTTTTCTGAAAAAAACGACATAGTATAGTAAGGCTTTTTTATTAAAAAACGACATGGTATAGTAAGGCTTTTTTAAATTAAAAACGACATAGTATAGTAAGGCTTTTTTTCTGCAAAAAACGACATAGTATAGTAAGGCTTTTTTTCTGCAAAAAACGACATAGTATAGTAAGGCTTTTAAAAAAAAAACGACATAGTATATTAAGGCTTTTTTCTTAAAAAACGACATAGTATAGTAAGGCTTTTTTCTGCAAAAAACGACATAGTATAGTAAGGCTTTTTTTCTGCAAAAACGACATAGTATAGTAAGGCTTTTTTTATTAAAAAATGACATAGTATAGTAAGGCTTTTTTCTGCAAAAAACAACATAGAAAAGTAAGGCTTTTTTCTTAAAAAACGACATAGTATAGTAAGGCTTTTTTTTCTGCAAAAAACAACATAGTACAGTAAGGCTTTTTTTCTGCAAAAAACGACATATAGTAAGGCTTTTTTCTGCAAAAAACGACATAGTATAGTAAGGCTTTTTTCTACAAAAAAACGACATAGTATAGTAAGGCTTTTTTTCTGCAAAAAACGACATAGTATAGTAAGGCTTTTTTCTTAAAAAACGACATAGTATAGTAAGGCTTTTTTCTCCAAAAAAACGACATAGTATAGTAAGGCTTTTTTTCTGCAAAAAACGACATAGTATAGTAAGGCTTTTTTATTAAAAAATGACATAGTATAGTAAGGCTTTTTTCTGCAAAAAACGACATAGTATAGTAAGGCTTTTTTCTGCAAAAAAAACGACATAGTATAGTAAGGCTTTTTTTCTGCAAAAAACGACATAGTATAGTAAGGCTTTTTTCTTAAAAAACGACATAGTATAGTAAGGCTTTTTTCTGCAAGAAACGACATAGTATAGTAAGGCTTTTTTTCTGCAAAAAACGACATAGTACAGTAAGGCTTTTTTCTGCAAAAAATGACATTATTGTAAGGCTTTTTTCTGCAAAAAACGGCATAGTATAGTAAGGCTTTTTTCTGCAAAAAAACGACATAGTATAGTAAGGCCTTTTTCTGCAAAAAACGACATAGTATAGTAAGGCTTTTTTCTGCAAAAAACGACATAGTATAGTAAGGCTTTTTTTCTGCAAAAAACGACATAGTACAGTAAGGCTTTTTTCTGCAAAAAACAACATAGTATAGTAAGTCTTTTTCTCTGCAAAAAACGACATAGTATAGTAAGGCTTTTTTTCTGCAAAAAAACGACATAGTATAGTAAGGCTTTTTTTCTGCAAAAAACGACATAGTATAGTAAGGCTTTTTTTTCTGCAAAAAATGACATAGTATAGTAAGGCTTTTTTCTGCAAAAAACGACATAGTATAGTAAGGCTTTTTTCTGCAAAAAAACGACATAGTATAGTAAGGCTTTTTTCTTAAAAAACGACATAGTATAGTAAGGCTTTTTTCTGCAAAAAATGACATAGTATAGTAAGGCTTTTTTTCTGCAAAAAACGACATAGTATAGTAAGGCTTTTTATTAAAAAATGACATATTATAGTAAGGCTTTTTTCTGCAAAAAACGACATAGTATAGTAAGGCTTTTTTCTTAAAAATTGACATAGTATAGTAAGGCTTTTTTTCTGAAAAAAACGACATAGTATAGTAAGGCTTTTTTATTAAAAAACGACATGGTATAGTAAGGCTTTTTTCTTTAAAAAACGACATAGTATAGTAAGGCTTTTTTTCTGCAAAAAACGACATAGTATAGTAAGGCTTTTTTTCTGCAAAAACGACATAGTTTAGTAAGGCTTTTTTTTCTGCAAAAAACGACATAGTATAGTAAGGCTTTTTTTCTGCAAAAAACGACATAGTATAGTAAGGCTTTTTTATTAAAAAATGACATAGTATAGTAAGGCTTTTTTTCTGCAAAAAACGACATAGTATAGTAAGGCTTTTTTCTGCAAAAAAAACGACATATTATAGTAAGGCTTTTTTCTTAAAAAACGACATAGTATAGTAAGGCTTTTTTTCTGCAAAAAACGACATATTATAGTAAGGCTTTTTTTCTGCAAAAAACGACATAGTATAGTAAGGCTTTTTTTCTGCAAAAAACAACATAGTATAGTAAGGCTTTTTTTCTGCAAAAAACGACATAGTATAGTAAGGCTTTTTTTCTGCAAAAAACGACATAGTATAGTAAGGCTTTTTTTCTGCAAAAAACGACATAGTACAGTAAGGCTTTTTTATTAAAAAATTACATAGTATAGTAAGGCTTTTTTCTGCAAAAAACGACATAGTATAAAGTAAGGCTTTTTTCTGCAAAAAAAACGACATAGTATAGTAAGGCTTTTTTCTGCAAAAAACGACATAGTATAGTAAGGCTTTTTTCTTAAAAAACGACATAGTATAGTAAGGCTTTTTTCTGCAAAAAAACGACATAGTATAGTAAGGCTTTTTTTCTGCAAAAAACGACATAGTACAGTAAGGCTTTTTTTCTGCAAAAAACGACATATTATAGTAAGGCTTTTTTCTGCAAAAAACGACATAGTATAGTAAGGCTTTTTTCTACAAAAAAACGACATAGTATAGTAAGGCTTTTTTCTGCAAAAAACGACATAGTATAGTAAGGCTTTTTTCTTAAAAAACGACATAGTATAGTAAGGCTTTTTTCTGCAAAAAACGACATAGTATAGTAAGGCTTTTTTTCTGCAAAAAACGACATAGTATAGTAAGGCTTTTTTTATTAAAAAACGACATAGTATAGTAAGGCTTTTTTTATTAAAAAATGACATAGTATAGTAAGGCTTTTTTCTGCAAAAAACGACATAGTATAGTAAGGCTTTTTTCTGCAAAAAAAACGACATAGTGTAGTAAGGCTTTTTTTCTGCAAAAAACGACATAGTATAGTAAGGCTTTTTTCTTAAAAAACGACATAGTATAGTAAGGCTTTTTTCTGCAAAAAACGACATAGTATAGTAAGGCTTTTTTTTCTGCAAAAAACGACATAGTACAGTAAGGCTTTTTTTCTGCAAAAAACGACATATTATAGTAAGGCTTTTTTCTGCAAAAAACGACATAGTATAGTAAGGCTTTTTTCTACAAAAAAACGACATAGTATAGTAAGGCTTTTTTCTGCAAAAAACGACATAGTATAGTAAGGCTTTTTTCTTAAAAAACGACATAGTATAGTAAGGCTTTTTTTCTGCAAAAAACGACATAGTATAGTAAGGCTTTTTTTCTGCAAAAAACGACATAGTACAGTAAGGCTTTTTTTCTGCAAAAAACGACATATTATAGTAAGGCTTTTTTTCTGCAAAAAACGACATAGTATAGTAAGGCTTTTTTCTACAAAAAAACGACATAGTATAGTAAGGCTTTTTTTCTGCAAAAAACGACATAGTATAGTAAGGCTTTTTTCTTAAAAAACGACATAGTATAGTAAGGCTTTTTTCTGCAAAAAACGACATAGTATAGTAAGGCTTTTTTTCTGCAAAAAACGACAGTATAGTAAGGCTTTTTTTATTAAAAAATGACATAGTATAGTAAGGCTTTTTTTATTAAAAAATGACATAGTATAGTAAGGCTTTTTTCTGCAAAAAACGACATAGTATAGTAAGGCTTTTTTCTGCAAAAAAACGACATAGTATAGTAAGGCTTTTTTTCTGCAAAAAACGACATAGTATAGTAAGGCTTTTTTCTTAAAAAACGACATAGTATAGTAAGGCTTTTTTCTGCAAAAAACGACAGTATAGTAAGGCTTTTTTTCTGCAAAAAATGACATAGTACAGTAAGGCTTTTTTTCTGCAAAAAACGACATAGTAAGGTAAGGCTTTTTTTCAGCAAAAAACGACATAGTATAGTAAGGCTTTTTTTTCTGCAAAAAACGACATAGTATAGTAAGGCTTTTTTTTCTGCAAAAAACGACATAGTATAGTAAGGCTTTTTTCTGCAAAAAACGACATAGTATAGTAAGGCTTTTTTCTGCAAAAAATGACATAGTATAGTAAGGCTTTTTTCTGCAAAAAAACGACATAGTATAGTAAGGCTTTTTTCTTAAAAAACGACATAGTATAGTAAGGCTTTTTTCTGCAAAAAACGACATAGTATAGTAAGGCTTTTTTTCTGCAAAAAACGACATAGTATAGTAAGGCTTTTTATTAAAAAATGACATAGTATAGTAAGGCTTTTTTCTGCAAAAAACGACATAGTATAGTAAGGCTTTTTTCTTAAAAATTGACATAATATAGTAAGGCTTTTTTTCCGAAAAAAACGACATAGTATAGTAAGGCTTTTTTATTAAAAAACGACATGGTATAGTAAGGCTTTTTTCTTTAAAAAACGACATAGTATAGTAAGGCTTTTTTTCTGCAAAAAACGACATAGTATAGTAAGGCTTTTTTTCTGCAAAAAAAGACATAGTATAGTAAGGCTTTTTTAAAAAAAAAAACGACATAGTATAGTAAGGCTTTTTTTCTGAAAAAAACGACATAATATAGTAAGGCTTTTTATTAAAAAAAGACATGGTATAGTAAGGCTTTTTTAAATTAAAAACAACATAGTATAGTAAGGCTTTTTTTCTGCAAAAAACGACATAGTATAGTAAGGCTTTTTTTCAGCAAAAAACGACATAGTATAGTAAGGCTTTTTTTCTGCAAAAAACGACATAGTATAGTAAGGCTTTTTTATTAAAAAATGACATAGTATAGTAAGGCTTTTTTCTGCAAAAAACGACATAGTATAAAGTAAGGCTTTTTTCTGCAAAAAAAACGACATAGTATAGTAAGGCTTTTTTCTGCAAAAAAATGACATAGTATAGTAAGGCTTTTTTCTTAAAAAACGACATAGTATAGTAAGGCTTTTTTCTGCAAAAAACGACATAGTATAGTAAGGCTTTTTTTCTGCAAAAAACGACATAGTACAGTAAGGCTTTTTTTCTGCAAAAAACGACATATTATAGTAAGGCTTTTTTCTGCAAAAAACGACATAGTATAGTAAGGCTTTTTTCTACAAAAAAATGACATAGTATAGTAAGGCTTTTTTCTGCAAAAAACGACATAGTATAGTAAGGCTTTTTTCTTAAAAAACGACATAGTATAGTAAGGCTTTTTTCTGCAAAAAACGACATAGTATAGTAAGGCTTTTTTTCTGCAAAAAACGACATAGTATAGTAAGGCTTTTTTTATTAAAAAATGACATAGTATAGTAAGGCTTTTTTTATTAAAAAATGACATAGTATAGTAAGGCTTTTTTCTGCAAAAAACGACATAGTATAGTAAGGCTTTTTTTCTGCAAAAAAAACGACATAGTATAGTAAGGCTTTTTTTCTGCAAAAAACGACATAGTATAGTAAGGCTTTTTTCTTAAAAAACGACATAGTATAGTAAGGCTTTTTTCTGCAAAAAACGACATAGTATAGTAAGGCTTTTTTTCTGCAAAAAACGACATAGTACAGTAAGGCTTTTTTTCTGCAAAAAACGACATATTATAGTAAGGCTTTTTTCTGCAAAAAACGACATAGTATAGTAAGGCTTTTTTCTAAAAAAAAACTACATAGTATAGTAAGGCTTTTTTCTGCAAAAAACGACATAGTATAGTAAGGCTTTTTTCTTAAAAGACGACATAGTATAGTAAGGCTTTTTTTCTGCAAAAAACGACATAGTATAGTAAGGCTTTTTTTCTGCAAAAAACGACATAGTACAGTAAGGATTTTTTTCTGCAAAAAACGACATATTATAGTAAGGCTTTTTTCTGCAAAAAACGACATAGTATAGTAAGGCTTTTTTCTACAAAAAAACGACATAGTATAGTAAGGCTTTTTTCTGCAAAAAACGACATAGTATAGTAAGGCTTTTTTCTTAAAAAACGACATAGTATAGTAAGGCTTTTTTCTGCAAAAAATGACATAGTATAGTAAGGCTTTTTTTCTGCAAAAAACGACATAGTATAGTAAGGCTTTTTTTATTAAAAAATGACATAGTATAGTAAGGCTTTTTTTATTAAAAAATGACATAGTATAGTAAGGCTTTTTTCTGCAAAAAACGACATAGTATAGTAAGGCTTTTTTCTGCAAAAAAAACGACATAGTATAGTAAGGCTTTTTTTCTGCAAAAAACGACATAGTATAGTAAGGCTTTTTTCTTAAAAAACGACATAGTATAGTAAGGCTTTTTTCTGCAAAAAACGACATAGTATAGTAAGGCTTTTTTCTGCAAAAAACGACATAGTATAGTAAGGCTTTTTTCTGCAAAAAACGACATAGTATAGTAAGGCTTTTTTCTTAAAAAACGACATAGTATAGTAAGGCTTTTTTCTGCAAAAAACGACATAGTATAGTAAGGCTTTTTTCTTAAAAATTGACATAGTATAGTAAGGCTTTTTTTCTGAAAAAAACGACATAGTATAGTAAGGCTTTTTTATTAAAAAATGACATGGTATAGTAAGGCTTTTTTCTTTAAAAAACGACATAGTATAGTGAGGCTTTTTTTCTGCAAAAAACGACATAGTATAGTAAGGCTTTTTTTCTGCAAAAAACGACATATTATAGTAAGGCTTTTTTTCTGCAAAAAACGACATAGTAAGGTAAGGCTTTTTTTCTGCCAAAAACGACATAGTACAGTAAGGCTTTTTTCTGCAAAAAACGACATATTATAGTAAGGCTTTTTTCTGCAAAAAACGACATAGTAAGGTAAGGCTTTTTTTCTGCAAAAAATGACATAGTATAGTAAGGCTTTTTTTTCTGAAAAAAACGACATAGTATAGTAAGGCTTTTTTCTGCAAAAAACGACATAGTATAGTAAGGCTTTTTTCTGCAAAAAAACGACATAGTATAGTAAGGCTTTTTTCTGCAAAAAAACGACATAGTATAGTAAGGCTTTTTTCTTAAAAAACGACATAGTATAGTAAGGCTTTTTTCTGCAAAAAACGACATAGTATAGTAAGGCTTTTTTTCTGCAAAAAACGACATAGTATAGTAAGGCTTTTTATTAAAAAATGACATAGTATAGTAAGGCTTTTTTCTGCAAAAAACGACATAGTATAGTAAGGCTTTTTTCTTAAAAATTGACATAATATAGTAAGGCTTTTTTTCCGAAAAAAACGACATAGTATAGTAAGGCTTTTTTATTAAAAAACGACATGGTATAGTAAGGCTTTTTTCTTTAAAAAACGACATAGTATAGTAAGGCTTTTTTTCTGCAAAAAACGACATAGTATAGTAAGGCTTTTAAAAAAAAAACGACATAGTATAGTAAGGCTTTTTTTCTGAAAAAAACGACATAGTATAGTAAGGCTTTTTTATTAAAAAAAGACATGGTATAGTAAGGCTTTTTTAAATTAAAAACAACATAGTATAGTAAGGCTTTTTTTCTGCAAAAAACGACATAGTATAGTAAGGCTTTTTTTCTGCAAAAAACGACATAGTATAGTAAGGCTTTTTTTCTGCAAAAAACGACATAGTATAGTAAGGCTTTTTTATTAAAAAATGACATAGTATAGTAAGGCTTTTTTCTGCAAAAAACGACATAGTATAAAGTAAGGCTTTTTTCTGCAAAAAAAACGACATAGTATAGTAAGGCTTTTTTCTGCAAAAAACGACATAGTATAGTAAGGCTTTTTTCGTAAAAAACGACATAGTATAGTAAGGCTTTTTTCTGCAAAAAACGACATAGTATAGTAAGGCTTTTTTTCTGCAAAAAACGACATATTATAGTAAGGCTTTTTTCTGCAAAAAACGACATATTATAGTAAGGCTTTTTTCTACAAAAAAACGACATAGTATAGTAAGGCTTTTTTCTGCAAAAAACGACATAGTATAGTAAGGCTTTTTTCTTAAAAAACGACATAGTATAGTAAGGCTTTTTTCTGCAAAAAACGACATAGTATAGTAAGGCTTTTTTTCTGCAAAAAACGACATAGTATAGTAAGGCTTTTTTTATTAAAAAATGACATAGTATAGTAAGGCTTTTTTTATTAAAAAATGACATAGTATAGTAAGGCTTTTTTCTGCAAAAAACGACATATTATAGTAAGGCTTTTTTCTGCAAAAAAAACGACATAGTATAGTAAGGCTTTTTTTCTGCAAAAAACGACATAGTATAGTAATGCTTTTTTCTTAAAAAACGACATAGTATAGTAAGGCTTTTTTCTGCAAAAAACGACATAGTATAGTAAGGCTTTTTTTCTGCAAAAAACGACATAGTACAGTAAGGCTTTTTTTCTGCAAAAAACGACATATTATAGTAAGGCTTTATTCTGCAAAAAACGACATAGTATAGTAAGGCTTTTTTCTACAAAAAAATGACATAGTATAGTAAGGCTTTTTTCTGCAAAAAACGACATAGTATAGTAAGGCTTTTTTCTTAAAAAACGACATAGTATAGTAAGGCTTTTTTTCTGCAAAAAACGACATGGTATAGTAAGGCTTTTTTTCTGCAAAAAACGACATAGTACAGTAAGGCTTTTTTTCTGCAAAAAACGACATATTATAGTAAGGCTTTTTTCTGCAAAAAACGACATAGTATAGTAAGGCTTTTTTCTACAAAAAAACGACATAGTATAGTAAGGCTTTTTTCTGCAAAAAACGACATAGTATAGTAAGGCTTTTTTCTTAAAAAACGACATAGTATAGTAAGGCTTTTTTCTGCAAAAAACGACATAGTATAGTAAGGCTTTTTTTCTGCAAAAAACGACATAGTATAGTAAGGCTTTTTTTATTAAAAAATGACATAGTATAGTAAGGCTTTTTTTATTAAAAAATGACAGTATAGTAAGGCTTTTTTCTGCAAAAAACGACATAGTATAGTAAGGCTTTTTTCTGCAAAAAAAACGACATAGTATAGTAAGGCTTTTTTTCTGCAAAAAACGACATAGTATAGTAAGGCTTTTTTCTTAAAAAACGACATAGTATAGTAAGGCTTTTTTCTGCAAAAAACGACATAGTATAGTAAGGCTTTTTTTCTGCAAAAAACGACATAGTACAGTAAGGCTTTTTTCTGCAAAAAACGACATATTATAGTAAGGCTTTTTTTCTGCAAAAAACGACATAGTAAGGTAAGGCTTTTTTTCTGCAAAAAACGACATAGTATAGTAAGGCTTTTTTTTCTGCAAAAAACGACATAGTATAGTAAGGCTTTTTTTTCTGCAAAAAACGACATAGTATAGTAAGGCTTTTTTCTGCAAAAAACGACATAGTATAGTAAGGCTTTTTTCTGCAAAAAAACGACATAGTATAGTAAGGCTTTTTTCTTAAAAAACGACATAGTATAGTAAGGCTTTTTTCTGCAAAAAACGACATAGTATAGTAAGGCTTTTTTCTGTAAAAAACGACATAGTATAGTAAGGCTTTTTAAAAAAAAACGACATAGTATAGTAAGGCTTTTTTCTTAAAAAACGACATAGTATAGTAAGGCTTTTTTCTGCAAAAAACGACATAGTATAGTAAGGCTTTTTTTCTGCAAAAACGACATAGTATAGTAAGGCTTTTTTATTAAAAAATGACATAGTATAGTAAGGCTTTTTTCTGCAAAAAACGACATATTATAGTAAGGCTTTATTCTGCAAAAAACGACATAGTATAGTAAGGCTTTTTTCTACAAAAAAATGACATAGTATAGTAAGGCTTTTTTCTGTAAAAAACGACATAGTATAGTAAGGCTTTTTAAAAAAAAACGACATAGTATAGTAAGGCTTTTTTCTTAAAAAACGACATAGTATAGTAAGGCTTTTTTCTGCAAAAAACGACATAGTATAGTAAGGCTTTTTTTCTGCAAAAACGACATAGTATAGTAAGGCTTTTTTATTAAAAAATGACATAGTATAGTAAGGCTTTTTTCTGCAAAAAACGACATATTATAGTAAGGCTTTATTCTGCAAAAAACGACATAGTATAGTAAGGCTTTTTTCTACAAAAAAATGACATAGTATAGTAAGGCTTTTTTCTGCAAAAAACGACATAGTATAGTAAGGCTTTTTTCTTAAAAAACGACATAGTATAGTAAGGCTTTTTTTCTGCAAAAAACGACATAGTATAGTAAGGCTTTTTTTCTGCAAAAAACGACATAGTACAGTAAGGCTTTTTTTCTGCAAAAAACGACATATTATAGTAAGGCTTTTTTCTGCAAAAAACGACATAGTATAGTAAGGCTTTTTTCTACAAAAAAACGACATAGTATAGTAAGGCTTTTTTCTGCAAAAAACGACATAGTATAGTAAGGCTTTTTTCTTAAAAAACGACATAGTATAGTAAGGCTTTTTTTCTGCAAAAAACGACATAGTATAGTAAGGCTTTTTTTCTGCAAAAAAACGACATAGTATAGTAAGGCTTTTTTTATTAAAAAATGACATAGTATAGTAAGGCTTTTTTTTATTAAAAAATGACATAGTATAGTAAGGCTTTTTTCTGCAAAAAACGACATAGTATAGTAAGGCTTTTTTCTGCAAAAAAAACGACATAGTATAGTAAGGCTTTTTTTCTGCAAAAAACGACATAGTATAGTAAGGCTTTTTTCTTAAAAAACGACATAGTATAGTAAGGCTTTTTTCTGCAAAAAACGACATAGTATAGTAAGGCTTTTTTTCTGCAAAAAACGACAGTACAGTAAGGCTTTTTTCTGCAAAAAACGACATATTATAGTAAGGCTTTTTTTCTGCAAAAAACGACATAGTAAGGTAAGGCTTTTTTTCTGCAAAAAACGACATAGTATAGTAAGGCTTTTTTTTCTGCAAAAAACGACATAGTATAGTAAGGCTTTTTTTTCTGCAAAAAACGACATAGTATAGTAAGGCTTTTTTCTGCAAAAAACGACATAGTATAGTAAGGCTTTTTTCTGCAAAAAAACGACATAGTATAGTAAGGCTTTTTTCTTAAAAAACGACATAGTATAGTAAGGCTTTTTTCTGCAAAAAACGACATAGTATAGTAAGGCTTTTTTCTGTAAAAAACGACATAGTATAGTAAGGCTTTTTAAAAAAAAACGACATAGTATAGTAAGGCTTTTTTCTTAAAAAACGACATAGTATAGTAAGGCTTTTTTCTGCAAAAAACGACATAGTATAGTAAGGCTTTTTTTCTGCAAAAACGACATAGTATAGTAAGGCTTTTTTATTAAAAAATGACATAGTATAGTAAGGCTTTTTTCTGCAAAAAACGACATAGAAAAGTAAGGCTTTTTTCTTAAATAACGACATAGTATAGTAAGGCTTTTTTCTGCAAAAAACGACATAGTATAGTAAGGCTTTTTTCTGCAAAAAACGACATAGTACAGTAAGGCTTTTTTTCTGCAAAAAACGACATATTATAGTAAGGCTTTTTTCTGCAAAAAACGACATAGTATAGTAAGGCTTTTTTCTACAAAAAAACGACATAGTATAGTAAGGCTTTTTTCTGCAAAAAACGACATAGTATAGTAAGGTTTTTTTCTTAAAAAACGACATAGTATAGTAAGGCTTTTTTCTGCAAAAAACGACATAGTATAGTAAGGCTTTTTTTCCGCAAAAAACGACATAGTATAGTAAGGCTTTTTTATTAAAAAATGACATAGTATAGTAAGGCTTTTTTCTGCAAAAAACGACATAGTATAGTAAGGCTTTTTTCTGCAAAAAAAACGACATAGTATAGTAAGGCTTTTTTTCCGCAAAAAACGACATAGTATAGTAAGGCTTTTTTCTTAAAAAACGACATAGTATAGTAAGGCTTTTTTCTGCAAGAAACGACATAGTATAGTAAGGCTTTTTTTCTGCAAAAAACGACATAGTACAGTAAGGCTTTTTTCTGCAAAAAATGACATTATAGTAAGGCTTTTTTCTGCAAAAAACGGCATAGTATAGTAAGGCTTTTTTTCTGCAAAAAAACGACATAGTATAGTAAGGCCTTTTTCTGCAAAAAACGACATAGTATAGTAAGGCTTTTTTCTGCAAAAAACGACATAGTATAGTAAGGCTTTTTTTCTGCAAAAAACGACATAGTACAGTAAGGCTTTTTTCTGCAAAAAACAACATAGTATAGTAAGTCTTTTTCTCTGCAAAAAACGACATAGTATAGTAAGGCTTTTTTCTGCAAAAAAACGACATAGTATAGTAAGGCTTTTTTCTTAAAAAACGACATAGTATAGTAAGGCTTTTTTCTGCAAAAAACGACATAGTATAGTAAGGCTTTTTTTCTGCAAAAAACGACATAGTATAGTAAGGCTTTTTATTAAAAAATGACATAGTATAGTAAGGCTTTTTTCTGCAAAAAACGACATAGTATAGTAAGGCTTTTTTCTTAAAAATTGACATAGTATAGTAAGGCTTTTTTTCTGAAAAAAACGACATAGTATAGTAAGGCTTTTTTATTAAAAAATGACATGGTATAGTAAGGCTTTTTTCTTTAAAAAACGACATAGTATAGTGAGGCTTTTTTTCTGCAAAAAACGACATAGTATAGTAAGGCTTTTTTTCTGCAAAAAACGACATAGTATAGTAAGGCTTTTTTTCTGCAAAAAACGACATAGTATAGTAAGGCTTTTTTTCTGCAAAAAACGACATAGTATAGTAAGGCTTTTTTATTAAAAAATGACATAGTATAGTAAGGCTTTTTTCTGCAAAAAACGACATAGTATAGTAAGGCTTTTTTCTGCAAAAAAAACGACATAGTATAGTAAGGCTTTTTTCTGCAAAAAACGACATAGTATAGTAAGGCTTTTTTCTTAAAAAACGACATAGTATAGTAAGGCTTTTTTTCTGCAAAAAACGACATATTATAGTAAGGCTTTTTTTCTGCAAAAAACGACATAGTATAGTAAGGCATTTTTTCTGCAAAAAACGACATACTATATTAAGGCTTTTTTTCTGCAAAAAACGACATAGTATAGTAAGGCTTTTTTCTGCAAAAAATGACATAGTATAGTAAGGCTTTTTAAAATTAAAAAACAACATAGTATAGTAAGGCTTTTTTCTGCAAAAAACGACATAGTATAGTAAGGCTTTTTTCTGCAAAAAACGACATAGTATAGTAAGGCTTTTTTTCTACAAAAAACGACATAGTACAGTAAGGCTTTTTTCTGCAAAAAACAACATAGTATAGTAAGTCTTTTTCTCTGCAAAAAACGACATAGTATAGTAAGGCTTTTTTTCTGCAAAAAACGACATAGTATAGTAAGGCTTTTTTTCTGCAAAAAACGACATAGTAAGGTAAGGCTTTTTTTCTGCAAAAAACGACATAGTATAGCAAGGCTTTTTTTTCTGCAAAAAACGACATAGGATAGTAAGGCTTTTTTCTGCAAAAAACGACATAGTATAGTAAGGCTTTTTTCTGCAAAAAAACGACATAGTATAGTAAGGCTTTTTTCTTAAAAAACGACATAGTATAGTAAGGCTTTTTTCTGCAAAAAACGACATAGTATAGTAAGGCTTTTTTTCTGCAAAAAACGACAGTATAGTAAGGCTTTTTATTAAAAAATGACATAGTATAGTAAGGCTTTTTTCTGCAAAAAACGACATAGTATAGTAAGGCTTTTTTCTTAAAAATTGACATAATATAGTAAGGCTTTTTTTCCGAAAAAAACGACATAGTATAGTAAGGCTTTTTTATTAAAAAACGACATGGTATAGTAAGGCTTTTTTCTTTAAAAAACGACATAGTATAGTAAGGCTTTTTTTCTGCAAAAAACGACATAGTATAGTAAGGCTTTTTTTCTGCAAAAAACGACATAGTATAGTAAGGCTTTTTTAAAAAAAAAAACGACATATTATAGTAAGGGTTTTTTCTACAAAAAAACGACATAGTATAGTAAGGCTTTTTTCTGCAAAAAACGACATAGTATAGTAAGGCTTTTTTCTTAAAAAACGACATAGTATAGTAAGGCTTTTTTCTGCAAAAAACGACATAGTATAGTAAGGCTTTTTTTCTGCAAAAAACGACATAGTATAGTAAGGCTTTTTTTATTAAAAAATGACATAGTATAGTAAGGCTTTTTTTATTAAAAAATGACATAGTATAGTAAGGCTTTTTTCTGCAAAAAACGACATAGTATAGTAAGGCTTTTTTCTGCAAAAAAAACGACATAGTATAGTAAGGCTTTTTTTCTGCAAAAAACGACATAGTATAGTAATGCTTTTTTCTTAAAAAACGACATAGTATAGTAAGGCTTTTTTCTGCAAAAAACGACATAGTATAGTAAGGCTTTTTTTCTGCAAAAAACGACATAGTACAGTAAGGCTTTTTTTCTGCAAAAAACGACATATTATAGTAAGGCTTTATTCTGCAAAAAACGACATAGTATAGTAAGGCTTTTTTCTACAAAAAAATGACATAGAATAGTAAGGCTTTTTTCTGCAAAAAACGACATAGTATAGTAAGGCTTATTTCTTAAAAAACGACATAGTATAGTAAGGCTTTTTTTCTGCAAAAAACGACATAGTATAGTAAGGCTTTTTTTCTGCAAAAAACGACATAGTACAGTAAGGCTTTTTTTCTGCAAAAAACGACATATTATAGTAAGGCTTTTTTCTGCAAAAAACGACATAGTATAGTAAGGCTTTTTTCTACAAAAAAACGACATAGTATAGTAAGGCTTTTTTCTGCAAAAAACGACATAGTATAGTAAGGCTTTTTTCTTAAAAAACGACATAGTATAGTAAGGCTTTTTTCTGCAAAAAACGACATAGTATAGTAAGGCTTTTTTTCTGCAAAAAACGACATAGTATAGTAAGGCTTTTTTTATTAAAAAATGACATAGTATAGTAAGGCTTTTTTTATTAAAAAATGACATAGTATAGTAAGGCTTTTTTCTGCAAAAAACGACATAGTATAGTAAGGCTTTTTTCTGCAAAAAAAACGACATAGTATAGTAAGGCTTTTTTTCTGCAAAAAACGACATAGTATAGTAAGGCTTTTTTCTTAAAAAACGACATAGTATAGTAAGGCTTTTTTCTGCAAAAAACGACATAGTATAGTAAGGCTTTTTTTCTGCAAAAAACGACATAGTACAGTAAGGCTTTTTTCTGCAAAAAACGACATATTATAGTAAGGCTTTTTTTCTGCAAAAAACGACATAGTAAGGTAAGGCTTTTTTTCTGCAAAAAACGACATAGTATAGTAAGGCTTTTTTTTCTGCAAAAAACGACATAGTATAGTAAGGCTTTTTTTTCTGCAAAAAACGACATAGTATAGTAAGGCTTTTTTCTGCAAAAAACGACATAGTATAGTAAGGCTTTTTTCTGCAAAAAAACGACATAGTATAGTAAGGCTTTTTTCTTAAAAAACGACATAGTATAGTAAGGCTTTTTTCTGCAAAAAACGACATAGTATAGTAAGGCTTTTTTCTGTAAAAAACGACATAGTATATTAAGGCTTTTTATTAAAAAATGACATAGTATAGTAAGGCTTTTTTCTGCAAAAAACGACATAGTATAGTAAGGCTTTTTTCTTAAAAATTGACATAGTATAGTAAGGCTTTTTTTCTGAAAAAAACGACATAGTATAGTAAGGCTTTTTTATTAAAAAACGACATGGTATAGTAAGGCTTTTTAAAATTAAAAACGACATAGTATAGTAAGGCTTTTTTTTCTGCAAAAAACGACATAGTATAGTAAGGCTTTTTTTCTGCAAAAAACGACATAGTATAGTAAGGCTTTTTAAAAAAAAACGACATAGTATAGTAAGGCTTTTTTCTTAAAAAACGACATAGTATAGTAAGGCTTTTTTCTGCAAAAAACGACATAGTATAGTAAGGCTTTTTTTCTGCAAAAACGACATAGTATAGTAAGGCTTTTTTATTAAAAAATGACAGTATAGTAAGGCTTTTTTCTGCAAAAAACGACATAGAAAAGTAAGGCTTTTTTCTTAAATAACGACATAGTATAGTAAGGCTTTTTTCTGCAAAAACGACATAGTATAGTAAGGCTTTTTTTCTGCAAAAAACGACATAGTACAGTAAGGCTTTTTTTCTGCAAAAAACGACATATTATAGTAAGGCTTTTTTCTGCAAAAAACGACATAGTATAGTAAGGCTTTTTTCTACAAAAAAACGACATAGTATAGTAAGGCTTTTTTCTGCAAAAAACGACATAGTATAGTAAGGTTTTTTTCTTAAAAAACGACATAGTATAGTAAGGCTTTTTTCTGCAAAAAACGACATAGTATAGTAAGGCTTTTTTTCCGCAAAAAACGACATAGTATAGTAAGGCTTTTTTATTAAAAAATGACATAGTATAGTAAGGCTTTTTTCTGCAAAAAACGACATAGTATAGTAAGGCTTTTTTCTGCAAAAAAAACGACATAGTATAGTAAGGCTTTTTTTCTGCAAAAAACGACATAGTATAGTAAGGCTTTTTTCTTAAAAAACGACATAGTATAGTAAGGCTTTTTTCTGCAAGAAACGACATAGTATAGTAAGGCTTTTTTTCTGCAAAAAACGACATAGTACAGTAAGGCTTTTTTCTGCAAAAAATGACATTATAGTAAGGCTTTTTTCTGCAAAAAACGGCATAGTATAGTAAGGCTTTTTTCTGCAAAAAAACGACATAGTATAGTAAGGCCTTTTTCTGCAAAAAACGACATAGTATAGTAAGGCTTTTTTCTGCAAAAAACGACATAGTATAGTAAGGCTTTTTTTCTGCAAAAAACGACATAGTACAGTAAGGCTTTTTTCTGCAAAAAAACGACATAGTATAGTAAGGCTTTTTTTCTTAAAAAACGACATAGTATAGTAAGGCTTTTTTCTGCAAAAAACGACATAGTATAGTAAGGCTTTTTTTCTGCAAAAAACGACATAGTATAGTAAGGCTTTTTATTAAAAAATGACATAGTATAGTAAGGCTTTTTTCTGCAAAAAACGACATAGTATAGTAAGGCTTTTTTCTTAAAAATTGACATAGTATAGTAAGGCTTTTTTTCTGAAAAAAACGACATAGTATAGTAAGGCTTTTTTATTAAAAAACGACATGGTATAGTAAGGCTTTTTTCTTTAAAAAACGACATAGTATAGTGAGGCTTTTTTTCTGCAAAAAACGACATAGTATAGTAAGGCTTTTTTTCTGCAAAAAACGACATAGTATAGTAAGGCTTTTTTTCTGCAAAAAACGACATAGTATAGTAAGGCTTTTTTTCTGCAAAAAACGACATAGTATAGTAAGGCTTTTTTATTAAAAAATGACATAGTATAGTAAGGCTTTTTTCTGCAAAAAACGACATAGTATAGTAAGGCTTTTTTTCTGCAAAAAAAACGACATAGTATAGTAAGGCTTTTTTCTGCAAAAAACGACATAGTATAGTAAGGCTTTTTTCTTAAAAAACGACATAGTATAGTAAGGCTTTTTTTCTGCAAAAAACGACATATTATAGTAAGGCTTTTTTTCTGCAAAAAACGACATAGTATAGTAAGGCATTTTTTCTGCAAAAAACGACATAGTATAGTAAGGCTTTTTTTCTGCAAAAAACGACATAGTATAGTAAGGCTTTTTTCTGCAAAAAATGACATAGTATAGTAAGGCTTTTTAAAATTAAAAAACAACATAGTATAGTAAGGCTTTTTTCTGCAAAAAACGACATAGTATAGTAAGGCTTTTTTCTGCAAAAAACGACATAGTATAGTAAGGCTTTTTTTCTACAAAAAACGACATAGTACAGTAAGGCTTTTTTCTGCAAAAAACAACATAGTATAGTAAGTCTTTTTCTCTGCAAAAAACGACATAGTATAGTAAGGCTTTTTTTCTGCAAAAAACGACATAGTATAGTAAGGCTTTTTTTCTGCAAAAAACGACATAGTAAGGTAAGGCTTTTTTTCTGCAAAAAACGACATAGTATAGCAAGGCTTTTTTTCTGCAAAAAACGACATAGGATAGTAAGGCTTTTTTCTGCAAAAAACGACATAGTATAGTAAGGCTTTTTTCTGAAAAAAACGACATAGTATAGTAAGGCTTTTTTCTTAAAAAACGACATAGTATAGTAAGGCTTTTTTCTGCAAAAAACGACATAGTATAGTAAGGCTTTTTTTCTGCAAAAAACGACAGTATAGTAAGGCTTTTTATTAAAAAATGACATTGTATAGTAAGGCTTTTTTCTGCAAAAAACGACATAGTATAGTAAGGCTTTTTTCTTAAAAATTGACATAATATAGTAAGGCTTTTTTTCCGAAAAAAACGACATAGTATAGTAAGGCTTTTTTATTAAAAAACGACATGGTATAGTAAGGCTTTTTTCTTTAAAAAACGACATAGTATAGTAAGGCTTTTTTTCTGCAAAAAACGACATAGTATAGTAAGGCTTTTTTTCTGCAAAAAACGACATAGTATAGTAAGGCTTTTTAAAAAAAAAAAACGACATAGTATAGTAAGGCTTTTTTTCTGAAAAAAACGACATAGTATAGTAAGGCTTTTTTATTAAAAAAAGACATGGTATAGTAAGGCTTTTTTAAATTAAAAACAACATAGTATAGTAAGGCTTTTTTTCTGCAAAAAACGACATAGTATAGTAAGGCTTTTTTTTTTGCAAAAAACGACATAGTATAGTAAGGCTTTTTTTCTGCAAAAAACGACATAGTATAGTAAGGCTTTTTTATTAAAAAATGACATAGTATAGTAAGGCTTTTTTCTGCAAAAAACGACATAGTATAGTAAGGCTTTTTTCTGCAAAAAAAACGACATAGTATAGTAAGGCTTTTTTCTGCAAAAAACGACATAGTATAGTAAGGCTTTTTTCTTAAAAAACGACATAGTATAGTAAGGCTTTTTTCTGCAAAAAACGACATAGTATAGTAAGGCTTTTTTTCTGCAAAAAACGACATAGTACAGTAAGGCTTTTTTTCTGCAAAAAACGACATATTATAGTAAGGCTTTTTTCTGCAAAAAACGACATAGTATAGTAAGGCTTTTTTCTACAAAAAAACGACATAGTATAGTAAGGCTTTTTTCTGCAAAAAACGACATAGTATAGTAAGGTTTTTTTCTTAAAAAACGACATAGTATAGTAAGGCTTTTTTTCTGCAAAAAACGACATAGTATAGTAAGGCTTTTTTTCTGCAAAAAACGACATATTATAGTAAGGCTTTTTTCTGCAAAAAACGACATAGTATAGTAAGGCTTTTTTCTGCAAAAAAACGACATAGTATAGTAAGGCTTTTTTCTTAAAAAACGACATAGTATAGTAAGGCTTTTTTCTGCAAAAAACGACATAGTATAGTAAGGCTTTTTTTCTGCAAAAAACGACAGTATAGTAAGGCTTTTTATTAAAAAATGACATAGTATAGTAAGGCTTTTTTCTGCAAAAAACGACATAGTATAGTAAGGCTTTTTTCTTAAAAATTGACATAATATAGTAAGGCTTTTTTTCCGAAAAAAACGACATAGTATAGTAAGGCTTTTTTATTAAAAAACGACATGGTATAGTAAGGCTTTTTTCTTTAAAAAACGACATAGTATAGTAAGGCTTTTTTTCTGCAAAAAACGACATAGTATAGTAAGGCTTTTTTTCTGCAAAAAACGACATAGTATAGTAAGGCTTTTTTAAAAAAAAAAACGACATATTATAGTAAGGGTTTTTTCTACAAAAAAACGACATAGTATAGTAAGGCTTTTTTCTGCAAAAAACGACATAGTATAGTAAGGCTTTTTTCTTAAAAAACGACATAGTATAGTAAGGCTTTTTTCTGCAAAAAACGACATAGTATAGTAAGGCTTTTTTTCTGCAAAAAACGACATAGTATAGTAAGGCTTTTTTTATTAAAAAATGACATAGTATAGTAAGGCTTTTTTTATTAAAAAATGACATAGTATAGTAAGGCTTTTTTCTGCAAAAAACGACATAGTATAGTAAGGCTTTTTTCTGCAAAAAAAACGACATAGTATAGTAAGGCTTTTTTTCTGCAAAAAACGACATAGTATAGTAATGCTTTTTTCTTAAAAAACGACATAGTATAGTAAGGCTTTTTTCTGCAAAAAACGACATAGTATAGTAAGGCTTTTTTTCTGCAAAAAACGACATAGTACAGTAAGGCTTTTTTTCTGCAAAAAACGACATATTATAGTAAGGCTTTATTCTGCAATAAACGACATAGTATAGTAAGGCTTTTTTCTACAAAAAAATGACATAGAATAGTAAGGCTTTTTTCTGCAAAAAACGACATAGTATAGTAAGGCTTATTTCTTAAAAAACGACATAGTATAGTAAGGCTTTTTTTCTGCAAAAAACGACATAGTATAGTAAGGCTTTTTTTCTGCAAAAAACGACATAGTACAGTAAGGCTTTTTTTCTGCAAAAAACGACATATTATAGTAAGGCTTTTTTCTGCAAAAAACGACATAGTATAGTAAGGCTTTTTTCTACAAAAAAACGACATAGTATAGTAAGGCTTTTTTCTGCAAAAAACGACATAGTATAGTAAGGCTTTTTTCTTAAAAAACGACATAGTATAGTAAGGCTTTTTTCTGCAAAAAACGACATAGTATAGTAAGGCTTTTTTTCTGCAAAAAACGACATAGTATAGTAAGGCTTTTTTTATTAAAAAATGACATAGTATAGTAAGGCTTTTTTTATTAAAAAATGACATAGTATAGTAAGGCTTTTTTCTGCAAAAAACGACATAGTATAGTAAGGCTTTTTTCTGCAAAAAAAACGACATAGTATAGTAAGGCTTTTTTTCTGCAAAAAACGACATAGTATAGTAAGGCTTTTTTCTTAAAAAACGACATAGTATAGTAAGGCTTTTTTCTGCAAAAAACGACATAGTATAGTAAGGCTTTTTTTCTGCAAAAAACGACATAGTACAGTAAGGCTTTTTTCTGCAAAAAACGACATATTATAGTAAGGCTTTTTTTCTGCAAAAAACGACATAGTAAGGTAAGGCTTTTTTTCTGCAAAAAACGACATAGTATAGTAAGGCTTTTTTTTCTGCAAAAAACGACATAGTATAGTAAGGCTTTTTTTTCTGCAAAAAACGACATAGTATAGTAAGGCTTTTTTCTGCAAAAAACGACATAGTATAGTAAGGCTTTTTTCTGCAAAAAAACGACATAGTATAGTAAGGCTTTTTTCTTAAAAAACGACATAGTATAGTAAGGCTTTTTTCTGCAAAAAACGACATAGTATAGTAAGGCTTTTTTCTGTAAAAAACGACATAGTATATTAAGGCTTTTTATTAAAAAATGACATAGTATAGTAAGGCTTTTTTCTGCAAAAAACGACATAGTATAGTAAGGCTTTTTTCTTAAAAATTGACATAGTATAGTAAGGCTTTTTTTCTGAAAAAAACGACATAGTATAGTAAGGCTTTTTTATTAAAAAACGACATGGTATAGTAAGGCTTTTTAAAATTAAAAACGACATAGTATAGTAAGGCTTTTTTTTCTGCAAAAAACGACATAGTATAGTAAGGCTTTTTTTCTGCAAAAAACGACATAGTATAGTAAGGCTTTTTAAAAAAAAACGACATAGTATAGTAAGGCTTTTTTCTTAAAAAACGACATAGTATAGTAAGGCTTTTTTCTGCAAAAAACGACATAGTATAGTAAGGCTTTTTTTCTGCAAAAACGACATAGTATAGTAAGGCTTTTTTATTAAAAAATGACAGTATAGTAAGGCTTTTTTCTGCAAAAAACGACATAGAAAAGTAAGGCTTTTTTCTTAAATAACGACATAGTATAGTAAGGCTTTTTTCTGCAAAAACGACATAGTATAGTAAGGCTTTTTTTCTGCAAAAAACGACATAGTACAGTAAGGCTTTTTTTCTGCAAAAAACGACATATTATAGTAAGGCTTTTTTCTGCAAAAAACGACATAGTATAGTAAGGCTTTTTTCTACAAAAAAACGACATAGTATAGTAAGGCTTTTTTCTGCAAAAAACGACATAGTATAGTAAGGTTTTTTTCTTAAAAAACGACATAGTATAGTAAGGCTTTTTTCTGCAAAAAACGACATAGTATAGTAAGGCTTTTTTTCCGCAAAAAACGACATAGTATAGTAAGGCTTTTTTATTAAAAAATGACATAGTATAGTAAGGCTTTTTTCTGCAAAAAACGACATAGTATAGTAAGGCTTTTTTCTGCAAAAAAAACGACATAGTATAGTAAGGCTTTTTTTCTGCAAAAAACGACATAGTATAGTAAGGCTTTTTTCTTAAAAAACGACATAGTATAGTAAGGCTTTTTTCTGCAAGAAACGACATAGTATAGTAAGGCTTTTTTTCTGCAAAAAACGACATAGTACAGTAAGGCTTTTTTCTGCAAAAAATGACATTATAGTAAGGCTTTTTTCTGCAAAAAACGGCATAGTATAGTAAGGCTTTTTTCTGCAAAAAAACGACATAGTATAGTAAGGCCTTTTTCTGCAAAAAACGACATAGTATAGTAAGGCTTTTTTCTGCAAAAAACGACATAGTATAGTAAGGCTTTTTTTCTGCAAAAAACGACATAGTACAGTAAGGCTTTTTTCTGCAAAAAAACGACATAGTATAGTAAGGCTTTTTTTCTTAAAAAACGACATAGTATAGTAAGGCTTTTTTCTGCAAAAAACGACATAGTATAGTAAGGCTTTTTTTCTGCAAAAAACGACATAGTATAGTAAGGCTTTTTATTAAAAAATGACATAGTATAGTAAGGCTTTTTTCTGCAAAAAACGACATAGTATAGTAAGGCTTTTTTCTTAAAAATTGACATAGTATAGTAAGGCTTTTTTTCTGAAAAAAACGACATAGTATAGTAAGGCTTTTTTATTAAAAAACGACATGGTATAGTAAGGCTTTTTTCTTTAAAAAACGACATAGTATAGTGAGGCTTTTTTTCTGCAAAAAACGACATAGTATAGTAAGGCTTTTTTTCTGCAAAAAACGACATAGTATAGTAAGGCTTTTTTTCTGCAAAAAACGACATAGTATAGTAAGGCTTTTTTTCTGCAAAAAACGACATAGTATAGTAAGGCTTTTTTATTAAAAAATGACATAGTATAGTAAGGCTTTTTTCTGCAAAAAACGACATAGTATAGTAAGGCTTTTTTTCTGCAAAAAAAACGACATAGTATAGTAAGGCTTTTTTCTGCAAAAAACGACATAGTATAGTAAGGCTTTTTTCTTAAAAAACGACATAGTATAGTAAGGCTTTTTTTCTGCAAAAAACGACATATTATAGTAAGGCTTTTTTTCTGCAAAAAACGACATAGTATAGTAAGGCATTTTTTCTGCAAAAAACGACATAGTATAGTAAGGCTTTTTTTCTGCAAAAAACGACATAGTATAGTAAGGCTTTTTTCTGCAAAAAATGACATAGTATAGTAAGGCTTTTTAAAATTAAAAAACAACATAGTATAGTAAGGCTTTTTTCTGCAAAAAACGACATAGTATAGTAAGGCTTTTTTCTGCAAAAAACGACATAGTATAGTAAGGCTTTTTTTCTACAAAAAACGACATAGTACAGTAAGGCTTTTTTCTGCAAAAAACAACATAGTATAGTAAGTCTTTTTCTCTGCAAAAAACGACATAGTATAGTAAGGCTTTTTTTCTGCAAAAAACGACATAGTATAGTAAGGCTTTTTTTCTGCAAAAAACGACATAGTAAGGTAAGGCTTTTTTTCTGCAAAAAACGACATAGTATAGCAAGGCTTTTTTTCTGCAAAAAACGACATAGGATAGTAAGGCTTTTTTCTGCAAAAAACGACATAGTATAGTAAGGCTTTTTTCTGAAAAAAACGACATAGTATAGTAAGGCTTTTTTCTTAAAAAACGACATAGTATAGTAAGGCTTTTTTCTGCAAAAAACGACATAGTATAGTAAGGCTTTTTTTCTGCAAAAAACGACAGTATAGTAAGGCTTTTTATTAAAAAATGACATTGTATAGTAAGGCTTTTTTCTGCAAAAAACGACATAGTATAGTAAGGCTTTTTTCTTAAAAATTGACATAATATAGTAAGGCTTTTTTTCCGAAAAAAACGACATAGTATAGTAAGGCTTTTTTATTAAAAAACGACATGGTATAGTAAGGCTTTTTTCTTTAAAAAACGACATAGTATAGTAAGGCTTTTTTTCTGCAAAAAACGACATAGTATAGTAAGGCTTTTTTTCTGCAAAAAACGACATAGTATAGTAAGGCTTTTTAAAAAAAAAAAACGACATAGTATAGTAAGGCTTTTTTTCTGAAAAAAACGACATAGTATAGTAAGGCTTTTTTATTAAAAAAAGACATGGTATAGTAAGGCTTTTTTAAATTAAAAACAACATAGTATAGTAAGGCTTTTTTTCTGCAAAAAACGACATAGTATAGTAAGGCTTTTTTTTTTGCAAAAAACGACATAGTATAGTAAGGCTTTTTTTCTGCAAAAAACGACATAGTATAGTAAGGCTTTTTTATTAAAAAATGACATAGTATAGTAAGGCTTTTTTCTGCAAAAAACGACATAGTATAGTAAGGCTTTTTTCTGCAAAAAAAACGACATAGTATAGTAAGGCTTTTTTCTGCAAAAAACGACATAGTATAGTAAGGCTTTTTTCTTAAAAAACGACATAGTATAGTAAGGCTTTTTTCTGCAAAAAACGACATAGTATAGTAAGGCTTTTTTTCTGCAAAAAACGACATAGTACAGTAAGGCTTTTTTTCTGCAAAAAACGACATATTATAGTAAGGCTTTTTTCTGCAAAAAACGACATAGTATAGTAAGGCTTTTTTCTACAAAAAAACGACATAGTATAGTAAGGCTTTTTTCTGCAAAAAACGACATAGTATAGTAAGGTTTTTTTCTTAAAAAACGACATAGTATAGTAAGGCTTTTTTTCTGCAAAAAACGACATAGTATAGTAAGGCTTTTTTTCTGCAAAAAACGACATAGTACAGTAAGGCTTTTTTTCTGCAAAAAACGACATATTATAGTAAGGCTTTTTTCTGCAAAAAACGACATAGTATAGTAAGGCTTTTTTCTGCAAAAAAAACGACATAGTATAGTAAGGCTTTTTTTCTGCAAAAAACGACATAGTATAGTAAGGCTTTTTTCTTAAAAAACGACATAGTATAGTAAGGCTTTTTTCTGCAAGAAACGACATAGTATAGTAAGGCTTTTTTTCTGCAAAAAACGACATAGTACAGTAAGGCTTTTTTCTGCAAAAAATGACATTATAGTAAGGCTTTTTTCTGCAAAAAACGGCATAGTATAGTAAGGCTTTTTTCTGCAAAAAAACGACATAGTATAGTAAGGCCTTTTTCTGCAAAAAACGACATAGTATAGTAAGGCTTTTTTCTGCAAAAAACGACATAGTATAGTAAGGCTTTTTTTCTGCAAAAAACGACATAGTACAGTAAGGCTTTTTTCTGCAAAAAACAACATAGTATAGTAAGTCTTTTTCTCTGCAAAAAACGACATAGTATAGTAAGGCTTTTTTCTGCAAAAAAACGACATAGTATAGTAAGGCTTTTTTTCTTAAAAAACGACATAGTATAGTAAGGCTTTTTTCTGCAAAAAACGACATAGTATAGTAAGGCTTTTTTTCTGCAAAAAACGACATAGTATAGTAAGGCTTTTTATTAAAAAATGACATAGTATAGTAAGGCTTTTTTCTGCAAAAAACGACATAGTATAGTAAGGCTTTTTTCTTAAAAATTGACATAGTATAGTAAGGCTTTTTTTCTGAAAAAAACGACATAGTATAGTAAGGCTTTTTTATTAAAAAACGACATGGTATAGTAAGGCTTTTTTCTTTAAAAAACGACATAGTATAGTGAGGCTTTTTTTCTGCAAAAAACGACATAGTATAGTAAGGCTTTTTTTCTGCAAAAAACGACATAGTATAGTAAGGCTTTTTTTCTGCAAAAAACGACATAGTATAGTAAGGCTTTTTTTCTGCAAAAAACGACATAGTATAGTAAGGCTTTTTTATTAAAAAATGACATAGTATAGTAAGGCTTTTTTCTGCAAAAAACGACATAGTATAGTAAGGCTTTTTTTCTGCAAAAAAAACGACATAGTATAGTAAGGCTTTTTTCTGCAAAAAACGACATAGTATAGTAAGGCTTTTTTCTTAAAAAACGACATAGTATAGTAAGGCTTTTTTTCTGCAAAAAACGACATATTATAGTAAGGCTTTTTTTCTGCAAAAAACGACATAGTATAGTAAGGCATTTTTTCTGCAAAAAACGACATAGTATAGTAAGGCTTTTTTTCTGCAAAAAACGACATAGTATAGTAAGGCTTTTTTCTGCAAAAAATGACATAGTATAGTAAGGCTTTTTAAAATTAAAAAACAACATAGTATAGTAAGGCTTTTTTCTGCAAAAAACGACATAGTATAGTAAGGCTTTTTTCTGCAAAAAACGACATAGTATAGTAAGGCTTTTTTTCTACAAAAAACGACATAGTACAGTAAGGCTTTTTTCTGCAAAAAACAACATAGTATAGTAAGTCTTTTTCTCTGCAAAAAACGACATAGTATAGTAAGGCTTTTTTTCTGCAAAAAACGACATAGTATAGTAAGGCTTTTTTTCTGCAAAAAACGACATAGTAAGGTAAGGCTTTTTTTCTGCAAAAAACGACATAGTATAGCAAGGCTTTTTTTCTGCAAAAAACGACATAGGATAGTAAGGCTTTTTTCTGCAAAAAACGACATAGTATAGTAAGGCTTTTTTCTGAAAAAAACGACATAGTATAGTAAGGCTTTTTTCTTAAAAAACGACATAGTATAGTAAGGCTTTTTTCTGCAAAAAACGACATAGTATAGTAAGGCTTTTTTTCTGCAAAAAACGACAGTATAGTAAGGCTTTTTATTAAAAAATGACATTGTATAGTAAGGCTTTTTTCTGCAAAAAACGACATAGTATAGTAAGGCTTTTTTCTTAAAAATTGACATAATATAGTAAGGCTTTTTTTCCGAAAAAAACGACATAGTATAGTAAGGCTTTTTTATTAAAAAACGACATGGTATAGTAAGGCTTTTTTCTTTAAAAAACGACATAGTATAGTAAGGCTTTTTTTCTGCAAAAAACGACATAGTATAGTAAGGCTTTTTTTCTGCAAAAAACGACATAGTATAGTAAGGCTTTTTAAAAAAAAAAAACGACATAGTATAGTAAGGCTTTTTTTCTGAAAAAAACGACATAGTATAGTAAGGCTTTTTTATTAAAAAAAGACATGGTATAGTAAGGCTTTTTTAAATTAAAAACAACATAGTATAGTAAGGCTTTTTTTCTGCAAAAAACGACATAGTATAGTAAGGCTTTTTTTTTTGCAAAAAACGACATAGTATAGTAAGGCTTTTTTTCTGCAAAAAACGACATAGTATAGTAAGGCTTTTTTATTAAAAAATGACATAGTATAGTAAGGCTTTTTTCTGCAAAAAACGACATAGTATAGTAAGGCTTTTTTCTGCAAAAAAAACGACATAGTATAGTAAGGCTTTTTTCTGCAAAAAACGACATAGTATAGTAAGGCTTTTTTCTTAAAAAACGACATAGTATAGTAAGGCTTTTTTCTGCAAAAAACGACATAGTATAGTAAGGCTTTTTTTCTGCAAAAAACGACATAGTACAGTAAGGCTTTTTTTCTGCAAAAAACGACATATTATAGTAAGGCTTTTTTCTGCAAAAAACGACATAGTATAGTAAGGCTTTTTTCTACAAAAAAACGACATAGTATAGTAAGGCTTTTTTCTGCAAAAAACGACATAGTATAGTAAGGTTTTTTTCTTAAAATTGACATAGTATAGTAAGGCTTTTTTTCTGCAAAAAACGACATAGTATAGTAAGGCTTTTTTTCTGCAAAAAACGACATAGTACAGTAAGGCTTTTTTTCTGCAAAAAACGACATATTATAGTAAGGCTTTTTTCTGCAAAAAACGACATAGTATAGTAAGGCTTTTTTTCTACAAAAAAACGACATAGTATAGTAAGGCTTTTTTCTGCAAAAAACGACATAGTATAGTAAGGCTTTTTTCTTAAAAAACGACATAGTATAGTAAGGCTTTTTTCTGCAAAAAACGACATAGTATAGTAAGGCTTTTTTTCTGCAAAAAACGACATAGTATAGTAAGGCTTTTTTTATTAAAAAATGACATAGTATAGTAAGGCTTTTTTCTGCAAAAAACGACATAGTATAGTAAGGCTTTTTTCTGCAAAAAAAAAACGACATAGTATAGTAAGGCTTTTTTTCTGCAAAAAACGACATAGTATAGTAAGGCTTTTTTCTGCAAAAAACGACATAGTATAGTAAGGCTTTTTTTTATAAAAAAATGACATAGTATAGTAAGGCTTTTTTTATTAAAAAATGACATAGTATAGTAAGGCTTTTTTCTGCAAAAAACGACAGTATAGTAAGGCTTTTTTCTGCAAAAAAACCGACATATTATAGTAAGGCTTTTTTTCTGCAAAAAACGACATAGTATAGTAAGGCTTTTTTCTTAAAAAACGACATAGTATAGTAAGGCTTTTTTTCTGCAAAAAACGACATAGTACAGTAAGGCTTTTTTCTGCAAAAAACGACATATTATAGTAAGGCTTTTTTCTGCAAAAAACGACATAGTATAGTAAGGCTTTTTTCTGCAAAAAAACGACATAGTATAGTAAGGCTTTTTTCTGCAAAAAACGACATAGTATAGTAAGGCTTTTTTCTGCAAAAAACGACATAGTATAGTAAGGCTTTTTTCTGCAAAAAAACGACATAGTATAGTAAGGCTTTTTTCTGCAAAAAACGACATAGTATAGTAAGGCTTTTTTCTGCAAAAAAACGACATAGTATAGTAAGGCTTTTTTCTGCAAAAAACGACATAGTATAGTAAGGCTTTTTTCTTAAAAAACGACATGGTATAGTAAGGCTTTTTTAAATTAAAAACGACATAGTATAGTAAGGCTTTTTTTCTGCAAAAAACAACATAGTATAGTAAGGCTTTTTTTCTGCAAAAAACGACATATTATAGTAAGGCTTTTTTCTGCAAAAAACGACATAGTATAGTAAGGCTTTTTTCTGCAAAAAAACGACATAGTATAGTAAGGCTTTTTAAAATTAAAAAACAACATAGTATAGTAAGGCTTTTTTCTTTAAAAAACGACATAGTATAGTAAGGCTTTTTAAAATTAAAAAACAACATAGTATAGTAAGGCTTTTTTCTTTAAAAAACGACATAGTATAGTAAGGCTTTTTTAAATTAAAAATTGACATAGTATAGTAAGGCTTTTCTTCTAAAAAAAAACGACATAGTATAGTTAGGGTTTTTTCAACAAAAAAATGACAGTATATAGTAAGGCTTTTTTTTTTCCTTAAAAAAAGGACCATTTATAGTACAGCCTTTTTCTTTAAAAAATGACCACTAGGCACTAAACCTAGACTAGCCAATGTTGAATTTGTCCTACGCCGTCTCTTGACAGCTCGCTGCATCCTCTTCCTGTTCATCTGGCTGGCGACGGCCGGGCGCCACCACTTCTGGTTCCTGCCCAACCTGACGGCCGACGTGGGCTTCCTTGACTCCTTCCGCCCTCTTTACACGCACGTGTACAAAGGCCCGCCAGAGAGCGCCAGAAGCGGCAAGAAGGCCAAAGAGGACAAGGACAAGGGGGGAAAGGAGGCCCGCAAGTCGGACAGCGACGACAAGGAGGAGGACGAAGGCGAAGACGAAGAGGAGCGCAAGAGCGGCGAGGAGGAAGAGCGGCGCTCGGACACGGACAGCGAGCGACGCGAGGAGGACGGCTCGCAGCACAGCAACGGCAACGACTTTGAGATGATCACCAGGGAGGAGCTGGACCAGCACACGGAAGAAGACGACGACGAGCGCAAGGAGAGGGAGGAGCCCGCGGGAAGGCCGCTCGCCGACCAACGCTCGTGAACTCCCCCCGGAGGAACAATTCCCGTCTTTGGACTTCCCGCCATCATCGCCGTGCGAGGGGGAACCCGTTAAAGGAAATCTCCCCTGGAAATATAGCTGAATGTCAAATACGCCGGACATTTATTTCACTCACCCGTCAAAGTCCAACAAGAAGTCAACCCAGAGGGACCAAACTTTTTTCTTTTTCTTTTCTTCTTTTGACTTTAAAAAAGGCAGATGGCAAATCCACCAAGGAGAACTTCAAATTTTTTTTGGGGAGGTGACGAGAAGGCAAATAGTTTGAAAATGAAAGGTGCCAAAGGAAGGTAGGACAGCGGCGGCTTTAAATCAACCACGGTGCAAGTGTGACATTTAAAATGCTTCTTTTGTAGTTTGCCAAGGAGAAGGACAGGACACAAAAGTTGTTTTTGTAAGAATGGATTTTTATTGGGAGGAAAGTAGTCATTTTTACAATTTGGAGAATTCCAAGTGACACATTGCCATAGATTTAACATTAAGATGATTGAAAATTGTTTTGCGTTTGGATCAGTTTGAGTGGGTGGTGACGGCGGTGGCTTCATCTTTGGGTGAGTTGTTTAAAATGACACTTTATACTAGTTGTTGACATTAGGTGTGTTCCTCCTCCTCCTCCTTGGAAAAAAAGTTTAAAACTACCAACTGTAATCATGCTGTCCATATAACTAACTGCCTCTTCTCTATTTTTAGTTGTGAAATATAAATATTCATCTTCTTTCCTGCCCTGAAATGGTGGTATGTCTGGACAAACAGAGACAAATGACCATCTGCACTCAAATCGGAACGCCACCAGCGGGATTCGAACCACGCCTGTCTGTACCGAAGTCAGGTGAGCCAACCTCTACACCACGAGGTGGCCCAAGAGGCTTACGAGCACAATGTCACTTAACACTTAACTAATGACTCCTTTAAAATATTAGTCAATAGTTAAGTGTTAAGTGATATTATGCTCATAGGCCTCTTGGGCCGCCTCGTGGCGTAGAGGTTAGCACACCTGACTTCAGTGCAGACAGGTGTGGTTCGAATCCCGCTGGTGCCGTTCCGATTTGAGTGCAGATGGTCATATGTCTCTCTCTGAGTGCCCAGGCGTACCGACATCAGCGGGATTCGAACCACACCTGCCTGCACCAAAGTCAGGTGAGTCAACCCCTGCGCCACGAAGCGGCCCAAGAGTCTTGGAAGCATGCGGTCACTTAATACTGAACTATTGACTAATATTTTAAAGAAGTCACTAGTTAGGTATTAAGTGACATCATGCTTCCAAGCCTCTTGGGCCACCTCGTGGCGCAGAGGTTGGCTCACCTGACTTTGGTGCAGGCAGGTGTGGTTCGAATCCCGCTGGTGGCGGTATGACTTGGCGCACAGATGACCATCTGCAATCACAGTCATAAAGTCACCAGTGGGATTCGAACCACACCTGCCTGCACCAAAGTCAGGTGAGTCAACCTCTGCACCACAAGGTAGACCAAGTGGCATAATGTCACTTCATGCTTAACTAGTGACTTCTTTAAAATATTAGTCAATAGTTAAGTTTTAAGTGACACCATGCTCCTAGGTCTCTTGTGGCGCAGAGGTTGGCTCACTTGACTTTGGTGCAGGCAGCTGTGGTTCGAATCCCACTGGTGTCAGTACGACTGGGCACACAGTTGACCATCTGCACTCAGTCATACCGCCGCCAGCGGGATTCGAACCACACCTGCCTGCACCAAAGTCAGGTGAGCTAACCTCTACGCCACAAGGCGGCCCAAGAGGCCTAGTGGCATAATGTCACTTTACACTTAACTAGTGACTTATATTTTAAAGAAGTCATTAGTTAAGTGTTACCACCTCGTGGCGCAGAGATTAGCTCACCTGACTTTGGTGCAGGCAGGTGTGGTTCGAATCCCGCTGGTGTCAGTACGACTGGGCACATAGAGACACATGGCCATCTGAACTCACAGTCATACCGCCACCAGCAGGATTCAAACCACAACTGCCCACATCAAAGCCAGTTGAGGTTACCTCCACGCCACGAGGCAGCCTAAGAGGCCTAGGAGCATAATGTCACTTAATACTTAACTAGTGACTCCTTTAAAATATTAGTCAATAGGTAAGTATTAAGTGACATTATGCCACTAGGCCTCTTGGACTGCCTCGTGGCAGAGGTTGACTCACCTGACTTGGGTGCAGGGGGGGAGATGTGGTCTGGAATCCCGCATGGCCTTTAATTTATTCCACTTTTTTTGAACCTGTCGCGTCTCGCTCTCCACTTGCGCTTGTACAGTGTAGTATGATATTCTGAAACATAAAAAAAAATGTCTTCATGGCACAGCAGGCGGAAAGTGTAGACGTCAATGTTTTCTCGTGTTCTCTTTGACTGCCTATAGTTGTTCATATTCCAATTCTCACGCGATATCGGAGTATAATTTAAATGTCTGGAAATATCTTATTACAATAAACATATGAAAGGCACTTTTTGGTCTGGTTTTCGCTGTGTTTGTTTGCATTATAACCAATAGATGTAAGCGTGTGCTTTGTCGCCCCCTGGCGGCGTCGATGCGCAAACTATGTGGGGAAGTAAGAGTGAGGAGACAGTTGAGCTGGTGGTAAAATGTTTTAAAATATATAAATATGACAACATTTTTTGGGTAGACACATGGCGGGGAATGTAAACCTCTTGGCTTCAGTTTTCGGCGTCGGAGGCGTCGGCCAGGCGCGTCTGCCGCTTGCGCACGTTCCAGTGCAGGCACTGGGCCAGGCTTTCGAACCAGTCGTACACCAGGTCGTGGCAGCAGATGGACGGCACGGGGAAGCACGACGTCGTGATCTGGATGCTGCAAAAAATAGACGTGGCAAAGACCCAAAATGAGAAAAATAGCCAGCAAGATTCACAATGATCCGTTTTCTTTTAACGAGAAAATATCAATGGAATAAAGTACGTATTTGTCAATTCGCAATTTTAGAATGGACATGTTTTGACTTGATATTCTCTTATAGTAAGCCGTGCGGGGAAAAATGAAATTAAATATTTAAAAAAAATATTTTTCCATTTCTTAATTAAAAAATACATTTTAAAAAAAATCTACAAAAAATTAGAATCTTTTCTGTTTTCTACTACTAAAATATACCTATAGTTTAAAAAAAATGCGAGGAAAAATGAAATTGAATATTTTTAAATACTTTAAAAAAGACAAACTATCAATTATTTTTTTCTCCATTTCTTAATTAAAAAAATAATTTTAAAAAATCTAAAAAAATAGAATCTTTTCTGTTTTCTACTACTAAAATATACCTATTGTTTTTAAAAAATATATTTTTTTGCGAGGAAAAATGAAATTGAATATTTTTAAATATTTTAAAAAAGACAAACTATCAATTACATTTTTTAATTTAAAAAAATCTAAAAAAAATAGAATCTTTTCTGTCTTCTACTACTAAAATATACCTATTGTTTTTAAACTTTTTTTTTACAAAAAGCTTGAAATAAAAATAAACTAAAGAAACAAAGGTTTTTTTTAAATTCTAAAATTAACATGATTCTGCTGTAAAGGTCAAATTTTACATATAATTAAAATCAAATACAACCAAACAAAAGACATAAGCGTCCGGAAACTACAAAACATTCTAAAAGTAAGTAAGAAAATCCTCTCGACAGTCTTCCTTAAAATAAAATAAACGGACCGCCCGGGTGGAAAAAAAGAGGGCGGGGCCTTACCAGTCGCCGTGTCGGATCTCTTGTCTCTTCCTGCCATCGAACGAGACCCAGGCCGGATTCCTGGCGTCGGGGGACAGGGCGATCTTGAAAAATGAAAAAAAAAAAGCGGTGATGAATGGACGGACGGACAGACGGACGAATGGACGCATTTGACTTACCGTCAGCTCCACCCCGGCGGGCACCACGATGGGCCTGAAGGAGAGCGAGTGCGGGCAGATGGGCGTCACCATGATGGCCGGCACGTTGGGGTGGATCATGGACGCCCCCGCGGCCGCCGCGTACGCCGTGCTGCCCGTCGGCGTGGACACGATCACGCCTGGAGGGCGGGGGCGCTAGAGCCAGGGGGCAGGGCTGCTAAGCTTGACGTTTCTCACCCACCGTCGCCTTGCACCGACGTGATGAGACGTCCGTCCAGGTACAGGTCCACGTTGGACAGGTAAGACGAAGGCCCGCGGTCCACCACCACCTCGTTCAAGACCTGCGCACACGTACACAACGGTCAAGCTTATTATGAACAACGTCTCCATTTTAAATTCTACGTTTGATATGAGCCGTGACCGGACGATTCGCCGAAAGACGTTTGGCCGACGGACAGTTCGCCGAACGGACGTTTCGCCGAAACGGGATTCGCGCGCTAGCCGCGCCCCCGGATCGTGTGTGTACATGTTTTTCAACCTCGGCCCCCGGGCCATACATACATACATACCCTTGTTATTCCTAAATGAATGTTATCTGTAACAGAGACCGTATGTGGCCCACGGGCCGAGGTTGAAAAACATGTACACACACGATCCGGGGACGGGGCGAGCGCGCGAATCCCACTTCGGCGAAACGTCCGTTCGGCGAACTGTCCGTCGGCCAAACGTCTTTCGGCGAATCGTCCGAGTACCATATGAGCAACGCTGGTGAAAACAAAACAAAAAGAAATCAACTCCAGTCTTCAAGGTGAAAATCCCTTTTGGCCTCGCTTGGCTCGGGAACAAATCCGAACAATCGTCACGAGTGGCGCATACTGGAGACGTCTGACAGGTGCGCTGACGTCAGCCCCCCGAGAGGAGGTCGAGTCGAGGTTATGAATCACCAATCTGAGCCTCTCTCCATGAGAACAGGAAGGAGGACAGCTCAACTGCAGTAATGTTTGTGTGAGCAGACTCCATTAAACATCCATTTGGCAATGACGTGAGCGTTTCCGCGGCAACCGGGCTCGACACGAGCACACGGCATCACGTCCGCTTTCCTTCCACGTCCTCCCTCCGCCGGCTTTATTATGACTGTCGCCGTGGCGACGCGGCTAGCGTGCACACGAGGGGCGGGGGGAGGAAAAACATGCCAAGCTGAAGGGGGGGGGGGGGGGGGGGGGGGGGGGGGGGGGGGGCTGCGCCACTTGCGTATGCGTTGCCAAAGCGAAAAAAAAGATGGATGGGGACTTCTTAGTTACATGGAAGTGAAAGCTGGGGGAAAAATAAGGTCAATGACCTGAAGTAGGCCTCCAAAATAGTTGTTAGGAGTTTTGGTGATGAAAAAGACGGAAAAAAAAACTTGGGCCAATACATTTGGTAGGGGGGAACGGGGTTTGTTGTCTCAAGAGTTGTTGTTTTTTCTCCCCACTTCTGCTTAAGAAGTATTAAAAATTGACATAGTAAAGTAAGGCTTTTTTCTATAAAAACGACATAGTTTAGTAAGGCTTTTTTCTTTAAAAACGACATAGTTAGTAAGGCTTTTTTTAAATTAAAAAACGACATAGTATAGTAAGGCTATTTTTCTTAAAAAACCACATAGTATAGTAAGGCTTTTTTCTTTAAAAAACGACATAGTATAGTAAAGCTTTTTTCTTTAAAAAAACGACATAGTATAGTAAGGCTTTTTTGAATTAAAAACAACATAGTATAGTAAGGCTTTTTTCTTAAAAAACGACATAGTATAGCAAAGCTTTTTTCTTTTAAAAAAACGACATAGTAGAGTAAGGCTTTTTCCATTAAAAAACGACATAGTTTAGTAAGGCTTTTTTTCTTAAAAAACGACATAGTATAGTAAGGCCATTTTCTTAAAAAAACATAGTATAGTAAGGCTTTTTTCTTTAAAAAAATGACATAGTATAGTAAGGCTTTTTTTAAATTAAAAATTGACATTATAGTAAGGCTTTTTTCTTAAAAAAACGACATAGTATAGTAAGGCTTTTTTCATTAAAAATTGACATAATATAGTAAGTTTTTTTTTTTTTAAATAAAAAAAACGACATAATATAGTAAGGCTTTTTTCTTTAAAAAAGGACATAGTACAGTGAGGCCTTTTTTCTTTAAAAACAACATAGTATAGTAAGGGGAGGCCAATACATTTGGTAGGGGCGAACGGGGTTTGTTGTCTCAAGAGTTGTTTTTTTTCTCCCTCACTTTCTCACTTCTGCTTAAGATGTTGTGGACTATCAGTCTTGATATGAAGAGAGTGACATCTATATAAATTGACTATGTTTTTTTTAAATTAGAACTTTAGCCTATGTTTTTGAGCGGCCATCAAAAAAAAAACCTGATCTCGACCCCAGTGAAAATGTATGTGCAGACATGCCAGATGGCTTCAAATTTTGTTGGAGTATTCTCTTAGTGGGGACGTAAAAGAGGCTCACCTGGAGCTGCAAGGTGACCTTTCCCGCCTCGCTGTTGATGTAGCGGTGAGGAAGGACGCCGCCGTTGTGTTCCTGTCCGTGGTCTTCCTCCTGCCGCTGGCCACCGCCGCCGCCGCCCGTCCTCTCCAGCATCTCCTTCACCACCTTCACCTTCAGGCGACTGCGCAAGGTGATGGCCGCGTTTCCTGAAACCATGGAGTGGAGCGCCTTAAACATGGCTTCATTCGCTGTCAAAACGCCACCTTCAATGGCAGCCAATGAGGAAGCTTGACAAGCCCCCAAACTAAAGCCGGGTGATAAAATGATAACGATAATTAATGTGAAATATTTTTGGTCAACAATAATGTTAAAAGATTTCAATAGAAATTCGCCAATTATCGACTCTAATCACACCACCCGACCACCAAAGAGAACGGGGGCGCCGTTGCGAGATGAATGCTAGTTCCAGACCAACGTTCAGGCGAAAAAATGTATTTTTAGCATGTTAGCAATAGAGGCTAACACGAAGCATTATAGCAAATGGACAATTACATGGCCAAAACAAGCGATTATGAGATGCAGGACAACACCAGGCCGACCCACTAAAATATCCTAGTAAATTCTACCTGGCGTTTTCTTTTTTTTGGGGGGGGGATGCCTTATTGAAAATGTCCTTGACCCAAATATCCTCATTTGAGGACATTTTTCTTACTTGATATCAAGATGTTGTTTTGAAAACATTGCAATTTTTTTTAAACTGGTTATCTTGAGTTATGTTCATCCAACTTTTAAATTTTTTTTTGTAAATGGTCACATTGCCAATGGTGATAATGTCTTCAGTTGATTATTTTATTTATTTTGCACAGCAACTTTTGGTTTGAAGGCAAATTTATAAAAATAAAGATTCCTTTCAAAATTTCTGCAGGTTTTATTCTTTACTTTTCATAGTGTAATGAGGGAGTTGTATTATCTATAATTACTTTTAAAATCATCATATTTCTTATAAAGTAAGGTAACAGTTACTTTCATATTTGAATAAGGAGGAAATTAATTTATTTACTTATTCACAGAAAGACATGATGATTATCGATAGACTGATCATTTTTTTGTTATGGTAAGAACAATTTTTGTCATATCACCCAGCACTAAATGTATGCAAGTACAATGTCAATAAAGCTTTCAATACAACGAACGGTTTGCTTTTAACATTTTGGAACTTGGCCTACCTTCAAAAACTTTGTCCACTTCGGTCTTGTACGACTCAAATTTGAAGGGCGTCAGGAAGCCCAGCGAGCCCAGGTGGAAGGCCATCACGGGGGGGACGCTGCCCTGGAGCCAGAGATGTCGGGGAGTGGTGGTCGTTACCCGCACGCTAACCCGCGAAACGCTGACGTAAAGAGGGCGACTGACTTTGACGTACCTGGAAAAGAGAAGAGGCGTAGAGCAGCGTGCCGTCCCCGCCCAGGCAGATGATCAGATCGATGCAGTTGGAAATGTCGTCGTAACCTGCGGTGGGTGGGCGAGGCCAAAAAGCACAACGGGCCAATAGAAAAACTCGGGTTAAGTTGGAGTTTATCAGAGATGCTTTCAAGGTGTCGGATGATTCCCATGAAACCAAATGGATTTGAATAAGAGGTTATACTCCCTTTTCGGATTATTTCTACTACTTGTAGTTACTTGTAGTACTTGTAGTACTTGTAGTAGTACTACTTGTACTTCTACTACTGAGATCAACATCCGTGTTTTTGTTTTTAGGTTTAGAAACGGGGTCCGTCGCTACAATATACAATGGCAGAATTCGTATGACACAATGGAAAATGGCTAATGTGGGTGGGAAACAATTTTTTGACCCCTTAAAATGCAATATGATGCCGCTTTTTAATCCAAAATACATTTCTAAGAAAGTGTAAAAAATAATAATAATAAGGTAGCACTTGAAATTTCAAGTCAAATTGTATCACATGAATTCTGATCTCCAAATTGAAGTTTAAATAACTGTTTATTTGATAAATGGAGTTAGCATTCCCCAGATTTTTGTTTTACAGCTTTTCTATCTTTTTTTATGACATTTTCATACCTGTCAACCTCTGCCGATAACTGCCCTTATAAATGATTATGATTCCCCTTACAAACCCCCCCAAAAACGTACAAACACCGTACGAGGTTTTTTGGGGGTTTGTAAGAGGTTGACAGGTATGCATTTTAATATTCCAATTTTATCTAGGTCTACATTGTCTTTTCCTGTGTCTGTGCTTGCTACTGCTACCAACTGAATTTCCCGAAAACGGGATGAATAAAGCTTAATCTAATAACAATTGACCAAAGTCTACACTTAAAAATAGCAGATTAAATCCTAAATGAGGCCAATTTACAAGCTAGTTTTGCTTTTTTGGACCGTGTGCTATTTAAACACACTCCACGCATTATTTGATAAGCATAAACCTTGCAAAACAAATACACTGGCTCACTGGCTCATTCCTACCGTCCCTCCCCGGCACCCTTTGATCGGCCATCCTCACCCTCTCTGAAAGTGCACAGCTGATTCCGGATGGAGCCAAAGTTCTCGTCCTTGGACAGCGTCCCGTCGTCGGCCACCCGCCGCTCCACGTACACCATCATCTGTTTCTCCTGAGTGACACGTAGGCACATTTAGCAAAGGCCGCGGGCGACCAATCCATTTGAAACGGGCACGCTTCATTTGGCTCGGCGCTGGCGTATCGGCTCACGAGTGGAGCGCACAGAGGGCTCGTTTGTGGGCGACGCAAACGCGCGTTGGATGTGGGTGGGCTCACCTCCACTAAAAAGCGGCACAGCTCCTTGAAAGGCTCGGCCAAACTTTCGTCCCGGATCTTCCTGATGACCAGCACGTTGACGGGGGGCTTGTTCCAGGTCAGGCGCTGACTCGCCGGGTCTTGGATGTGCCTGAAAAGGACGCGTTTGTCGTTAGCTTCATCGTTACATAGCATTTTTTTTTAGCTATTCCTCAAGTTGGCTAACCAGAAACCAAGTCCCGTTTTCAAATGTCTATGTTCTTTACCCATTTTCTTGGTTGCTAATGGGGTGTCGGCTCACCGGCATGGTGTTAACCAAACGGCGAGCGCTTCTAAAGTGACAATAAAGGATCTGTAGTCGACGAGCCCCTCCCCTTTCGAGTTGGAACGACCAATCCTAGCCTTCCTGTTTTTTTTCCCTTATCTCAAAGAGTTACACAAACCATCAGATGTCAGTGTCAATGTCCACGCGCGCACACGTGAGTACAAAAACAAACGCTTTGTGAAAGTATTTTTTACAGTGTACAGTCATCCCTCGAATATCGCGCTTAATGTAGACCAGACATGGCCGTGATCATCGAAAAATTGTGAGGTAGGGTCACCCCTATTATAACAACCTTTTTTTTTCCTTCAGTGCCAAATCCTAGTAGAGTTTCAGTGTGGATTTCCACATTTTTATGAACTTTAAAAACAAATTCAAATAATTAATAGCGGGGGGAAATCGCAAAGTAGTGAATTCGCGTTGAAAATATGTTTTGGGGCATTTAGGGCAGCAAAAGCCCTAAATATTCAGTTTTTTTAATAGATCTAAAAACAATGTTTATTTGATCTTTTTTTCTTAGTAAGGGAAAATGTCTTTTAATCATTTGTTTTTTATTTCAAAAGGAAACAAAATAGAATGTTTTTTAATTGTTTAATATTAAAGTGGAAAACAGAAAATATATTAGTTTTTAGATTTTCCATAAAGCTTTTTGAACTAAAAACACAAGAAAAAAAATGGATAAAAAAAAATTCAATTATTGATTTAAAAAGGTGAAAATCGGGAAATATAATATACATCTATAATCTTCATTTGAACAAGAAAAAATTTGGATTAAAAAAAATCAATTATTGATTTAAAAAGGTGAAAATCGGGAAATATAATATACATCTATAATCTTCATTTGAATTTGATTCCCTCATGAACTACTTTCTCGGGCCACACAAAATGATGCAGCAGCCCAGATTTGGCCCCTGGGACGCCACTTTGACACCTGTGCTGTATTCAAACACTAAACCATCATTTACGATGTATTTCCGTTAATTATAACTGGTTCCGTGTAATGTTTAAAACATATACACTAACATTTTAACAAGAGGGAGTTTCTTCCTGTTTAGAGCCAATCAGGTGCGTCAGTTGCTTAGAGGAAATTTTTGCGAATTTAAATACCATGGACATCCAAATTAGATCATCATTTTCAACACTGCATAATATTTTCAAGGAAAATACACAAAGAACTGAATTTACTATTGTGTTACGTAGGGATAAGTAGCACCACTGAAAAATAAAATGTAAAACCAACACGATACCTGTATGGCAAGTGTTCTCTTTACGTGATTTAAAAAAAAAAGAGGTCATTGGACCACATTTGAGTTATTTGCAGTCAACGTACATGTTTTTTTTTGTACGAACACACGGTCGCTTACATGACTGAAGTCGGGTTCGGCAGAATGCAGGCTTTGGGTCCGAAGTGAGTGGCTGGATAGGGTCCATGAAGGAAATGAGCTCTTCTACGGAGAGAGAAGGAACAAGTCAAATCAAGCCTCTTGTGCCAGTGGCATAAGCGACCGACCAGCTGGCATTTGGCCCGAGCAAACCTCTTAGGCGAACTTTCCGCTGCGTCGCTCACGGAGCCGCACGCCTCCGAGTGCTCGCGTTGGCCCGGCAACCTCTGTCGCGCCGTCTCCCGGAGCAGCTGTTCCTGACCATCCCCCCGCCGCCGTCGTTGTTGTTGCCGTTGTCGCCGCTGCCTGGCTTCGCGCCGTCTCCCGGGCTCGTCCTGATCGGAAAAGCGGGGGGGCCCGGACGAGGGCCGGCGGCAGGACGGCCGCAGCGCTCCGCTCTCGGGCTCGGATGACGTGCCGCCCTCGGAGTTATCCATCCTGCAAAAAAAAACAACATCAAGCTATTTTAGTCTAGTAAACATCATTTTCTTTTACACAAAGGATCCTACTCGTAATATTAACCTTGCATACAAACGTAGAATTAACAGTGCTTGTGTGGAGTTTCTCTGGGTAATCCACCTTGCTCCCACTTTCATCAAACAATCATGCTAGCCTGACTATGGACGCAAAATTGTCCTAATATGTATGTGCGGTCCGTATTAAACTATCCATTAATTATCCACTTCAACCAAATGTTTGCGAATATATTTTGGGGCAGTGTTTTGTGCCCTAAAAGGTTAACGAAGGCAAAATAATCCTTTCACAAACCCAAAATGCGGAAATTGGGAAATGCGGCCCAAATAACACGTCATCATCACGCGCCAGACAACGTGGTTAGTAATGTTATATATTTAAAAAAAAACACAATTTCAGGCTTTTTTAACCGCTGTGGTTCTAACTTAACACAACTTGCCTTACAGTACAAATTGTGTCTATTACGTTGCTATCGGACAAAAGCATGCAGTACGTGTCATACAATGTACAAGCGATCTATAATAAAAAAAAAACACTCGTTCGTTGAAGTGTTCAGTCTTGCAAGACAATATTTTTACAATAGATGTGTGAAAGCTAGATATATAAAGATACGTTTGTCGTACAAATGAACATGACAGTTGTGTTCTCGGTTGATAGCTAACATAGCTAGCCAGCTAGCTGTGCACAAGTACGCACCGTAGTTATGAAGTACAATGACGATCAAGGCTCATGTTGAACGAAACAATCGAAATCGTCAGGACTCGAAGCAGCATCTGAAATATGAAGAGAATCCAACGTTTTCCATGAATAGTCTCCAAAGGACACAAATCGATTCTAAAGCAACACCGAAAGTCACATTAGCCACAGCACCGCTTGACCTAGCGCAACGTAACTTCCGGCGCGTACATCTTACTTGGGAGACGAGTTCCGGTCTGGTGAGTGCAACAGCGCCACTATTAGCTCAATAGCGGACAAAATGAAAATTACACCCGGAGTGCGGATTGACGCATGAATACACTGATCTTTTTATTTTTTAATTTTAAAAACGGATTTTATTCTATTTTTAGTTAGTTGTTTTTCTTCTGATTGCTTTGGTTTGTGCGCAATCGGCATGACGATAATTATTAATTAGCATGATCTTTTTTATACATTTGTATATTTTACACTAATGCCAGTTCAACTAATAACTATTAATCCAACTATCCAATTTTCTAAAAATCAACTCATATTTAACTCAATCCTTTTTTTTAACAATGGGCAACATTTTTAAAAATCTTGACGTCGTGTACTATTTATTCCTTGTGTTTGCGCTCTCCCATTTTCACTTAAGCAAACACTTACAGTTGGTGGACTTTTGTACGCTTCAAATGGGGGTCTTTGGCCTCCCAGGCGACACCCCCAGCCGGGTATCACCATTCAAAGCAGAGATGTGTGTGTGTGGAACCTGCAGTAAGTGGCTCCGGTTCCCCACCTGCACGTTCTCCAAGTCTATTTCGGTCTTTGGTTGCCATGGCGCTTTCTATTTTTTAATCACAATCCATTCACGCTCCTTGGCAAGAAAAGTTTTGGACCCCAGTTTTTTTTTGGGGGGGGGGGATTGGCCTTGTGAAGTTTCCGACAACCTGGCTGTGCTTGAGGGGAAGGACAGAAAACCAGTTTTGTGTCTGTACGGCATCCAGTCGCTCGGTCAGACCACTTTTGTGAGAAAAATAAATAAAAAAAACTACCCCAACACTGTTAAAAATAACCAGAAAACAACCATCGATGGCTTAACACTACAGAACTTTACTTGAATTGAATCCAAGTTCATTGTCTATACACAAGGTTCTATGTACAAGGTATGAAATGAAAAGGAGGATAAAGAACAGGAAAAAAAAATTAAAAAAAATCCACTAAGATACAAGAAGTGAGTTATTATAAAGGGGGAGGAAAAAAGCATTTACAGGTCAGGTCATTTGTCAATATTAAACAATTTAACAGTTAGTGTCCTTTGCATTTAAAAAAAAAAACATCTTTTTATATATATATATCTATATTTATATATATCACAACATGAGGTAGGAGATCAGTGTCTCAAGTCATGCAAAGAACAAAGAGTCTCATCACATGGTTATTGGCAATGGTCATATTCATACACGGACACTGCAAGTCATGTTTCAGCATTGTGTGGCAACATGGCGTCGGCCATGAATACACATATATTTATGTTTTTTTTTTTTTTTAAATCATCTTTAAAAAAAAGTGAAAACACAATGTACCTATTTGTGGATGACAAAAGCATGCCACTGACAGCTTGCCGATTGTCAGGAAATCACTTTTTTTCGTGTTGTTGCCATTGACGGTGACGAACGACCAATCGAAATGGATCAGACGTCAAGGAGTTGGATTTCTTTATGTACAGTATAGTATTACCCGCGTTATGGCGTCGTTGCGGGAAAGCTGATGGCGTTCCGGTGGGGGAAATTTGGGGTGTAGTGTTAAGTATATTTGTCGGTAAATGTCATTCGTAGTTTAAGGGTGGGGCGGGTTCCCTTTTGGAACTCAAATAGTTTAAAAAGAAGCGCACATATTCATTCACAATCATTCATTTGACATTTTTTTGTGGATGTAAACGTGAGGGGCAGCGAAACATGCAAAAAAAACATTTTTTTAAAACTCCAAAATACTATACATTTGTTGTTATTTTGTGATTATTTTTGGCCGAAAATACACACAATATCACAGATGAATTTTCACCTGGAATCTAGCATAGTGTGTGTTATCGAGCCTGGCCAAAAATTGTAAAAACATCCGCAAAATTGCTAGGAAAATGGACATAAATGATGATTTTTTTTTACATGGATTTCATATGGCCTTTGTGGTATTTTCTATAAAAAACGTGACTTTAAATTAGCTATTCTTCCACATCCGCTGCATATTTTTGCAAAAGCCGCTTTCCCCAAGATTCCTTTAACCTTCATCAGTTAATCCATAGGAGAAGAGTTAATAATATATTAATGGCTGCTATATGTACAAAGTGAAAAGAAGAAAAAAAATCTTTCCTTTAATATTACGTTAAATATTTCCTTTCAAGCCCCGCCCCCTCCCCGACGGTCTTGGCGATGAAGCACAGTGGAATGTCATCATTTTGCATTGAGAGCAGATGCATTAAAAAAAAAAAGTTCACATTGGCCACCATGGACGGCGCTAGACGTCCAATTGGTGTTTTTTCATGCCAAAAATGCTCGCTGCCGGGTTCCCTGGCGAACATGGATTGAACATTTATTGCCGGAAAAGTCGGCCAATGAATAAAAAGGACGCCTTGACCCTAATTTTTAGCACTTTCTGCCTGACGACGTGAATAAAAATGGCTCCTTTTGGAGGAATAACGTGAAATCGACCCATATCAAGCCGTGGGGGGCGGAGCCAGAAGAATGGGCGGAGGCCCGGTCGTGTTATGATCGAAAGCTGCCTTCATTTTCCGAGCAGGAACAAACCAAAACATCACACGGGATCGGAATGGATTCCTTTTCCGGGGGAGGTGGTCGTGATGGGGGCGGGGCTATGGGTCCAGGGGCGGGGCTTTGTCAAGTACACTTTAACAAAGGCGCACAGTCTATCTTTTGCATCGAACTGGAGGTGGGTGGGGTTGCACAGTGTTGCGGGAGGACGGTTTGGTAAAGTGAGGTGGTCCAAGTATTTCCTCTCCGTATTTGACGTTGTTTTTCGGTCGATTTTTTCCGGAAATCCAAGCGTAGCGGCGTGAATGGCGGTGACGGAGCCGTTCGATGAAAGGCTATAAATTAAAAAAAAAAAACACATGCCGGAGAAACGAAAACAAAAACGAAAAAAAAAGTCTTTAAATACTGTTTGTTTAGAGCAGAAGGTTAGAAATGATGTTCGATCCCCCCCAAAAAAAGGTCTGGCGCTACTTGTCGGAGGCCGGCGAATGGGCGCTGGGGGGTCCGGCGGACGGGGTGAGGGGGGGCGAGGGGCTGCCCCCGGCGGGGACGGCCGATTGGACCGATTGGGCCAATTGGGCCGACTGGGCCATCTGCTGCTTGAGCTGGCCGATGGTGCGCTCCAGCACCTCGCGCGCCTCCCGTTCCCGCCTCAGCTCGTCCTGGAGTTCCTGCCGGTCGGCCTCGGCGCTTTCCAACCTCTGGCGGAGCTCCGACAACTGGATGGGGGAGGGAGGGAGGGGAGACATTTAAAAAAATAAAGATAAAAACACCATATGGCAGAATACTAAATAGTAATTATGTAGGTGTTGAAAATAGTGTGCAAACACCATATGAGCACAAAATATCTATTAGAAATGTTATACAATTGGTGTCCATTCATTCATCTGAGTCTTTCTTCAATAAAATAGAAACAACCAAAAGTCATCATTTTATAGGTATGACATCATATTGGTGTTTTTTTATTTTTTAAATCATAATCCTAGAAGATTAATGTTGAGTTTTTAACATGTTTGCATTTTTTTTGTAAAAAATGTTTTTAAATCTTATATAAAGTGAGTCTTTTACAATGTGGGCATTTTAATTTTTTCTTTTTGTAAACATAAGAAAAAAGTTTTTTTTTTTAAAAATGTCACAATTTTATGACAACAGTCAGATTTTTAAGTGTGTGGCTTAATCTTAGAGTCCTTTTTATGTGCTTTGTTCAAATCCCCAATAATGTGTATATATGTGTATATAAATGTATATGTGTGTATGTATATGTGTATGTATATATATATATATATATATATATATATATATATATATATATATATATGTATGTATGTATGTATATATATATATATATATATACATACATATATGTATTTCAGTAACACGCTTATTTATTTATATATTTATTCAGTTTTTTATTTATTAACTTACTTATTACCTATCTATTTATGTCTCAAATGTCTTTTTCTGTGTCTGTATTCTCACCCTCTTGCTACCGTGCCAACGAAATTTCCCGAATACGGGATGAATAAAGTTATCCAATCCAAAATCCAATAATAAATTCAATTTAAAAAATGTTGGATTTTTTTTTATGCTGCTCTTTGACTCTCAATTTTTGTCTCTTTACATTGAATCTGTTGCCCCTCCCCCTGATCTGATCCAGACGTTATCGGTCCCGTACCTGCGCGGCATAATGCGCCTCCTGCTGTCGCTGGGCGGACGGTTCGCACGTGCAGGCCTGGCGCCGAAGCTGCTCGAGCCGGGCCTCCAGCTCCAGCTGTTCTTGGCGTGCCCGTCCGAGCTGGCGTGCCTGCTCGCTGTGGACCGCCTCCAGCTCGCTACGCAATTCCCGCTGCTCGGCGCTCAGCTCGCGGAGCCGCGCCGCCTCGCCGCCGCGCAGGGCCTCCAGCTCCTGCGGACCAACGGGCGAGGTTGTTTGGGTCAAACTTTCATTTGAAAACTTTTACATCGTGTGCGACTTTTAGTTGATTTTTTTTGTCGTATTCTAACATGGGTTAATAACCATGGGTTTCTCACCATTTCTAATTGTAGCTGCTTATGCAAAGTGGAGTTGAGTTTCTCCTGCTGCCTCCCGTACATCTGCATGATCTCCACCACGATCCTGTCTTTGTCGTCCTCCGGCCCGCCCACCGTCAGATTGACGGCGCATCCTGCGTCGTCTTCCGCCGCCTCGGTGACGGGCGGCGGCGATGCGGGAGGAGGGGGAGGGCCGCCGACGGCTATCTTGCCGCTCGGGTTGCTCGTCTCCATGGAAACTGCCCGGGCTTTGCATTCGTGCTCGGCGCCGTGTTGGGATTTGGCCTCGTCAGCCAATGCCGGGGAAGCGTGAAGATCTGAGGAAGAGGAGAGGAGAAGGATGAAGAGGCCAGTTAGCAAAAAAAAGTCAGGGGGAAAAAAAAACCTCATTCATGCGCATGGAATCCACAATAATGATGCAATAATAATAATAATAATGCAGCATTGGTCAACTTATTTTGCTTTCAAGCATGGCTGGCCCGCATTTGGGTTTTTAATTGTTTTCTGCCAACCCTCCCTGATAAAATGTCATGGCATCGCCGACAATGGAATTTAATTCTAGTCGCTAGGTAAAATAAAATAAAAAATCTTAATGTAAAAATTGACTTTATCATTAAGTACTAAAAGTGCAAAATAATAATGCTACAAATGGGGAGGAATTCATTCCTAGAAAATGGTTCGGTGAAGAAGTGGTTGGCACATCCGCCTCGCAGTTCGGAGATCGAGGGTTCAATCCCAGAGGGTTCCGACCTTCCGGTATGGAATAAAAAAAAATCTTAATGTAAAAATTTTACTTTATCATTAAGTACTAAAAGTGCAAAATAATAATGCTACAAATGGGGAGGAATTCATTCCTAGAAAATGGTTCGGTGTTGAAGTGGTTGGCACATCCGCCTCGCAGTTCTGAGATCGAGGGTTCAATCCCAGAAGGTTCCAACCTTCCGGTGTGGAATTTGCTGGCTGAGTGAATTTTCTCCTGGTACTCCGGTCCCCCCCCATCCCCCAAAACATGCGTGGTTAAACACTCTAATTTGTCCCTAGGTGTGAGGGTGAATTATTATTCATCTCAGCGTGGCCTGTGATTGGCTGGTGACCAAATCAGGGTGTCCAACAGCCCATGTGACCCATGTGAGGATAAGCAATACCGAAAATGAATGAATCATTCCTACAATACTCCCCATGGACAAAAAAAATGCACGAGTTCAAACCAATTGGACGTCTATCACCATCAATGGCAGCCAACAACCCAACAATACACAGGCCCTACTTGAAAAATAACCGTCACATACCGCGCCATATTTACCGTCCTCTTTAATCCCACGCCACGTAACATAACCAAACGGCGCGTCCCGTCCACGCTACGTCTGAAAAGACGCGGGGAGTCGACCATTTTGGTGCAAAGTGGCCATTTTAGCATCCGCGGGCCGGGAGGAGGAGAAAGTGACGGCAGTCTGCGTGGGCGGCGGAGACGAGGAAAAAGAAAAAAAAAAAAGAAAAAAAAAGACGCGGGGAGAAATGGTCGCCGATAGGCGGGCTGGAACGCCGCAGCGTGTCCACATTCCGCCGTTTGCTAGCGCCGCGCGCAGCCCGAATGTGGGAAAGGAGGTCAGTGGCACCAATAGTAAGCCCCCCTTACGCCGCCCCCCCAGTCTTCAAGTGAAGGTCAGCACATGATTATGCGCGTGGCTGCGGGCGAGTACGTCACCCCCATAAGCGTGCTTGTCTCTCCCGCTCACGTCGCGGGAATGTTAACAACTCGCGTATGTGTGTCGCTTATTTACGTACGTACGAGCGCAAGCTAGTTCCGTTCGTGCATTGAAATGTCATCGTTGGCTCATTGGCGTGTCGGACTAACATTTCCGGGTTCGATCCCAGGTCGGTCCTCACTTTGCGGAGTTTGTATGTTCTCCCCGGGCTTGCGTGGGTTTTCTCCGGGTGCTCCGGTTTCCTCCCACGTTCCCAAAAATGTGCATGGTAGGCTGATTATACGCTAAAGTGATCCTAGCTATGATTGATTGTCCTTTGTCTCCTTGTGCCCTGTGATTGGCTGGTGCCCGGAGTTAGCTGGGATAGGATCCGGCACCCCCGCGAACCTTGTGAGGATAAGCTGTTCAGAAAATGAAGGCATGTTAGACGTCCAATCCAATTCAAAAATGGATTGGACGTCTATCGCCGACAGTGATTTAAAGGGTTAACAGTGACTTACTAGAATTAAATATTAAGCTCTAAAATCAAAGACACATCTAGGGGTGTGACAATATATCAATATGATCTATTGCGATACATAGTTTCTAAACTTCCTCTACAAAAGTCTTCTGTTTAATTCTAAATACACCAAAACTATCTTAAAAAACAATTTGTGATTCTAGTGGTTAGTAAACAGACCCTAACTGTACATAAAAAGGGGTGTTTTTCTATGAAAATTTCAGACTGCTTAAAAAAAAAGTATAAAATGTCATGTAATTGTTACACGTTCTTTCGATTGGATGGAGTTAAAATGGATTGGACGTCTATTGCAGTTAGTGATTTAAAGGGTTAACAGTGACTTATTAGAATTTAACATTAACTTCTAAAATCAAAAACACATCTAGGTGTGTGACAATATATCAATCTATTTATAGTTTCTAAATTCCCTCTACAAAGTCTTATTTAATTCTAAATACACAAAAACTATCTTAAAAAAACAATTTGTGATTCTAGTGGTTAGTAATCAGACGCTAACTGTACACAAAAAGGGGTGTTTTTCTATGAAAATTTGAAAATATGAAAAGTATAAAATGTAATGTAATTGTTCCACTTTCTTTAAAAGAAAATATTTAACCTTAAAAAAAATTGCAGTTCATATTTTGGGTCGCAAGTCCAATGTTCCGATGCCCTTGAGCAAGGCACTCTCAAACAAACGCAGCCAGCTGTTTTTGCCCGGGTATAATTTCCCTTTAAATTCTAATTATGAGAATAAAGAGTGTCATTTATTGCAAAGATTTAGCGCCGACGGGTTTACGTTTCATGAAACGCGGCGCTGTTTACATCAAATAAAATCATATTTACGGAAAGCAGAAGCGTGACCTTAAAAGCAATTTAGCGTGACGCTTATTCATCACGAGTAGCTACTAACCCATGGGAGGCTCGTCGTGGTGCTGCGGCACCCCGCGGCCGTAGTGGTGCTTGAGCAGCGCGCCCAGCATCTCGGGGCTCATCTCCGCCTCCCTGCGCAGCGACACGTTCGGCGCCACCATCTTATCGTACGGGTACAGGTAGTAGCTATGAAAGAAAGAAAAAATAATAAATAAACAGATGAAAACACCCACACAAAAACCGTGTATAATTCATTTCATTAAATCCGTTTGTTCATAATTGATTTTTTTGAGTTTGCACGTCGCTGACGGCGAGCAAAGTCACCTGTCGCCGTCTCTTAAAAAAATCTCATGAGTGATGGACTTTACGAGGAGGATATGAAATAAACACCCGAATTTACGCCACGCGTAAAAAAACACGGCGTCGCTGAATATGGAGCTCGAGCTTATCTCCTGTTTACACGGACTCCGCCTAAACAGACCTTGGGCTTATCGCAAATGTCCAGGTGGCGCTATCTGCTTCTTTGCTAGTGGAGACCCTGCCCCCGTTCACTATCATAAACATCAAAGACCCCCCCCCCCCCCCCCCCCCCCTCCAGACAGTAGAAAGTAGGTTAAAAAAACAGGCTGGATTGAATAATGCACGCCGGCTAGTTGACAAGTGCGTCGCTAATAGAAATGGAACGTGACGCTAAGTCAGGGGTGTCAGACTCGGGTTGGTTCGCGGGCCGCGTTAATGTCAACTCGATTTCATGGGGGCCGGACCATTTTAGATATAATATTTAGATTTTTTTTAAATAAATGGATTAAAAGAATTGGATTAAAAGCCCTGAATATGCCGTTTTTTATAGATCTAAAACAATGTTTATTTTAGCTTTTTTTTAAAGTATATTTTTAGATTTTACAAAATGATTTTTGAACGAAAAACACAGAAAAAAATGATTTAAAAAATGACAATTGATTTAAAAGGGGGAAAATCAGGAAATTTAATATACATCTATAATCTTCATTTTAATTTGATCCTAAAACAGAAACTGCTTTAACATCAACTTGATTTCACCTGGGCCGGACTATTTTAGATATAATATTTAGATATATATTTTTATAAATGGATTAAAAGAATTGGATTAAAAAACCTGAATATGCTGTTTTTATAGATCTAAAACAATGTTTATTTTAGCTTTTTTAAATATATTTTTAGATTTTACAAAATAATTTTAGAACTAAAAACACAGAAAAAAATGATTAAAAAATGACAATTATTGATTTAAAAGGGGGAAAATCAGGAAATGTAATATACATCTATACTCTTCATTTGAATTTGATCCTAAAACAGAAAGTCGGCACTCATGATTTACTTTCCCGGGCCGCACAAAATGATGCGGCGGGCCAGATTTGGCCCCCGGGCCACCACTTTGACACATGTGCGCTAAGTGGTCCGGATGTACAGCGGCGCGTTAGCAATGTTAGCTACTTTGGCTATGGCCTCAACGGCGTGCCTGAAAACTGGCGCTGGCCGGTTTGGTTTGAGTTTGAGGGGAGTGGGCGACCGTGCGTGTGTGACCGTCATCTGACTCTGGCGGGGCGAGAGGTAAATGTGCTAATCCGGGCGACGGCGAGATGTCAGCGGGTTGCCGCGCGGTCGGCGAATCGCGTGGGTCACGCGCGGGCCGGGGCGCCGCAAGGTCAGGCGTTTTTTTTGGGGGGGGGGGGGGGGGGGGGGGGGGTGTTCAATCTGGGTGGATTTCTGCTTCAGTGGGAATAGGGGAGAAGGGCAAGGAAATGTCAGGTTGTTCACTTATTGGCTGCCATTGACGGGGATTGACGTCTTAGACCAGGGGTGTCAGACTCGGGTTGGTTCGCGGGCCGCGTTAACGTCAACTCGATTTCATGTGGGCCGGACCATTTTAGATATATTTTTTTAAATGGATTAAAAAAACTGGATTAAAAGCCCTGAATATTCCGTTTTTATAGATCTAAAACAATGTTTATTTTAGTTTTTTCTAATATATTTTTAGATTTTACAAAGTGATTTTTGAACTAAAAACACAGAAAAAATGATTACAAATTACAATTATTGATTTAAAAGAGGGAAAATCAGGAAATGTATTATACATCTATACTCTTCATTTTAATTTAATCCTAAAACAGAAAGTTGGCGCTCATGATTTACTTTCCCGGGCCACAAAAAATGATGCAGCGGGCCAGATTTGGCCCCCGGGCCGCCACTTTGACACAGGTCTTAGACGTTTTGACTTGAACGGTTGATGAACGCGCACGTCAAAATATGATTGATATCGAGCCCGATCAATGTTAAATTGATAGAAAACAATTATAATAAATGACCTTCACGTGAAATACAGTTGAAATTGCTTATTGGGAAAATGTTTAAATAGAATATAATGACACCCACTTATTTTGTAACATCAATTATACCCACAAACACGACAGCATCATCACAAATTGGGATTGTTTTTTTAAATCTGTGAATTGAATTAAATTGAATGCGTTTATTGTCATCATACAAGTATAATGAATATTATGATGCCAAATACAAGTATAATTTCCACTTGAACTGTAAACTATCAAGCGTGTGCAAACGTCAAAGTGTTTAGCGGAAGTAATTATGGCAATTTTGGGACATTTTCCCTAATTTTTGGGCAATTTGGGAGCTTTTATGCTACCCAAGCATATTTTTTTTAACCTGTCAGCCCCTTTTAGGGTCTTTTTTTGTTTTTTGGGTGATGAGCCAATGCAGTTTAAAAAAAATAATGATCAATATAGCCCTATAAAGTTAATCTTTATGCTAGTCTGGGTGTCAAATTCATTTGAAAACACATTTTTCCGACTGTATGAAAAGCAGTTTTGATTTGGAGTTGCGCTTCAGTTATCAAAGAGCAGATCAAAAGCTATTTTTTTCCCCTACACGCCCAAGTACGACATCAAACGCCATTCTCGGGGACCGCATATGAAATGTGTGCCATTCAGGTGTTCATGGGAGGCTGTAGTACCTGGGGTGGGCCAGCACGGGGTGCCCCGGCTCCTCTTTGATGTCCGGGAAAAGATGATTGTACAATAAGGTCGGCGACGTCTTGGCCTGCGGACCAAAAGGAAAACGGTGTGTCATTTGGAATGGGGGGGAACCAATAGAAAAGCTCGTTAGACGCACGCCAGCGTCGGGTGGAGACCAGAAGCGGGAAACGGGCGCCGCTGTCGGGATGCTAATCTAATAGCGCTAATATATGACGTCGGTGGCTGTGGATGAGAAATCACCTGCAGAACGACAGGCATCTGTATGTGTCTGTGTTGTGAATATGTTGGAAAAAAACAGAGACAAACCGTATTTTCTGGCATATACACCGTATTTGTCGCTCAAAAAATGATGACTGAATCGAGGGTACGGCTTATATGCGCACAAATTAGAATTGACATGCACGAAACGCCATAACGCAAAACAATTAGATTAGATTAGAACTTTATTTCATCCCGTATTTGGGAAATTTCTTGGTTGCAGTAGCAAGACAGACACAAGACACAGAAGACATTGTAGACCTAGTTAAAAAAACTGGAGCCCAAAACACAGGAAGTCCACTAGGTGGGACCCTTTTGGAGAAAGAGACTGAGTGCGGCCGATATGGACATTTATTTCAAAATAGAGAAAAGATAAGTAGATAAAACGCGTCAAAAAAATTAGTTTGACGTTTATGTATGAAATTCAAGAAAAAAATAAACCGTATTTTGCATAAAACGTGAACAAATTCACATATTTGTGCCTGCCATTGTTCGCTGCCATCTTACCTAGGGATTAAAAACTAGACTGTTACGAACACTTCCTGGTTGTACTGGTCACCTGACTTCCTTTTTGAATTTGTCTCCGCCCTTTCGGAATGTGCAATCCAGCAATGAATGTATACGGAATCTCAGAAATAGCACGTGCGATGATTTTCCTTAAGAGTTTCCCTTCAAAGTAAAACATTTGTACTCCCTATTAAAACCACGAATATGGAGGTGACAATTGTGAATGAGGGGGCGGCTTATACGAGGGAAATTGTCAAATTCAACGGTTTTAAGGCCATTTTAAGGGTGCGGCTTATACACGGAGGCGGCTAATATGCCAGAAAATACGGTAAATCATAATAAAGAGCTTAGAAGAATGTCTGCAGCTGTGTTATTTTATGTGTTTGCTTCCTGACAAGTTACACAAAATGACTAGTTTACGTGTGTGGTAGTCGATACAGTGAGCTGACCCGCGTGTACGCCAGGGCGCCGGAGCAAGCCGAGTTGATGGATGGGAGATCGCAAAGCGCGGACTGACCTTCCCGGTGGGCTCGGCTTCGGCCAACTTGCCGCCGGGGGAGCAGAGGTCCGCCGAGGGTTTGCCGGCCTGCTTTTCCGGGTCCTCGTCCCCCGTGGTCGCCTTCTGGAAGAGAGGAAGGACGCGTCAAGGTCGGGTCAAATTGAAACGGAAAAACGGACTAAAAAAAAAAAAGGAGTCGAGATTTGATTTGGATGTTGGGGGAGACAGGAAATAAAAAAGTACAGGTGGCCTGTCAAGTCATTTTTAGAAGAAGGATTTTGTTTTTATGTATTGACTCGCTGGCTGGGATAAACGTCCATTCCATTTATCTGTTAATGGTAGTGAAAAGGTTCATGGCTACAAGTCATAAAATTTATAATTATTTTTGTATCATATATTTTTTTACATGATATCCCTTGTATCATGTAAAAAATATATGATACATCTATAATTACGTTGGTGAAACAAATAGCAGAACATAAGGAAAATGAAATATGAAAGTCAAGAAAATGAGCTCAATTTAACACAAATAAAAAATAATCCAGCGGTACATTGCAAAAAATACATATATATATATACATTCATATATATATATATGTATGTATATATATATATATACACACACATTCATATATATATACACACATACATATGTATATATATGTATATACATACATATATACATATGTATATATATGTATATACATACATATGTATATATATATATATGTATATGTATATATATATATATGTATATATATATGTATATATATATATATATGTATATATATATATATATGTATATATATATATATATGTATATATATATATATGTATATATATATATATATATATATATATATATATATATATATATATATTTAGACTAGTCAGACAAACTGCGTAAAAACGAGCGCATAAAAGTCAAGAAAATTCACAATCACTTAATCACATTAGACCACGTGTCAAACTGGCGGCCCGGGGGCCAAATCTGGCCCGCCGTATCATTTTGTGTGGCCGGGGACAATAAATCATGAGTGCCGACTTTCTGTTTTAGGATCAAATTAAAATGAAGAGTATCGATGTATATGATATTTCCTGATTTTACCCCTTTTAAATCAATAATTGTCATTTTTTAATCCTTTTTTTTCTGTGTTTTTAGTTCAAAAATCATTTTGTAAAATCTAAAAATATAAAAAAAAGCTAAAATAAACATTGTTTTAGACCTATAAAAAATACAGAACACAAAAAATACATACACAAATGATTTCCCCCCCCCCAAAAATCACTAAAAACCCTATTAACCCCAATTAAAAAAACTTTTAAATGCACTATTTTTCCATCGTTAACACGCTTGGGGTATCAAAAATATGTTGCAAAAATATGACATTGATCAAAACGAACACCTTTTGAAATTGAGGACGGGAGTACAAATGGCGTCCGAGGAGATGCAAAACAACGCCACGAAAAAGCGTGGCGCGCCTAGCGGGGGTGACGGAGGCCTGCCGAGGAAGCTCCATGAATAAAAGAGGAGCAAAGCCGAGTGGGCTGCCATTACGCGCTGGCGTGCGGGTGATTCATCGCGAGGTGGGCTACCACGCAGCTGGGAGTCTCTTTGCTGCTCTAGATTATATATTATATACTATAGAGATGTCTACGGGTGCTCCTGGATCTTTATGATTCATGATATCTGTTTTGGAACCGGCCGGTGTGTGTGTGTGTGTATGTGTGTGTGTACGCACTTGGTAAATGCGAGGCGCGGCGGCAAAACCAGGGCACGCTCAGCGAGGGATGGCCCGGATACGATGGCGTGATCGGAAATCGGCAATTTCAGAGGAGCGGAATGGTGCCATTGACGGCAATAGACGTCCAATCCATTTCATAGCCAGACTCCCACTGGTTGTCGCTATTAGCTCAGAACAAAATCCCTAAATGAGTGTGACAAGCAGGTAAACCAGCCACCTGACACGTGGGGTGGATAATCCGTCTTTGTTTAGCAGATTATGCAAACGGTCCGGGGATTACGCGTTCTCAATAGCTCCTTTATTATTTCATACTTTGGTCATTAGCGGGGAGGATTAAAAGCATCCCAAGTGGGAAGAGATGGACATTTCGTCAAAAAAAAAAATCATATTCCGTCGTGCGTGATAAGAATGGTCCTATTTTGTGACCATTTTTTTTGCTTATGGTTCATAATGGCCAACATTTGTGTATGAAATCAAAGAGTCTCCCGGCCGTATTTGATCATGTCTTGCTAACGAGCGGGTCGCCGCATGTTTACATAGACTCACATGAATGAGCGTGTGTTTGCACATGTAACAGCCCGGAGGCATAAGCACAGACAGGTGTGTGTGTGTGTGTGTGGGTGTGTGTGTGTGTGTATGTTGCTAAACTGAAAGGGGCTCGTCTGTTTACACCGCTTTTGGATTGGCTGGATTTTTTCTAAGTTACTGCAGTGGTAGACTGGAGAGAAAAAAGGGGGAGGGGAGGAGAGGGTGGCTTGTCCAGATACTGACGGAAAAGCCACGGGAAAGCCACTGCAGTGGTGCGTCTTACACCGAGTGTGTGGGTAGGCGACGAAAAGCGCGGGGGTCCAACTCTGCGTGGTTCGGTTCAAATGGATGGGAGGTTTATTGGCAGGTAATGAAATAAATAAGAGAGGTGTGGGAGGGTTATCAATAGGTTGTTGGGAATCAATTTCAATCAGTATTACTTTTTAACGATGGATTAAGTCAGGGGTGTCAGACTCGGGTTGGTTCGCGGGCCGCTTTAACGTCAACTTGATTTCATGTGGGCCAGACCATTTTAGGTATATAATATTTAGATTTTTTTAAATAAATGGATTAAAAGAACTGGATTAAAAGCCCTGATTATTTAGTTTTTTATAGATCTAAAACAATGTTTATTTGAGCTTTTTTATATATTTTTAGATTTTCCAAAATGATTTTTCAACTAAAAACACAGAAAAAAATGGATTAGAAAATGACAATTATTGATTTAAAAGGGGGTAAATCAGGAGATGTAATATACATCTATACTCTTCATTTTAATTTGATCCTAAAACAGAAAGTCGGCACTCATGATTTACTTTCCCGGGCCACACAAAATGATGCGGCGGGCCAGATTTGGCCCCCGGGCCGCCACTTTGACACAAATTGAAAGCTGTCTTAGCCAATCACATCTGTTTGCATGCTATAATAGGCCCAACTGACTTATTCACTGAACAAAACTGGTGCAAGAACATCTTTTCGCTAAATGATGTAAGTCAATCACGCAAGAGCACACGGAAGAGCTTTAAACATCCTCAAAGTCGTTTCTTATACATTTCTAATAACCATAATGATGATCATTTCAAATGTACTGATCTAACTTGAGTCCCCCCCCCCCCCCTCCCCAAAAAAGAAAAACAGCAGGGAAAGAGAAAACCCCAAAGTGGCCATGTTTGGGCTCAAAGCATCTCGTTATCAAACGGTTACTAAACTGCCAATCGTGAACCCCTCAGTGTCCTCAAATAAATATATTGGCCCAGTTTTGCCCTGATTTTTTGAAATATAATATTGTCTCATGGCTGTAGGTGTGATTCCAGCCGCCACCCACTTGTTCTGTCTACCACACACACACACACACACACACGGCACTACTCATTATTCCCCGAGGTCTGTGCCGGCCCGGCTTAATGAGCGTGTTGGCGCACCTCAACGCGAGCGTCTCGCGCCAGCCGGGTCGCACATGGCTCTTTCTTTCACCCGCCCTGTTTTTTTTTATATTAACAAACACCATGTTGTCCTAATCTGTGGTAATGAAGCGCTCTTATGTGAGCTGCTCTCACACATGCGGGGAGCCGCAATACGGCACCCCCCACCCCTCCCGGCGCATTATTCTCGTACACACACACTCCATCCCACTGTGAGGCCGAACCTCGCCTTGTGACAATGTGGATTAGCATTCCACACACTCGCTCATCTGAACTCTGCCCCGTTTGTTGCTAATCACCGGGAGTCTGCCTGCCTGCTACTACATACACACACACACACACAGACAAACACACACACACAAACACACTCACACACAAACACACACTATGTAACACAAGGGTGTCAAACTCAGTTAGCATAACATATGCATGCCGGCGGCTAGTATAACATACGCTGTCGGCTAGCATAACATAGGCATGCTAGCGGCTAGCATAACATAGGCACGCTAGCGGCTAGCATAACATAGGCACGCCAGCTGCTAGCATAACATAGGCATGCTAGCGGCTAGCATAACATAGGCATGCTAGCGTCTAGCATAACATAGGTATGCTAGCAGCTAGCATAACATAGGTATGCTAGCGGCTAGCATAACATATGTATGCTAGCGGCTAGCATAACATAGGTACGCTAGCGGATAGCATAACATACACTAGCCTAGTGTCATGCTAGCGCCTATCGGACGAGGCATCCAATGTATTGACAAAAAACAGGAAGTATACCTGCAAATGAGACGAGATTTGGCGGCGCCCATGTCAAAAAAATAAAATAAATGCACTGTACGTACAGTATGAGTGAGCTACCAAGCGGAAAAACCTCCCAGTGGGCCAGATCCGACGCCCGGGGCCCACGTCTGAACCCACGACGTAACAGCGAGAGCCAGCGGATGAAAGAAAACATACTGCCCTAGACAGACTGGGCCATGTGAACGCTAGGGGTGACCCATTTCCGCAGCCCGGGCATATTCCCCAGACCGTTAGCACGTGACGCCTCGGCAGCGGACGACGTTATTGGAGCAGAAAGACCTTCGTTTAGCGCGGAGGCGGCTAATAAACGACGACGATACGACAACCGAAACAAGAAGAAACATACGTACAGTATTTTATTGTTGATGCATGTTAGCTCAAATCAAAATGTTTTTTTTTAATCTTTGCAAGAATACTCTTGAAAAAAAGGAAATTTAAAAAGCATTAAAAAAATGAGATCATATTGACCTTCATTTTTGTACACTGCAAAATACACTGAAAACATAACAGACGCAAAAAAGTGCGGGTGTACAAAGAGCAACGCCATGTCGGTCAATCATAAAATGAATGGTGCCAACGAGCGGTCGCAACGACACACTTTAATTGTGGCGCTCAAACAATGATTAAGTAGCTGTTTAGATAAAGCTCTTTATGGCGCGGTGGGCGTGTGGGTGTGGAGGGTCTCGCACGTGTCGTCTTGGAAGTCGGCGATGTTGGTGTGTACGCGGGGAAAAAGGAAAAGGGGAAGACAAGTACTCCGAATATCTTATCGGAGGAGTGATAAATAGGGAACAGGGTCTTTGCTTTGAACTTTCATCTCAGGGACATCGCAGTAAATTGTATCGGATTTGTCTACCGGGTGATTAGCTTTGAAGGTCCTTTGGAAATTGCAACCAAAAACAAAGAAAAACCACGTAAAAATGTTAGTTTTTGAAATAAAAAAAATAAAATAAAAAATTGTGCATCGGCCTCACAGCTCCGGGGTCCTGGGTTCGAATCCAGGTTGGTCCACCCGTGTGGAGTTTGCATGTTCTCCATGCAACACGGGTGGACCGACCTGGATTCGAACCCAGGACCCCTGAGCTGTGAGGCTGATGCACTAACCACTAGTAGATGTATTTTTTTTGAAAAAAGTCACAAGAACCCATGCCTGAAAAGGCATTTTGATTCAAAACAAACATTTTTATCGTCATTTTTCTTGCGTGGGTTTTCTCTGGGTACTCCGGTTTCCTCCCACATTCCAAAAACATGCACGGTATGCTGTTTAAACACTCGAAACTGCCTCTAGCTACGCGTGATTGGTCGTTTGTCTCCCCGTGTGCCCCGCCTCTGGCCTGAGGTCAGCTGGGATGGGCTCCAGCACCCCCACGAGCCTTGTGAGGATTAAGCGCTTCATAAAATGAATGAATGAATCTACTTATGATACGCAAGGCTAAGCAATGTTTTGTCGCTAGCTAATTGCTAGTTCATGCTAGTCATGATTAGTTCAGGGCGGATGAAAAATTTCCAGAATCCTGATTTTAGAAAACACCAGACCCCTAAAATAGCCACGTTTTAAACGAGTACCGTATTTTCACGACTATAAGGCGCACATAAGTCTGAAATTTTCTCCAAAATAGACAGGGCGCCTTATAATCCAGTGCGCTTTATATATGGACCAATACTAAAATTGTTATCACCATAAAATCAGAAAATGAGGACTTTGATGGATTTGTGGGTGATGATGACGTGAGTAAGTTGTAAACTGGCTAAATAAAGTACAATCCAACTCAGTTTTGCTTCCATTGCCTTTTTAAAAATGTGCTTTAGTGTGTGTCCGTATGTTTAAGCTGGTGTATGTTTTGCCATGCCTGTCTGCGTCTTTAAAAACGGTGCGTCCTTTGTGTGTGTAAAATACAGAAATAGCACTCGTTACTGACACTGCGGCTAAAAATACGATGCGCCGTATAGTCGTGAAAATACGGTACATTTCAAATTACTCGGAGAAAGTGGTAACAACGCCATGCCGGGTCTCCCTTCTCGCCCTTTGGGCCCAATCATGCGCTTGGGATTTGGCAGACAATGTTATAATTGTTTTTTTTATTTTTTTTTGAAAGCTTCTTCTCAGAAGGAGGAAGTCGGGCTTTATTTGGGTGCGCTCTTGCTGGAAGAGTCGCCCGCAGAGACGTGGTCACGCCCTGTCTGCTTCCACCACATCCTGCCGCAGTCTGTCGGGCCGTGTCAGACGGCGGCGCGCTGTCGAAACACACTTCCTGTCTGGCGGCACACACGCGAGAGGCTTCTTTTCTCTGGCAAACGATCCGCGAGCTGCGTCGACGCGTGCTGTCATGTGTGTACCGTTTGAAAACTTCAAACCGGTTGTACAAGATGAAAAAAAATATGAAAAAAATACCGTAGCGCTGCTGCTAAGCTACATTCTTCAAATCTTTTGAGTAGGCCAGGGGTGTCACACTCGGGTTGGTTCGCGGGCCGCGTTAGCGTCAACTTGATTTAACGTGGGCCGGACCATTTTAGATATATTATTATTATTATTTATTTTTTTATAAATGGATTAAAAGAACTGGATTAAAAGCCCTGAATAATCAGTTTTTTATAGATCTAAAACAATGTTTTTTAGCTTTTTAAAAAAATATATTTTTAGATTTTACAAAATGATTTTTAACTAAAAAGACAAAAATATAAATTAAAAAATGACAATTATTGATTTAAAAGGGAGAAAATTAGGAAATTTAATATACATCTATACTCTTCATTTTAATTTGATCCTAAAACAGAAAGTCGGCACTCATGATTTACTTTCTCGGGCCACACAAAATGATGCGGCGGGCCAGATTTGGCCCCCGGGCCGCCACTTTGACTCGTGTGAATTACGCCATTAACAATAATTACGATAATGACGGCAACGTGTACTGGAAATGATGCGCGTCTAGACTGCAGATGCACCGGACGCTAATGTTTGTCATTCCTGCGGCAAACACCAAATATTCTTTTATTTATTTTTTACACGCATGTATAATCGTAGCGCTACTAGCCAAACGACATTCCGACAAATTCTTATTTTCCTTTTTTTTTTAAACAGTATACAATGGCAAACAATGAGCTCATAAAGAAGCCTAAAATAGCCCAAAACCAACAGGAAGTCGCCTGGAAATGCCCCCAAAAAATCAACAGAACACCAGCAACAAACAGGAATCAGCCCGGAAATTCCTTCAAAATAAAGTTTACAGAGTGACCTGGATTTTCTTTTTGACTTTAATTTGGATTTTGCGCATTTTGAGACGACCTTTTTTGAATGGCGTTGAAAAAAATGGGAGCTGATCTGAGGGGAACTTAAATGTATTTCAGTTAAAAATAGAGGAAAAAAGAGAGAAAGTGCAGAGCAGACTCATCCATATTACATGGCGGGGCTTGTTTGAAGCCTCCACTGCTTCTCTCTTTGCGTGGCCACTTTTGCATGGCTAGCCTCCGTCACCCCCCACCCCCTGCCTCAGCGCGGACCACCCGGCACCCCTCGAGCATCCCCGTCACACGCACACGGGCAGAGTTTCGGTGGCGCAAAAACATTTTTTTTCAGCTTCTAAAAAGAGCAGAGGGAGCTCCTTAAATCACAGAATATTTATATTTATATATATATATATATATATATATATATATATATATATATATATATATATATATATATATTTATATATATATATATATATATATATATATATATATATATATATATATATATATATTTTTTTTTTTTTTAAATCAATGAACGTGCTGAATCGGAATTAAGTCACAATATTGCAGTAATTACGTCAAAAAAAAGTGCAAGCTAATTTCCAATTTGAACAGAAATATGCAACATTAAAGCCATAAGAGGGTAAAAACTATTTTTTTGGAATTAATGACACAACAAGGTTTGGTTTGAGAAGAAAATATGTTTAAATATTTGCTTTTGATGAATAAAAATATGGTGCCAAGTGATGAATTGAGCTTTCTTTGTTCGACGACTACATTTTGGGCTTGACTTGTTTGACATTTTAGTAAAGTTATGAAATGTAAATAAGTTCAATTTCATGAGTGAAAGTTAAAATAAATAAAAATACTTCAAACTAGAATTTTCAGAAATGAATCAAACCCGGTCAGAATGAGTCAGCATTTTTTCGTGAAAAGAAATCCAAAGTCATTTTAAAGAAAAATGAATTTTAACTCTAAAAATTAAATTTGAATGAATTCCTGGTCAAATAAAGTTGCTTCATTTGAGAAGAATTGACTGAAAAAAGACATTTTCTGAGACTAAATCTGCCATAAAAATGGGGAGAATCCAACATGAAATGTCACTTCCTGTCAATGTGCCTGTGTTGAGGGAAGCCAAGTCAAAACAAAAGATAAAACTATTGGAACGCGGCCCACTGGTAACCAAGATTGGACCCACTCAGTGTGAGTCACTTGCTGGGATTTCATCAAAAGGTGACTCAGAAGCACCTGGGCAGAAAAACCAGAGGTGGAAAACCACCAAACTAGGTCCCGTCTGTCCGTCCGTCAGTGGAAGACGAGACCGCAAAGTGACAGGAAGTCAAAGCTCATCTTTTTTGTCAGGCTTGCTTAAGGTTTTTTTGGGGTGTGTTGCTGCGGGGTGTGTCTACTCGGCCGGCTGCTTATCTTTGTGAATGAGTGTGTGTGTGTGTGAGTGAGTATGTGTGTGTGTGTGTGTGTGTGTCATGTCCTTATCACGCTGAGGTCAGCGTCTGGTCTGGCCTCGCGTCCTTCCTACCGGCCAATGACGAAGTGTTCGGGACGGACGGGGAAGTGATTCATCCCAAAAGATTGGACGGCCCTGACGGATGGAAAACGTCCCATGTTACGAATTCGGCATTTGGATGGGGGAGGGTTCTTTAAAATGGCCGCCGCAGAGAGGAGGAAGTAGTCAAATGCGTTCTAACTTGTGTTTCATTTGGCTGTCAATTATCACGTTTTTTATTTTATATTGATGAAATAATGTGTTTTGGGTTTTTTTGCACATTTTTTTTTGGCACATTCTTTGCACATTTTTTTTAGCATTTTATTAAACGTTTTTTTGCACGTTTTTTATTTGCACATTTTTTGCACTTTTTGCACATTTTTGGCACTGTTTTTTTGCACGTTTTTTTGCAGTTTTTTTTGCACGATTTTTTGCACGATTTTTTTGCACATTTTTTTTAAACGCGAGTCACCCAAATTTGTGGATCTGCTGATAACAGTCCCGATCTGATATCTTGAAAATGTATTAAAATTAAATTAATTAAGCAATTTAAAGTTATCCAACATTAAAGCCATAGTACACGTAAATTAGCGAACATTTTTTCGCTAATGAGTTGGGCAGCTCCAAATAAGTTTTGAGAACGAGTTACGTTTAAATATCTGCTTTCAAAAAAGATCTGCGTTTCAAAAAAATCCGCGTTTCAAAAATAAACCTATATCAAAAATAGTCTGTGATGAATTGGACGTCTATTACCGTCAATGGCAGCCAATCAGTTACTACCAAAAAACAACTACATACATTTTTTTTTACCCTATAGAATGACGTGAGTTGGCCCGCTTTGCGACCGGGTGATCGAATCTAGGCCATCTGCAGATTGAACGTCTCTCGCCGTCCGTGGCGGCCAATGATTTAAAGACCTTGACGTTTTTATGCCACCTGCAGTGTGGCGCCGCTCAGGGGACTCATCCGTCTGGGCTGGGGAGGGACGGGACGGGGGCGGGGCCTGGCGCACACGCAAACATAAGTCTTGTTGCTTCATTTCCCCGTGGGAGTCACACTGGCTCATCTACATCCTGTAAATAGAGTGGCGCTTCCGCGTGGCTCCGCCTCCTACCGCTGCACAAAAGCGCCACACCTTTACATACCTGTCAACCTCTGCCGATAACTGCCCTTATAAATGATTATGATTCCCCTTACAAACCCCCAAAAAACCTTGCAAACACCGTACGAGTCGTATATATATTCTAGTGGAAAAACGAAAATATTTATATACATTTATTTTTAGATTTTACAAAATGCTTTTTGACCTAACACCAAAAGAAAAAAATGGATAAAAATTGAAATTATTAATTTAAAATGGGGAAAATCAGGAAATGTAATATACATCTATTCTCTTCATTTTAATTTGATCCTAAAACAGAAATTCAGCACTCATGATCTACTTTCCTGGGCCACACAAAATGATGCGGCGGCCCAGATTTGGCCCCCGGGCCGCCACTTTGACACACGTGGTCTACATTAACCGCGATATTCGATATACTGTATTAAATCAACACGACCAATTTTACGTCCTAATATTTTGACTGTGCAAAGACTGACGGCCACGGAACAGTTGCGCCGTTGACCTGATGGCGACATACCCGGCGCCCCCGTCCCCCGGGGTCAAAACCCCCCCCGCCCCCCACATCGCAGGGGCCCCCCTTTTACAAGAGCGAGCAAACACAGGGCCGGCTTGTTGTGCTTGGCACTCCTACGCAGACTGCACCATCAAAGAAGCTGCTGTGTATTCAGGATAAATGGATAATTGGACTTTGGAAAAGGACATGAACTAACTACGTACACCGGGTGTGCCAAACATAGGGCCGGGGGGCCGGAAGTGGCCCGCTAGGGGGGGCTTCTAATTGACGTCGCAGCTCATTCATACTGTACATGCAGAATTAAAGTTTTTTAGTGGTGTAACCAACTGCATTTTAATCAAATGTGTTCATTTTTGCCCCCAACAGGACCTTCAATGGCAGCCAATGGGTTAATAGAGCTTAAAAATGCCCCCAGACCCACAAAAAGTCTGTCAAAGTCAATAGGAAATCATCTAAAATTCACAAGAAGTGACCCTAAAATGTAAGTGCCCAAAAAACCCAAACTATTGACAATGATCGATGTCCAATTCACTTAAATTAGGTGCTAATCTTTCAATGCCATTGACGCCCGTGAACATTCATCCATCCGCCCTTCCCAGTCACAATAGATTGGACGTCTAGCGCCCTCAATGGCGTCCAGTAAGTGAACTTTATAGGCCAAAATCAAACTGCTCCGGCCCACATGAGCTCTCGTTAGCATGAACGTAGCCCGCCGACCCAACCGAGTTGGACACCCTTGCGCTCGATGAGGGCTAGACAAACGCCGAACGTCCTCCCCACCTGTGATTGGTGGTTGGAGGGCTCATTTCCAAGAGAGGAAAATCCAAGCCCATGTTCGTCTCGCTTGGCCGGTTAAACCGCAAGTGGCAGTCTGGACTGTGGACCATTTTGAAGAAGGTTAACTGGATCAGCGGGGGTGGGGGGGTTGGTTTGTCTGAACATGGAGCGCTTACGCAATAGCGGACTCGGTTTACCCCTCCCCCTCCCCAGACACACAAGCGAGCGTAACGGTCCACTTATCGGATTCTTTTAATGCTTATTTTGTTAGCGTCGGCCGATTGAAACCCAGGGACTGGCGGAGGTCGGGGTTGGGTTGGGGGGGGGGGGGGGGGGGTGGGGTCTACACTGGAAATGTGTCTACCACTATTGACTTGTTTGCACACGTGGGCGTTTTCTCCGAAAAATACAAGTGTCCCTGCAAACGAAAACGGCGCCCCCGGGCCACCCTGGGTCATCGCGGTTGCGTTTTTTTTCCTACAATTGTCCAATCATAACGAGAGGATTTTTATCGCGCTGGGGGGGTGCTTTAATGTTACCGAGTGACATCACAAGGATTGGTCGGTTCAGTTTGGTTTGATGACTCGGGCGGCTGGCATTTTTTTTCCAAGAAATGCTGTTGTTTTTATCAGAAAATGGATTCGTAGACGTTGTGTCGGAAATTGCTGCCTCTATTTTTTTTTTTCAATCCAACCAAGTCGCGGTGAGCAAAGTGGATTAAGCACGTAGGAGGAAGTAGAGCAGCCGTTAAGTAGCCTATTCTGTGTTTTGATCCTAACATTTACCTGAAGGGTGCTTAAGCCAAAGACAAATGATGGCCAATTGGCTATTTTTTTTAAGCTAGCTGTCCTAGTTAACCCAGACACGGCAACCAAAACAGGGCTTTAGCGGGTTTAAAAACACACTGTTACATCACAGGACTCACAAAAGTCTACTTTTGCAGCGGCCATGTTGAAAAAATACTTTAATCATTTAATTTTGTATGTGCAGTACGAATGAGCTAAAAAGTCAGGCAGGACACCCTTTGTCATCCGGCCAGATCGGAGCAGCTAGCGGACCACTTCCGGCCCCCCGGCCGTATGTTTGGGTTATTTATGTTTGATACTACTGAGTTACAGGGTTTGTTGTTGTTTTTTTTCCTAATAAAATAGCTTTTCTTCCCAACAATATGGAATTCTTATTCACGAGGCGTTCTCAAACATGAATTTTGTTAGCGAGTAGCCCGTGGTCATCAAGAGAGCACAAGTGTCGGTCGGTGGGGGTGTGGGGGGGGGTCTTACGCGGAATTGACCCGCGTGGGCGACAGCTGAAACGTCGGAGCGAGGACGTCAAAACGCAGAAATAGAGCCGGGGGGAAGCAGAAGAATGATTAGCACGAGGGCTTCAATCCAATTAGGCGGATGACGCCGAGCGAGAGCCGCCAATAGGCAGACAGCTAGTCGGCTAGCTAGCTAGCTAGCCAGTGATCGCAGCTGCGTCACTGCAGCAATGAAGTCAGCGACTTCCAAACGGCAAGGCGAGAGATGCAGCTGTCGGCCGTCTGTGCCGCAGACGCGGGTTGACCGCCGGGGAGGAGGGCGGGGTTTGGGGGGAACGGGGTCAGACAACAGAGGGGGCTGTTCTCTTCGTCTGACATTCGACTGAGCCAGAGTGGTGACACGCACGCATGCATGCATGCACGGACGCGAAGCGGCGCCGCGGTGATGTCGAAAAATATGGGGTCAGGGCGTCTGTGGTTCAAAACAAAGCTTGCCAGACAAGATGGCAGACATTTTGTGGGAGAAAATTCTGAAATGTTCAAGGAGTTGCATTGTGGGAATGAGGGCTGGGCTTTTTGTTCTTGTTAGAAAAATCTGTTCGGGGTGATTTTAGATTTATCTTTGAAATAGTGCTTTTATACTATTTAATTTTTGGGCCGAAATAATGAGGGATTGCGATTTTCTGTCCTGAAAATATGACGCTAATGTAAAATGAATTTATTTCTGCTTTCTGTGTGGATTTTCTTGCAAAAAAATGAGTTTATTTATGCACTGTAGCACTTTCAGATTTTTTTTATTCCTTTTATTTAATATTAATCATAATTTTCCTTCTGCAGATATCTATCAAAAAACATTTTTTAATAAATGTGAAATTTTATAAAAAATATTTTATAAAATGTTAAATTTTATAAACCTATTTAACACCTGAAAACATGTCGCAAATGTAAAATGAATCCATTACTGCTTTCTGTGCGGATTTTCTTGCAAAAAAATGAGTTTATTTATGCACTGTAGCACTTTCAGAATTGTTTTCCTTTTATTTAATATTAATCATAATTTTAGGATCAAATTAAAATGAAGAGTATAGATGTATATTCAATTTCCTGATTTTCCCCCTTTTAAATCAATAATTGTAATTTTTTAATCCATTTTTTCTGTGTTTTTAGTTCAAAAATCATTTTGTAAAATCTAAAAATATATTTGAAAAAAGCTAAAATAAACATTGTTTTAGATCTATAAAAAAAACTGAATATTCTGGGCTTTTAATCCATTTATATAAAGAAAATCTAAATATTATATCTAAAATGGTCCGGCCCACGTGAAATCAAGTTGACGTTAAAGCGGCCCGCGAACCAACCCGAGTCTGACACCCTTGGTTTAGTTAGTTAGTTGGTTAGTTAATTCTGCTGTGAATTCAATGAGTATCACTGGCAGACGTCCAATCCATTTGAACTGGAAGGATGGCAGCGAATGAACTCTCACCCTCAATGGCAGTCAATGAGTTGAAACAAGGGAGATTCTTGGTATATTAGTGTGTGCGTGTGTGTGTCTGTCTGTGTTTACACTGGCAACGCTGCGGGGCACAGAGTGCTGTTTGTAGCGCACGGGTTTGAAGTACACTTTCTTAAAGCAAACACCCCGAACAGGATACGCCAGTCGCCGGGCGGAGAAAAGTCACAAAGTTCCAGAAAACCCCCAAAATACCCCCTGACCGTCTGAGTCTCTGCCGCTTAATCGTAAAAAAGCCGCGGTGTGTGAATTGGGGCCAAAGGGAAACGGGTTACAACAACATGCCAAAGCCAACACCCCCCACCCCACCCCACCCCAAAAAAAGCCACTGTGAAAAAGTGTGTTGCCATTAAGCCGCCTGGCTTAACACTAACATCCACTGGCTTGTGGAAACTATGAGTCACCGTCACCGCCAGCGCCACCGCCACGGAGGCGGCGGAGGATGTTCGGTTTTAGAGACGCGGACGTCTACCACACTTCCTGTTCGGGAAAACGCATGCGGGCGCCAGCGAGCGCTTCGTTCTTTTACGCCAGTGCCGCCTCAGCTCTTTGGATTGGATTGGATAACTTCATTTATCCCGTATTCGGGAAATTTCGTTGTCACAGTAGCAAGAGGGTGAGAATACAGACACAGAAAAAGACATTTTAGACATAAATAGATAGGTCATAAGTAAGTTAATAAATAAATACATGAATAAATATATAAATAAATAAGCGTGTTGCTGAAATATATACATACATATAATATGTACATATACACACACATACATGTACATATACACATACGTGTATATGCACATATATATATATACACACACACACACACACATACACATACACATACACATACACATACACATACACATACACATACACATACACATACACATACACATACACATACACATACACATACACATACACATACACATACACATACACATACACATACACATACACATACACATACACATACACATACACATACACATACACATACACATATACATATATATATAAAAGCACATATATACATACATACACTCTGGGGGAAGACTTCATAAAGAATTAAATGCTTAAATATATATTTTTTGGGACACGGGGGGCTGCAAAACTAGAATTTTGTGAGTTCTGTTGCGCACTATTGCTCCTTTTAAAAAAAATCTGCGGTCATATTCATACTTTCGCCCACTCCATGGCGGCTAATGAGTTGATAAAGAAGCCTAGAATGGCCCAAAACTAACAGGAAGTGACCTGGAAATGGCCAAAATTCATCAGGAAGTCGCCCGGAAATCCCCCAAAACATTAGGAAGCGATCCAAAATTTACAGGAAGTTTCCAAAGTCTCACAAAAATCTGATTTCTCTGATTTCCTGACTCCAAAAGACCAATGAAAATGGTCCAAAATGCTCATTCAGACTCCAAAAGACCCATAAGGTTTCAATCCAAATCCTCCAAAAACCAGATTTTGCCAGACCGGACAAGACCAGTCATTTTAGTCAGACCTTAGCAAAACCAAAACTTGATTAGCTCAATGTTTCCAAGTCCTAGCCCACTCATCAAAATGCTAAAATGGCGTTTAACACTGAATTAAAAAACCTACAAACAAACCCCCCCAAAAAAACACTCCACAGGGAGATGACAAGACAACATAGTTTCCCGTGCACGACACCCCGGAGAAGAGGTTTGCGTCGGATCATCTCGAACGGCTGTTGACCTTTATCGGTCGGGGAGAAGATGACGAATGGAGCGGCGAGACCAACAAAAAAAAAAAAAATGCACGGAACATTAATCACGCTGGAAGCAGACAGGTCGTCTTTCTTCTCCGTGGAGAAAAATAAAGACGTAGTTAGGCGCGAGCTCGTACTACAGTAAATCTTTACAACCCTACGCGGTTTAGCTGTTTTCTTTCAAAAAAAAGTTAAACATTTTAATCTAAAAATGGTTGCCGTACAGGTGCAATTCACTTATGGGGAGCGTATTTGCCGCACTATAAGGCGGACTTTCAACGAGCGGCCTATTTTAAAGTTGGTTTTATATTGAAAAGGTACTGGATTATACATACACAACGATTGTATCTACGTTTCGACAGTCGATTCAGTGGTGGTCTACGGTCTAGCGAGCTTGGTGTATTGGCCTTTTGTTCAGCAACGTTATCGGTGACCCCCGTGCGACCCGAGCGGGGGACAAATGATGCACTTCCCCTTCAGCTGTGGCCACATGGCTCGACATCATCTGTCTGAAGAGACCACCTGTCCAAGACTTCTCTCGCAAACACACACACACACACACCCGGTGAGTAGGTCAACAGTGGCTTAAGAAAACACACGGGGTGTGACGGTGTCTAGTCTAGTCCACCTGATCAGCCATGTTTGTTAGCCGGTTGGAAAAAAAACTAAACCAAAATACGCCTGGCATTTCAACATTTTTTTTCTCCAATGAATTCTGATATTTGGATGAAATGAAATAGAGTGTTTATGTCACATGTGTCAAAGTGGCGGCCCGGGGGCCAAATCTGGCCCGCCGCATCATTTTGTGTGGCCCGGGAAAGTAAATCATGAGTGCCGACTTTCTGTTTTAGGATCAAATTAAAATAAAGAGTATAGATGTATATTCAATTTGCTGATTTTCCCCTTTTTAAATCAATAATTGTCATTTTTTAATCCATTTTTTCTGTGTTTTTAGTTCAAAAATTATTTTGTAAAATCTAAAAATATATATATAAAAAAAGCTAAAATAAACATTTGTTTTAGATCTATAAAAAACTGAATATTCAAGGCTTTTAATCCATTTATTAAAAAAAATCTAAATATCTAAAATGGTCCGGCCCACATGAGATCTGGTCACCATGAATGTGGCCCGCCAACCAAACTGGGTTTGACACCCCTGGTTTATGTGAACAGATGACTACTATAAAAATGTTTTAAGAGAAACAAAAACAATTGATTTAAGTCTATGCAACTGAAACTGATTTAAAAAAACAACAACAACAACACAAAAATCCTCGTGGATTGGAAATTCTCTCATTTTCTGAACCGCTTTATCCTCACTAGTGTTGCGGGGGTGCTGGAGCCTATCCCTGCTGACTTCGGGCCAGAGGCGGCCAATCGCGGGGCTCAAGGAGACAAACAACCACTCACACTCATACTTTGGGGCAATTTAGAGTGTCCAATCAGCCTACCATGCATATCTTTGGAATGTGGGAGGAAATCGGAGTACCCGGAGAAAACCCACGGAACATGCAAACTCCACACAGGTGGAGCAACACATTTGAAATGTCTTCCATTTAAAAAAAAAAAAAGGATGCCAATTTGTTACACACCATTTTTCAAAACAGCACTTTTTCACTCAAAGAGCAAACGTCAATAACGCGTCACGCAAACTGACCTGGTCTGGCGTCCTCTGGATCCGGTAGCGAAACTTGTCTTTGACCTGGTCCAGCAGGCGTCGGAGCTCGGCCTCGTCGGGCGAGCCCTGGTACTTCCTGGCCAGCTGCAGGTAACAGGGCCACTTGGCCGAGTCGAAGCCCCAGTGGCAGGTCCTCTTGTCGGGCGACTTGTGCGAGTGCATGACGAACTTCTGCGGCGAGAACAGCAGGCGGCACTCCACGCACTGGACGCATGGCGCCTCGGGCTGCGAATACAGGCGGGGCAGGAACAGACCCTGGCACTTGCCCAGGCACTGGTGCTCCACCCGGAAGGCGGCCCCAGCCCGGCCCTCCTTGAGTCCGGCCCCGGGTCCCCGGCCCCCGGGCGAGCGGGCCCCGCCTAGCTCGGCGGGCGGCGCCTGTCCAGGACGCAGCAACGCGTTGCAGAGGCGCTGCGCGTCGGTCAGCGTGATGAGGCCGCAGGAGGGCGCGTTGAAGGGCAGGATGCCCAGCACCTTGAGGATGTGGAGCTGCTCGCCGTCGCAGCGCGAGCAGTACACGTAGAGCTCGTCGCACACCGTGTTGATCTGCTGTAGCGAGAAGTCGCGCAGCACCGAGTTCAGCACCTGGGGCAGGCACAGTCGCTTCTCGCCGCCCACCACGAAGCAGGAGATGGACTCGCCCTCCAGCGGCGAGTGGGTCAGCTCGGTGGAGCTGTCGCAGGGCACCAGCAGGGGGCCGCCCCCCGGGGCGGGAGGGGAAGGCGGCGGGGGGGCGCCGCCCTCGTGACCGCCGACGCCGTTGCCCCGCGCCGAGAAGGCGGCCGGTCCGCCCAGAGAGCTCTGGCTACTTAGCGTGAACTGGGCTAGCGTGTGCTTGAGTCCCGGGCTCAGGTCCAGCGCCTTGGCCGCCAGGAGCTCGGCCTCGGCCCGGATCTGGGCTTCGTCCTGGGCCTGCTCGCGCTTGACCTTGGCCGCCTTGTGGAAGGACTCCAGGCCACGGCGCTTGAGCTTGATTTCCGCCATCACTCGCTTCTTGATGGGCGCCGCCTCAGGGTGCTCGCGGTACGGGCGCTTGGCGCCGCCCTTGAAGGAGCTCAGGCCTTTGAAGGGGCTCTTCAAGCCGGTCTGCGTGCCGGCCATGTCGGACGGAGCGAGCTCTCGGCGGCCTTCTCGTCTCTGGCGTCCTCCTGGGCTTTTTGGGGAAGGAGTCCTGGCTGGCCAAAAATCCCGTGGGCTCTTTTCGGCTCTTTTCAAAGCGAGCTGATCCGCCGGGAGACGGGCGACTGCATGGTGGAGATTTTTGCCAAGTTGCCGTGGGCTTCCTGCCGATTCCAAAAAACAGGCAGCGAAAGAAAAATTCATTAACGGGGGCGCCGTAAAATACAGCTCACGAGTTATAGAGGCATATCGGAAAAAGAGAAAATCTCGGTTACTATTATTCAAATCCAGAAACCTTCAGGGCTTGGACTGTTCTACTAGAAAAAAAATCATGAAGTGAACTGCATGTTTGAACTATTTGTCGAAAAATCCTAATCGGAAATGCATTTAAGTTGTCTCAAAGTGTCCTTGACGGCCAGACGTCAAAAAGCTGAGCACTTAACTCATTTGCAAAGCAAAACAAGAGAAGTGCCACATCGCCAAACATGGAGTCTTGCCACCACATCATAAACAAACACACGACTACTACTACTACTGTAGACTCTGAAATGTGGATCTTAGGTGGAGACTACGACTACTACTACTACTACTTCTAATACTACTACTTTTACTACAGTAGACTCTGAAATGTGGATCTTAGGTGAGACTACGACTACTACTACTATTACTACTATTACTAGTACTACTAGTACTACTACTACTACTACTACTACTACTACTACTACTACTATTACTACTACTACTATTACTACTACTGTTAGTACTACTATTACTACTACTACTACAACTACTACAACTACAGTAGACTCTGAAATGTGGATCTTAGGTGAGACTACTACTACTACTACTACTACAGTACACTCTGAAATGTGGTCATGTTGGATCTTGTTAATATTCTGGAGAAGCTACAGCTCACCACAGCCGACTTAGCTAAATTAGCATTCCGGTGGACTCTTGACAAGTGAACAAGACAAGATTGTAGAAAAGACCATGTTCATATTATGGAAACTAAAGAGTTTCAGGTCCTCTTCTTTGGGTCGCATTTTATTCAGCAGATGCACACGGGCACCAATTATGTTAGCGACAATGACATTTCGCAAAATCACTCCAAAACATGCTCACATATTGAAATATTACTCCTGGAAAGCATTTTTCCTGAAACGAATCTGAATAACCCACTGAGACGTCCAACCACGGACTGTCTATTGTTGACGAATACTAAAATAGGAAATTAAAAAGGAAATGGCTCGTCCGGCAGATGAATGCATCTGTGCATGCTTTTGCCCATTTTTCACGGAGCTTTTCCCCTCGGCTAGAGCGCTGCTTCTGCGCAAAAGGCCGACCTTGATTCCGCAGCCTAGTTGATGTTTGCGGCAGTTTTAATGTCATAAAGCAAGGCGAACGCATGTCAACATGAGATTCGCGGCGGGGTAACGAGTTTTGCTCCGAGGAAGAGGATGAGGAGGAGGAGGCAGCGGCGGCGGGGGGTGCGTAAGACAGCACCGTTCGAGATCATCCAATAGCGACCGAGCCAAGTCCGAGCAACCGCTTCGTTGCAGCAAGGACGCCGCATAGAAAAGCTCCATCCCCAGCCTCCTCCTCCTCCTCCGCCACCCCTCCCTCCCTCCCTCGGTCGGTCGCTCCCCCCGCCACGACTGCGCTGGTATGCAGACAGCGCCGATAATGACATTCACTGTCTACACTCCCCCAGTCTCGAATGGGAGATCCGCCTCCGCCATCCCTACTACGGCCACCGCCGCCACCGCGGTCCGTACAAGTCGTCACTCCGAGCGGATTCCCCCCGCCGTGTCACCGCGGTCTACTTCGCCGGAGCCGACGCGTTCAACTAAACAACATAACGATTTTCCGCACTGAAATTAATGTCGGGCTATAAGTGACACGAAAAGGGAACGAATATTAAAAGTATAAAAAATAAATTAGGAAAATTTACCAAGTCTAAGTACAAGTCTGACGCCAGTTTATGCACGTCTAACATGCTAACTAGCTTTGCTAACTCGCCCCCGGCGTGCATCCAGTCCGCTCAGCCGAAAAAAAAGCAGCAAAAGTAGGTTAGAACAAGCCAGCTACGCGGTAGTTGAGACGGCGGAAGGTGGGGGAGCTCCAGAAGCCGAGCGCCGTCTCGTTAGTCCGGTCGACTATTACGACAAACGCTGTAGCGTGTTATTCGGAGGTCGAGCGGGGAGCGACGTGCTTACCTCCCCCAGACAGAGAGCGACACAGCGGGCGAAACCGAGCTAGCTTCCCCCCTCTAGCCCAGGGACTCCTCTCAAACAAATCACGGCGACAATGCCTCGTGTAACGAACGAGTCATTCATTTGACGGCTACGAATATAGATACAGCAAATACATACGAGGGGGTTTAAGGAATAAAAAATAAATTAAAGGTTGTAACACTTGCCTCGGTCCACTCGGTCGGTGCTCACTCGCCGGGGGTCTTCTCCGTACTGGAAAAGCCTGGCGGCGGCGGCGGAGCGTCAACAAGATGAGGCTCCGCCACTACGGCCCTGTGACGTCACGCCGCATCGACGACTTTGAGGCGGAGACGTCATCACGGCGACAGGAAACGGTGCGGGGGTGTCTCTCGCCTCTCTCCCTGTCGGTCTACCGTTTCCTCCCGTACGCGTAGACAATTTTGACTATTTTTTTTGCAAATCACTCATTCAGCGCCATCGACTCAAATCCATTCATCTTGGAATTTCATTTCAAATGGATTTGAGTCAATGACGCTGAATGAGTGTAGGGCCGGTTTTTGCTATAGGCAATATAGGCGATCGCAAAGGGTGCAATCTATTTTTGGGGCGCAGTTATGCACTCCCATTGTGTCGCCAATTATATTAATAATTGTTTTGACTGTTATCTCTCATTTCCATGTCAAATTAGCAGCATACAGTTTGCAGGCGGGGGTACTGCATCTCCCCTGGTGTCAGTAAAGTGTCACTGCATCCAGTTTAAAATGGTGCAGTAATCTGAATACCCTGACAAGATTCTATCATCTAATTCAGGGGTGTCAGACTTGGGTTGGTTCATGGGCCGCTTTAACGTCAACTTGATTTCACGTGAACTGATATATTTAGATTTTTTTAAATAAATGGAGTAGAAGAACTGGATTAAAAGCCCCGAATATTCAGTTTTTTACAGATCTAAAACAATGTTTATTTTAGCTTTTTTAAATATATTTTTAGATTTAAAAAAATGATTTTTGAACTAGCCACACAGAAAAATTGATTAAAAATTACAATTATTGATTTAAAAGGGGGAAAATCAGGAAATGTAATATACATCTATACTCTTCATTTAAAAAACATCTAATAATCATTTGTTTTCATTTCAAATGGAAACATTTTTTTAAAATTATATTCAATATTAGTGGAAAAACAAAAATATTTTTATATATTTATTTTTAGATTTTACAAAATGCTTTTTGACCTAAAAACACCCAAAGGAAAAAAATGAATAAAAAAATGCAATTATTCATTTAAAAAGGGTAAAATCAGGAAATATAATATACATCTATAATCTTCATTTGAATTTGATCCTAAAACAGAAAGTCGGCACTCATCATTTACTTTCCCGGGCCACACAAAATGATGCGGCGGGCCAGATTTGGCCCCCGGGCCACCACTTTGACACAGGTGATCTAATTGGCATGGAAAAATCCATGATGGTGGTCATTTAAAGCAACATTCAAATCGGTCTTAATTTTGATAGGTCTAAATATCACCATATAAAATCCACGATAGCAAAATTCAAATCAGACTTAATACAAAAAAAAATCTTCAAATGGCATTCTCAAAAAAAAAAAAAGATCCACTAGTAATTTAACTTTAAACCATATGGAGCTTATAGCACTTTTTAGCTGTAAGCTAGCGAGGGACGGCTACACTAAAAGTGCGTAATTCCAAATTTGATATACGTATACACTGAACACAATGAGTGATGCAACACATGCTGATAGAAAGTCCTCTCCACAACACTCGTCTGTTTTGCAGCAGCTGCTGGGATGTGACAGCAAGGTCAGCAGTTGTATTATAAGAGCAGATGTGAGTACAGCCCCCCACCCAACAACAACAACAAGAGGTGGAGAGTGTGTGTGTCAGGGGGGGTACATTGATTTTGCTGTAATAACCCAGCTACAAGTGCTATTGGGGAGGGGGACTTCATTCATTTGCCTTGGGCGCTAATGTGACAGTTCATTAGAAAACAGAATGAGTGAAGGATGAGCTACAAGACGAGAAGCTACAACTGTTAACGGACCGGGGCGGGGGGCTAAGTGAACCCCGGGGAGGCGGACATAACGGGAACGTCTTCATATGCTATAATCGATGCCTGGTATCGAAAAGTCTCGAGGCCCAATGAAGGCGTGCGCCAGTACTTTGTAGGAATGATGCTTGATAGCTTCATGGTAGTTGTTACTTAGCATGCTAGCTCCAAGGTGGCTATCGTTTAAAAAAAAAATTGGGGGGATGTTTGATGAAAAGCATACGGCCGATTTTGGAATTGGCGTTCAATACAAAGCGAGCAATGCGATTGGTTAGATGGTCAATGAGCAGCCGTGCTAGATGGAGTCGATGCTAAGACAAATAGCGCGTAGCACAATGGCAAATTACGGACAAGGGAAGGATAACCGTTGCGACAAAAGAATGGATTGGAACTCGTTCGGTGCGGTTGATGATGATGAGGTTGTTTTCATTCTTCTGTATTTAAATGAGTCTGTCCGATCTATTCGAGATGCTACGAATGGATTGGACGATCGGTGTCAATGATAGTTACAAAAAATCCTTTTTCAATTAGTAAGGGTAACACTATTTTGATTGTGAAGAAGTATTTCAGGAATTTTGGGGATATTTCACGGTGACTTCCTGTTGGTTTTAGGCCATTTTAAGCTTTGTTATTAACTCATCTTGTTTTGCGGCACTCTTGATGAAAAAAAATGAAGCATTAAATTCTGTATCTCACTCATACTGTGCGTACAAAGTGTACATCAGGCAGAACGCCCCAGCGGACCCCCGTGTCGGGACGCTTCCGGCCCACGAGCCGTATGTATGACACCACCAGATGGACGGCACTAGACGGCGAGGCATTTTAGCTTCCGTTATTTCGTGTTTGATGACTTGCTATAAAAAACACACACGAAAATAAAAATAAAACACCCTCATAAGTTAGTTCCACAAGTTCCCATTCAGCCCCTGCGAGGGAGAAAAACCACACACCTTCCATTCTAGTCTATGTATGTGTTTTACAAAAGGGAAGACATTTAGCAATATTGTTCCACTGCCTAATTAGTCCCTTCGGGGTTGGGTTGAAAGGATAAAACACCCGCACCAGATAAAAGCAATTATAAAGGGGGATGTTTTCTTTTTCTTTTTTTTTTGGCCGTCATTAATGAAACAAGGTGAACGTATCGCCGCGGAGTCACGTGGCCCCCCGGAGTAGGGGGACGGGGGGATGCAACTCACGGAGGGCACGGGAACAATGTCAAACAAGCCATTGTGCGGATTAGCAATTATGCAAAGACATTTGCTCTGGATGTAGTCATTTTCCAGCGTGCAAATGGGATTCACCTGGGAGGGCGCGGGGAATAAAGGCCACCCACGGCACCCTCGGCCCCCCCGCCCTCGCCATTGTTCCGACTTATTGCGGCGCACAAATCAATCGGCTTCAATTATTTGCGGCACATCATCGTTTCTGTGACCCTGGTGGTTCGCGCCGGCCGTTAGGTCAGAGAGGGCGACGTGGGGCGGCAGCAGGGCGGCGTGGGGTGGTCAGGTGTCAATGACTCTCCAGGGATGTCTGGGGGGCGTTTGGCAAGAGGAAGGACGGAAGAGCTCTACTAACGTATTTTCTCGCGTATTAGTCGCCCCGTAAAATTGCCTTAAAGTCGTTGAATTTGACAATTTCTCTCGTATAAGCCGCCCAATTCACAAGTTTCACTTCCCCTAAAAATTGCCTTAATCGTTGAATTTTACAATTTATCTCGTTTAAGCCGCCCCCTGATTCACAATTTTCACTTTCCCTAAAAATTGTTGAATTCTACAATTTCTCTCGTATAAGCCGCCCCAATTCACAATTTTCACCTCCCCTTAAAATTGCCTTAAAGTCATTGAATTTTACAATTTCTCTCGTATAAGCCGCCCCCTAATTCACAATTTTCACTTCCCCTTAAAATTGCCTTAAAATCGTTGAATTTTACAATTTCTCTCGTATAAGCCGCCCCTTGATTCACAATTTTCACTTCCCCTTAAAATTGCCTTAAAATCATTGAATTTTACAATTTCTCTCGTATAAGCCGCCCCCTGATTCACAATTTTCACTTCCCCTAAAAATTGCCTTAAAAATCGTTGAATTTTTACAATTTCTCTCGTATAAGCCGCCCCCTGATTGACAATTTTCACCTCCATATTCATGGTTTTAATAGGGAGTACAAACATGTTATTTTGACGGGAACATTTTAAGAAAAGTCATCAAATGTGGTATTTCTGAGATACTATGTGAATCGGATGGGTCGTCTTCCCTGAGCAAGTAGTAAATTTTTTCACATTTTATGCAAAATACAGTATTTATTATTAATTTCATTCATAGAGATCAACATTAATTTTATCTGTTTACCTTTTCTCTATTTTGACATAAATGCCGCATTGTGCGTTATGGCGTTTCGTCTTTGTCACGGTGCCATTTTGTGCGTGTCAAGTCTAATTTATGCGCATATAAGCCGTACCCTCGATTCAGTCATCATTTTTTTAGCGACAAATACGACGTATATGCAAGAAAATACAGTATTTTTATTGCTAAATTGCTACACAATAATATCGACATTTTTTTTACCACAAGGACAAAATAAAATGTTTATTTGACTTTTTTTGTCTTTTGCACAATAATAAAATGTCAGCAGAGTCGTCCGGGTGTGTTCCAAAATACACCCCGTAACATTTCGTACTCGTTCTGGTGATTAGAAATAATATAAAGTAACAATAAAATTTAGAAAAAAAAGTAACAATGTGTTTCAAAGAGGCTCGTGCTCCGTCACTTAAAGTTTTAAGTCGAGTGGAATGGTTCGGAAAAATCTACGGATCTTCTTTTTTGGAAGAAAAAATAGTTGTAAAAGTCAGAACATGGAACGGAGAAATAAAGGTTTAAAAAAAATGCATTAACGGAGAAGAACATGACAGAACTTTTGCGTATTTCCACAAATAGCGACCTTCCAGATAGACGTCCAATTCATTTGAGCATAAAGGGCTGGCAGCGAGTAATCACTGGCAAAATTCCAATTCCAAAATGAATTGGACGTCTATCGCGGGATTAAAAATCGTGGTAAACGACCGCTTTGCGTTCTAAATTGGGATTGGGAGACTCTCTCAATCCAGTGACTGTTTCCTTCTGTTGTCGCTATTGTTTTGGCTAGCTAGCAAGGTCGCGTTAGCGTCACGGCGTGACGACACGGCCACTATTTGAGGAAATCCGCTCCCTTCAAGATAGACACACGCCATAAACAATTAGTTTGTTTGTTTTTTTTGACCGTGTGAATATTTGAACCAGGCTAACACTCGCTACAATTGTTCACAGTATTTTAACCAAGGTGACCCCTATCTACGATCCGATTGGCTGTCCGATAACACGCGTAACGTCCATTCTCCGTACCGTACCGAATTTAAACGGCTCAATTAAACGCGCCTATCGGCCGTGAAGTGAGATAAAAAATAGATATTTTCTCATATTTAGTGTTTGAAGTGATTCTAAGTGATCTTTAAAAAAAAGAGCGCTAATGTCATTGGACAGCAGTTTCATATATATATAATTACTATATACAGTACAAATAAAGTCTGTGCACAGTAAGTAAGTAACCTTGGAAGAAGTTGGTAAAGAGAGGCCCCCGACGTTATCAGTGCAGTTTCGTATTTAGACATTTGAATATTTATAGAGAGAGCGTACAAAAATAATTCATCGAGAGAGAGAGAAGACTTAAGGACGAGTGGTTAGAAGTGGCAGAGTGTGAAACTGCTTTTGGCAAGAACTAAAACTATGAATGATGTCGTCGTCGTCGCCGGGTTCGACTCGTAACCACGCGGCGTCGAGACGCCGAGATGGCACACGTGTGCGTGAGTGAGTGCGTGCGTGCGTGCTAAATGTGTGGGTTTGCCTTTACACACACTCCTCGGCAGACATCAGTAGCGGGTTGATGTACTCGAAGCCCTCGAATTCTGACTGGTCAATTTTCTTCACCACGTCCCTAAACGAGAAGACAAAAGGGGAAAAAAAAGAAATGGAGTTGGTTAAGAGCGGCGCTTGAGGGTACCGATCGGTAATATCGTACTCGTCGTCTGGCGTCAGCTGGATGGGCTCGTTGGTGAACTGGGCGTCAAAGTTGTCCAGTCCGAATTCGCCCGAGATGTTGGGCTTGAAGGGAGGGACCACCTGCTTTTGTTCCAGCTGGAATCAGATTGACACTTTTTAGAGAAATACCCGGGTGACCCAAAAAGATGCGTACCCATATTTTATTCGATAAAAAAATCCATTTTTTAACGAATGTCTTTTCTGTTGCAGGACGTGAAAGGTGAACCTATGGATGATCGTTTTCAGCTATAGTTGCCCCAAAAATGTCTTGGACAAATCAGCTGAAGATATTCTCCCTGGAGACGAGTACAGGTTTGCTTGCAACGGAATGGTGGACATTTGGAACACATCTTGGGAAAGCCATAAATTGACTAAAAATTGACAGAAATAGCTGAAACTCTGGTGAATGGTCTTCCATAAACTGAATAATGTGTGGTTGTAATTTGAAATAAATAGCTTTTTAATCAAAGTCACAATTGAAATGTTCATGGGTACCCATCTTTTTGGGTCACCCTGTACGTGACAAAGCCATTCTTTTTCTTACCTGAAAATATTCCGAAAATATGCGCACTTTAAGTGCACGAGTTGATTGCGGTCTTCCCTCGATTATCGTGACTTCACTTATGGCAAATTCATGGTGTGATTTTTTTTTGCTATTATTTATTACAATTCTTTATTTTGAGGTGTGTATAGTAATCGGAGTTCATTTAAGTTACATTGAAATGTTATGTTACGAGCACATCCATCAAGTCTCTCGCTCACCTCAAAGTGCTCCCTCTCCAGGTCATTAGGTGCAACACAGGCCTATCATACAAGTGGATTAGGTTTTTTTTTTTGTCTCGACAAGTTGAAGAGTTTTTTTGGGGGGGGTTGGGCAGCGTCACCTGATCCCAGGCGACCAGCTGGCCCGAGCCCCTCTTCCAGACCAAACAGGGCTCTTAGCCGGGGAAGTCATATGATTGGTCGCCGGCTCGCTCGGGTCACATGTTCGTCTGCTAGCTGATGTCAGATGCACCCTTGAACTCGAGGGGAACTCTTTGCGCTTGAGTCGTAGACATTAAAAACATGCTTTTTTTGCTGCTATATACTCTATGACACATGCGTCAAAGTAGCGGCCCGGGGGCCAAATCTGGCCCGCCGCATCATTTTGTGTGGCCCAGGAAAGTAAATCATGAGTGCCGACTTTCTGTTTTAGGATCAAATTAAAATGAAGAGTATAGATGTATATTAAATTTCCTGATTTTCTCCCTTTTAAATCAATAATTGTCATTTTTTAATTTATATTTTTGTCTTTTTAGTTAAAAATCATTTTGTAAAATCTAAAAATATATATAAAAAAGCTAAAATAAGCATTGTTTTAGATCTATAAAAAACTGAATATTCAGGGCTTTTAATCCAGTTCTTTTAATCCATTTATTAAAAAAAAAAATCTAAATATTATATCTACAATGGTCCGGCCCACGTGAAATCGAGTTGACGTTAACGCGCCCCGTGAACCAACCCGAGTCTGACACCCCTGCTCTATGATTTAATAAGCAAGCAAATATAAATCAGTATAAAGCTGTAGCTTCTAAATTGGTGTCGTGTTACAGTTCTTGGTTGTGACTTTGCAATTATATTTTCTCTTAAGCTTGTTCAAGCAGTTCTCTTCGATTTTGTTTCCTCGATTTTAGTTATTCAAAAAAGTTTTAGCAAAAAGAGCATTAAATACCATATTTTCACGACTATAAGGCGCACTTAAGTCTTAAATTTTCTCAAAAATAGACAGTGTGCTTTATATATGGAAGAAAAATTTAAATGTGTCATTCATTGAGGGTGCGCCTTATAATGCGGTGTGCCTTATTGTCGTGTGAATACGGTCCATTTTATTTGAAACTTTAGTTTTGGATTTTTCTTCCTTGTTTTTAACGGTTATAGTTTCCATTCCAGCAGGGAATATCTGTTTACAACGGTGTCTTGAGATACGAGTGAATAAAAATCTATTTTTGTGATATCTATAATCTCTAAATGAGATTTGGGAGCAATAATTCACGTGACGCCGTCCGGCTTTATGAATGAATGCGATTGGTTTCATTTCACGGCTGTGTTGTCACAACACAGGAATTTGACTCTCAATGAAATGGGAGACTTTTTAGTCATGAACAGGAAGCCCGGTAAAACAAAACGGATTATTTTTAGTTTGCGGTGGAATGAGATTCCTATCGCTCATTTCGGAGAACCTAGAAAAAGTCCATTTGACTCTTGTGAGTGCCTCTCTGCTCTTGTCCCTCAGCTGCTGACCTTTTCTCTCCAGTCTTTTATTTTTTTTAACTTCCTGCCAGAGTTGTTCTATGCTATCTGCTGATAGCTTCAAGTGCCGTTTTTTTTCTTCCCCTTGCTCACCACAATCAATAACTGGATTGCTGGGGAACTATTTGTCAGCCTTTGCTCATTGAAATGATGAATGATTAATGGTGCTCGATACATATGAAAATGATTGGAAGGTTTTTCTCCCCATATGCCGACATTACGTGGAGAGCCACTCGTTTTGAACAAGTGGCGGTAAAATGAACACTTGTCTAGCCAAGTGTTAAGATAATTAACCCGACACCAACAGTCAAGTTGGGATTTGTGACGGCTCGTTTCAATCTTACGCCGCCCTCCATTTTCTGAAAGTCGTTTTTTTGTATGGGAACTAAGTCTCCATTTTGAAATTGACTTTCAAAAGTGCATGTTTATAAGTGAAACAACACTTTTTTTTTTCCATGTCAATGAGTTTTTAACTGATTATCGTATTTTCTCACATATTAGCCGCCTCCTCGTATAAGCCATACCCTTAAAATTGCCTTAAAGCCGTTGAATTTTACAATTTCTCTCGTATAAGCCGCCCCCTGATTCACAATTTTCACCTCCCCTTAATATTGCCTTAAAATCGTTGAATTTTACAATTTCTCTCGTATAAGCCGCCCTCTGATTCACAATTTTCACCTCCCCTGAAAAGTGCCTTAAAATCGTTGAATTTTACAATTTCTCTTGTATAAGCCGCCCCGATTCACAATTTTCACCTTCCCTTAAAATTGCTTTAAAATCGTAGAATTTTACAATTTCTCTCGTATAAGCCGCCCCCTGATTCACAATTTTCACCTCCCCTTAATATTGCCTTAAAATCGTTGAATTTTTACAATTTCTCTCGTATAAGCCGCCCTGATTCACAATTTTCACCTCCATATTCATGGTTTTAATAAGGAGTACAAATATTTTACTTTGAAGGGAAAATCTTAAGAAAAATCATCGTACGTGGTATTTCTGAGATACTGTATAAATCGATTACTGGATTGCACATTCCGAAAGCAGGTTGCCTGGACATAGACAAATTCAAAAAGGAAGTCAGGTGAGCAGTACAACCAGGAAGTGTGTCTGTAGCGGTCTAGTTTGTCAGCCTTAGGTAAGATGGCGGCGCCCTGAGTGAGCAATGGCAGGCACAAGTGAGTTTTTTTCACGTATTATGCAAGATACGTTTTATTTTTTTCATTCATAGACATCAAAATAAATTTTGTTAAGCGTTTTATCTGTTTATCTTTTCTCTATTTTGACATAAATGACCGTATCGGCCGCATTGTCTTGCGTTTCGTGCATGTCAAGTCTAATCTGTGCGCATATAAACCGTACCCTCGACTTATTCGGTGACCAATACAGCGTATATGCGAGAAAATACGGTATTTTTTTTTTTACTTTGTAACAAAACCTTCATTTTGATAGACTTTCAAAAAGTGCATGTTTTCAAGTGAAATGTGGGGGTGTGGCAAGAGACTTACGAGGTCCCAGTCAACGTTTCTGAAGAAAGGATGGCCCATAATGTCGGCGAAACCCGTCTGAGGATGGCAGCCCAGACGCTCCTTGGGCTCCTGCGATAGACGGAAGGAGGAAGGTGAGAGACGACGGGGGGGGAGAAATGTGCGGTGAAAGAGCGAGAAAAGAATGATGGAGGAGGGAGGTGCGGAAGCTGTGAGCAATGTGTAAAGCGAAAACGTGTATTTATTCTGTATCTTCTTTCCGTGTTCATCTGAGCCATTTTACCTTGTTGAGGAATCCCTTCAGGACGCTGGCGGCTTTGACAGACAACGAGCGGGGGATTCGGATCTGTTTTTCCAATATAACTGCAACACACAAAGATCAAGTCAGGTGGATGTGGAAGGAGTACACCTAACACCATTCTAGACTCCCCGATCTGCTAATATACCTGTCAACCTCTGCCGATAACTGCCCTTATAAATGATTATGATTCCCCTTACAAACCCCCCAAAAAACCTTACAAACACCGTACGAGTCGTACGACTCGTACGGTGTTTGTAAGGTTTTTTGGGGGTTTGTAAGGGGAATCATAATCATTTATAAGGGCAGTTATCGGCAGAGGTTGACAGGTATGAGAATTGCAATCATTAATAAGGGAAGCACTTGACGGGCTTGTGCTAATGCCGATCCTTCGCTGCCATATTTCTCCATTCAAACATCCCCAGTTGTACAATTGCTTTCCCCTTACCTTGAAAGAGGTAGTCTTCTGTATTCTGGTCGGGATTGTCGGAGCTTCCCACAATGTCGAAGGGTGACCGGCCCGCCATCATCTCAAACATCAGCACGCCCAGCGCCCACCAGTCCACGCTGAAGCCTACGCACATCATAAGAACGGCTTCAGATCAGACTTCCGACACGTCGCTTTACTTGTAATCCTTTCAAATACTTGATCTCGCTGTTACTATGGCAACCTGCCCCGCGAGGGAGAGATGACAGTATAAATGGGCTCTCGCTGACTAAACCTACAAGTAGTAATGCATTAAAATGGCTTAGTTAAGTCTGTAGGAAAGCTTGGATTAGACGAGGGATTCCCAAACCGTGATGCGAAATTGAGAGGCTGTCAAGGTAGCCATTTCTTTTCTTTCTTTTTTTTGTTTATATAAATATACATGCGAGCAGACACGTAAACTAAGACATCCTTGACTACAAAAGAAAGAAAAAGGTACACGTACGCACACAAAGACAAGTTTATTTGCCTTTTAATGTGTATTTAAAGACAGCTGTGTCTTCTATAAATATTGATTCAGTGCGCAAAAACATTTCATGTGAAGCAGAGCAGTCAAGTAGTTATTTTTTTTATTTTTAGTGGCGCAGTAATATTGATTGACCCAATGGGAAAATTGCCAGCGCGTTGTGAGCAATTTGATTGAGGAATAATAAACCGTACGTACGAAACCAACGTTTCCGCTTGACTTTTCGACCTCTACGACAGGGGTGTCAGACTCGGTCGGGTTGGTTCGCGGGCCGCTTTAACGTCAACTTGATTTCATGTGGGCCGGACCATTTTAGATATAATATTTAGATATTTTTTATTTTTATAAATGGATTAAAAGCCCTGAATATTCAGTTTTTTATAGATCTAAAACAATGTTTATTTTAACTTTTTTTTTTAAATATATTTTTAGATTTTACAAAAAGATTTTTGAACTAAAAACACAGAAAAAATGGATTAAAAAATTACAATTATTGATTTAAAAGGGGGGGAAAATCTGGAAATTTAATATACATCTATACTCTCCATTTTAAAAACATTTAATAATCATTTGTTTTTCATTTCAAATGGAAACAATTTTAAAAATATATCTATATATATTCAATAATAGTGGAAAAATGAAAATATTTTTAGATTTTACAAAATGCTTTTTGACCTAAAAACACCAAAAGAAAAAAATGGATAAAAATTGCAATTATTGATTTAAAAAGGGGAAAATCGGGAAATTTAATATACATCTATACTCTTCGTTTTAATTTGATCCTAAAATAGAAAGTCGGCACTCGTGATTTACTTTCCCGGGCCACACAAAATGATGCGGCGGGCCAGATTTGGCCCCCGGGCCGCCACTTTGACACATGCCCTCTACACTGTGTTTTTGACCTCCAGTGATGCAACAATAGAAAATTGAATGCATGTTCGCTATTTGAAATGACTCATTTTTAAAAGGGAATGAGCAACAATCATTTCAATGTTGATACATTTTGGCTCCATCTGCAGTTGAATATCAAAACTGGAAGAAATTCTGTTCTTAAAAAAGGCGGAAAGTTTTGTGTCTACGTTGACACATTCACTCATTAATGTCTATTTCCATAAATGACAGTGAATGAGTTTAAGCTACTTAAAAGTACATATAAGTAAAAACCACAAGGGACTGACATTTGGTCCCTAATCGGCGTAAGAGTTTGTACAGTATATAAAATGAAGGCTCTCATGTAACTAAGGTCTTGTTGCTATGATACCACTCATTTTTTGTAGTGTAGTCACATTGTGGCAATGTAGAACATCATTTTTGAGTTTCTTTAATTTACTTTTTAAGGCTGTGAAAATGTCATTTCGCCCACGTGATGGACTTGTTTTTAGCTTCCGTCTGATTTATTTTAGCTTTCCCCGAATGTGTCACCATTAGTAAGCCACACTCCCAACTTTTTCTCAATTTTTCTTCTCACCATAATCTTCTCCTCTGAGTATTTCGGGGGCGATGTAGTTGGGTGTTCCGCAGAAAGTGCTCGTCGTATCACCGGGTCTCAAGCCCTCCTGGGGGGGAAAAATATGACAGAAGCTCATGTAGCTTTCAAACGTGCAACATGGACAGACGGTGGTCAACACAGCCCAAAAGATCATCAACTGCCCCTACCTACCCTGTCCAGCATCTACAAATTAGAAGGTTAGAGCCCACCCTAAAAGACAATACGCATCCCGGCTTCCACCACTTTAAACTGCTGCCCTCTGGAAGGCGCTACAGAGGCATAACAGCCAAGACAAACAGACTCAAGGAGTTTCTTCCCAAGAGCTGTCACCATACTCAACTCAAGTTCTGCACCTAGGATCTAATCAAGACTTATTACTACTACTTATACCACTTATGTATTATGTTGACCACTTATTTATCTATTACTATTTATTGATTACTCGCATACCTGTCAACCTCTGCCGATAACTGCCCTTATAAATGATTATGATTCCCCTTACAAACCCCCAAAAAAACCTTACAAACACCGTACGACTCGTACGGTGTTTGTAAGGTTTTTTGGGGGGTTTGTAAGGGGAATCATAATCATTTATAAGGGCAGTTATCGGCAGAGGTTGACAGGTATGTTACTGTATAGTGATTATCGATGTATTTGTTTGTTTGTTATTGAGTCCATAGACTTAGCGAGTGGTGCGCTCTCAACAATTTGGCGCTGAACCTCTCCAAAACCATGGAACACATGTTGGACTTTAGTCGGAGCAAGGCCGCTCCTCTCTGCTGATCTCACTTGGACTACAGTCTTCCCTCGATTATCGCGACTTCACTTCTTTGCGATTTTTTTCTACTATTATTATTATTTTTTAAATTAAGTTAATAAAAATGTTAACATCCACACTGAAACTCGTAAGCGGAAGCCACCCCCGTCTTCCGCTTACTACTTCAACTCAACACAGAAGAAAAAAAAATTATAATAGGGGTTACCATTCTTTGCGATTTTTCATTTATCGCGGCCATGTCTGGTCTACATCAACAGCTATATTTGAGGGATTACTGTACTCATTTATTTATTTCTTATTTATTTGTCTGCTTACTGTTGTTAATTGTGCACTAGGCGGTGAAAGCTTTAAATCTCATTGTATAATGACAATAAAAGCATTGAATTCAATTCAATGTGTGCAACCAGAGTAGGTCAAAAGTGGTTTACGGAGCAAACAGGAGTACCTTGCACATGCCATAGTCGGTGAGTTTGATGTGTCCCTCGGAGTCGAGTAGCACGTTATCCAGTTTGAGATCTCTGTAGATGATGCCGCGCTCGTGGAGATAGTTGAGCGCCAGACTGATCTCGGCAGAGTAAAATCTGACAGACAACATCAAACGTTATTTAAAAAAAAATATGTGAAGAACATAAAGGTCATGGCGTGAGCTTGCCTGGCGTGCTCTTCGGGAAGCTTGCGCTGTCTCTGCATGTGGAACATGAGGTCGCCGCCGTTCACATATTCAATAACAAAGAAAAGTCTGGGGAGGGAATATTTATACCAATCATTCTTTTCATGTCGTAACAACAACAAAAAACCGTAGGATCAATATTATCACTGCATGAGGCTGAGAGGTGCAAAATGTCAAACACTGACATTTCAACAACAATGCACAATTTAAAAGATAAAACACAAAGGAAAATGTTTAACTTAACCCATTAAAGAGTTAAAATGTTCAAAATGCTGACAATCATCTCTTATTGGTTCGCAGAAAAGCCCATTTGTAGGTCATTTACGCTATGTGTATTTTATTTTGGTGTTCTGGCGCATGCATGCGTCTTTCCAGTCGGTCATTGAAAGTATCAATTTGAAACTCTTTTCCCAGAATGGTCATTAAATTTAATGCACTCTATGCAGTGGTTGCCCAAAAGGCGGGAACAACGGCAAAATTAAAGTTTCCAAAGCTGGGATAACAACCTGGCAACGTTTTTAGCTGCTCATAGAGTACAAGAAGAACTGTAAGTTTTATAAGATAGTTCCTAATGAACCAAGTGCATTCAAACTAAATGTTAAATGGAAGCCACCGTTTAAAGTGCGTGTGATTGAGCGAAAATAATCTAATGTTCATCGAATGCATTGATGGATACTAGATTACAAAAATTTAAATGTTAGTGTAGTTAAAAAAAAGTGGCAGCTCATTAGCTAAAAAAATGTAAAAAATAATAATAAACACCACAGCAGATGTGATTAACGATCCCATGTCATTTATGAATAATGGCAAGGTACACGGTCGATTGGTCTCCGGTCTTTTGGTCGCCGGTCTTTTGGTCGACCGGAAGGTAAGTGATAATTACCATTTAAATCGTTGCTCAAATTCCCTAAATACAAACTGTGAATTACTATTTAGTCATACTTATTGCCTTAGTAATTATTAGGCTAAAGAAAAGCTCCAAATTTCCCGGACTTTTATTGTTTTTTGTTGGAGAACTTGTTAAGACTGACGTAGCTTCTTAAAGGGACAACGCATGTACATACAAACTCTTATACACTCACACGTCGGCTCAGTGAAACTGCTCATGGCCATTGTTGGCTTTTATTCATGCGTAGACCGTGTTGTTTTACCTTGTTTTGTCGCCGGTCTTTTGGTCGCCCGTTGTCGCGGTCGGGGCGACCAAAAGACTGGCCACCAAAAGATGGTGACCAAAAGACCGGCGACCAAACGACCGCACACGGTTGGCAAGGCCTCTCTGAAGAATCAAGGACATTCCGACTGCCATTTGCAATACAAAAAGTCACCTTAACAAATTGAGCCCACCTGCTTTCTGTCTGGAAGCAAGAGTGCAGGCCCACCAAGAAGGGATGATTGGACGCCTGCTCAAACACGTGTTTTTCTGTCTGGACCCAATCGATATCCTGGAAGGAGAAGGTGTTGGAGGGGTGGCAGATGTGACAATACGCCAATGAGCGGTCATTGTGTTGATGTGCTAAGACCTAAATTAGCAAAGCACTCCTGGCTGAGCCAGATAATACAAGACGTAGCCGTTGACGTGCCGGCCCGTGTTAATTTGTCAATGGCGTTATGTGTGTCAAATCTAGGCTAAGTACTCGGTTCTCGCGTAGCATATGTTGTAGATGGTTTCCCGAAGACGTTGTGGCTATAATCTACACTTTCACGGAGGCTCTGACGGGGTCAGAGCTCTTGGCGGGCTAGCCGAGACGGATGTTCAAGCGTGCTGTCTGGTGTTCTATAAATAACAGCGCCTACTGGTTCTGTTAATTGTGTTCATTAGATGCAGATACGGAACAGCAAGACAACCGCACTGTTATATTTGCTTCAGATCAATTAGCGCAGTCTCAGTGGGCTTTCTTTTTTCCATGTGGATTAAAAAATTGAGGTTTTATTCTAAGAAAAATAAAAGGTTCCCAACAATTTTGTATGAACATTGACAAACAAGTACAAATGTTCTAGACCATGTGTCAAAGTGGCGGCCCGGGGGCCAAATCTGGCTCCCCGCATCATTTTGTGTAAGTAAATCACGAGTGCCGACTTTCTGTTTTAGGATCAAATTAAAATGAAGAGTATAGATGTATATTACATTTCCTGATTTTCCCCCTTTTAAAACAATAATTGTGATTTTTTTACTCAAATTTTTCTGTGTTTTTAGTTCAAAAATTATTTTGTAAAATCTAAAAATATATTAAAAAAGCTAAAATAAACATTGTTTTAGATCTATTAAAAAAACTAATATTCAGGGCTTTTAATCCAGTTCTTGTAATCCATTTAAAAAAAATCTAACACAAAAAAAGTCTGACACCCTTGTCCTAGACCGTCCAAACACGGCATGATCAAAAATATCCCAAAATGTTCTTCCCGTAACATAGGCTAACATTCTGAAATTAGCGGTTCAAACTAGCTAAGATATCAGTGCTGCATTTACACATATGTGGAAAATATTAATTAAGTTTGGCTGAGTGTTTTGTTGACATTCCCTTTAGCGCAGCACCATCTAATGGGTGCACCTTTAAATGTGATGCGTCTTGTGTGTGTGTCAAATACAGAAATAGCACCCGTTACTGACACTGCGCCTTTAAATGTGATGCGCCATATAGTCGTGAAAATACGGTACTTTGAAATGACTTAAAACTTGGAGTACCTTAAAAATAAATGTTTTTTCAGACAAAAATGGGCAATCGTTTCGTTGTTTTACAGTCGTCCAGGCCATATTTTTAGCTTGCTAAAAAACAGTTTGTCAACCAAATATTTCCGTTATCGCCCCGGTTAACAAAAACTTAATAGCGGCTCACCTCGTCATCATTGACGAGCTCCTTCTTGACGACCTTCATGGCGTAGATTCGCTCGGTCTTCTTCAGCTGCACCAGCAGCACTTTGGCGTAGCTTCCGCGGCCGATCACCCGCAGCAAGTCGAAGTCAGCGAGGCCCAGACTGGACGGCGACTTTCCCGTCTCTCGGCTGTTCCGCGCCTGATCCAAGGAAGGGGAGACGTGGGCCAGCCGGGTACTTCATCAATGTGACAAACTGACTTGATGAAATTGATTTAGTGTATTGACCTTTCCAAGAGACAATTCAGTGGAAGACGTCAAGTGGAATTAACAGCTAAGCCTGGACCCACAAAGAAACCGCGACTGAAACGGTTTAAGATGAAAATCTCTTACTGTTTGCAAATGTCAATATCCTCGTCTCCAAGGAGTTTTACTTCTTTGTATTTGTTTGACGGATTTTTTTTTACAAAATTGAAATGATTCTATTTGACTTGTCACTTCGTTATTCAAATGATAATCGACCTCCATCTGGTTGCACTTTCTTAGGTTTTATTATAAATGTCATTTAATCAATTCTATGTGCTCCAACATTTCCACTTGGCTATTAAATATGAACGAAAGCGAGACGAAGATAGCTAGGCTCATTCCATACTGTTACGCGCAATTACAGTAGTAAACATAGCGTACATTCGAGACGGAACCGTATACAGTGGTACCTCGACATACGAGCAATTTGAGATACGAGTAAAATTTCGGGCAAATATTTATCTTGAGATACGAGACAAATTTTGATATACGAGCATACTCAGGCTGCTCATAAGAACATCATGGCCACTGTCTCTCCCGTCGCTAGTAATGTCTCTACGAGCACTAGGCGGAGCATTGTGTTTTTTCCCATTAGTCACTGCGAATGGCGGAGCTATCGCTAATACGAGAGGAGTTTATACTACTTCTCGTTGGCAAGTGGTCGTGCGTTATCCAATTGTGAGGACATTTGTGTGCATCATTTTGGGAATATTTTGAAGGGAAGACAAAAGTAAACAACCCTCGATAGGTTGCATCTGAAAGTCAGGGTGGAGGCGGGGCCAATAGAGTCAACCTGGGAGAAGAAAGGTATCAAATTTTAAACCAAAATAAGAATTAAGTTTGGTGTAAGATTAGATTCAACTTATTTTTGAGTGTGTCTGCATCGTCATCCAAGTTCATTTAAATTTGTTTATGTTATGTTACGAGCGCGTTGTCGTCTAGTTTTAATATTATTAAACACATTTTAGTACTATTAAACCACTAGTTATTTGTTACTTTGTTAATAGATGGTGAATTAGAACAAATAAAAATGTTTTCCCTATCCGATATTCTGTTTTGGGTGTTTTTTCAGAGGGTTGGAACGAATTAATTTGTTTTTAGTTCATTCCTATGGGAAACGTTCATTTGAGTTCTGAGTAAATCGACATACGAGCTCAGTCCCGGAACAAATTAAGCTCATATCTCGAGATACCGCTGTACAGTTATACGCTTCTCAAAGACGTGATTGCTCTGTGGAAAGTGAGCCAGGTTGTAAATGGATGACTTCTCTGTTCCGCTGCTCGAACTGCAGAGCACTCTCTCTCATCCCTCCCGCTATCGTTTCCCCGTAATAACGTGGAGTCGTAGCGGGCTGTTTCCAGCCTCCGATCCATCTAAGCGCGGTTAGACAAGCCCATCCCCGAGCGCAGATAAGATGGCACGAGCGTCCCTCTCTTATCTCAGTCCATCTTTGTGTATGTGACTCCCCGTCCCTCTGCGGCGGTGTCAAACTGCCTCAAACTACACGCTTGGCCATCAATCAGCCAGTGATGTTAAGAGCTGTGATAAAAGGCTACTTTATTTGCGCAGCCATAGGAAATCAATATGCGCGGCAGTGAAACGCTACCCGCCGTTGAATGCTCTTGAATGTTCTCATTCCCGTCTTTCCAATTGCCGGCAGCCTCTCAAACGTGTCCAATCGTTCGGATGCTTGACCAGTTGTTGAACTTTTATGAATAAATGCGCGTGTTCGTTTTTCTGCCGCGCCGTGCTTACGTTGGGAGTCCACCGTTCTCGATGTAATGCGCCTATTTTCTTAGTGAATGAAGATCAGGAATGAATACAAATGACGAATTGGTGGTCAGCCGTCCTAACGTAATTATTGGATAGCCGCACGCGTCAATCATTACGGTGGCTGTGGGATTTCAAACTCTGCCCTGTTGATGTGGTCATTGCTGGGGGCACTTTGCAATTATTGGTAAATTTATGGTATGAATGCACTTTTGAAGGAGGATTTAAAAAATTTTTTTTTACCTATTTCAAAACACTTCTTAAAATACCCCAAGGATGAAAAAAAGAATACAAGGCACATTTGAAATGATATTTTTGATTTGATTAGTATTTTGATTGTCAATTCAAAGCGAATAAATGTGTTTTTGTGAATGTTTTTTCTTCCACCCATTCATCAATAAACCAAATAGAAGCACTACCCGATCAAAAGAACATTTAGTACAGCCCAAACCTAATTAGAGCTAGGCTATTTTTTTGCTATAGCTTAGTGCACCTGGGTTAAGGTTTACAGTAATCCCTCGATTATTGCGTCTTCACTTATCCCGAATTCACTACTTTGCGATTTTTTTCCGCTATTAATTGTTTAAAATTTTTTGGGGAAGTTCATAAAAATGTGAAAATCCAGGCTGAAACTCGTAAGAGGAAGCCACTTTTGCTACTAGAACTAGCAAAAAAGGTTGTAATGGGGCTATACTTTTCAATTATGTTTGGTCTACATTAACCGCGATATTCGAGGGAGTACTGTACATATAAGCCTCTGAGAATCTGTCCTGTAAACAGAGTAATAAGTATCACATTTGTGTATAGTTTAAAAAAAGCACCAACCTCTTTCTCTTCTCCGTCATAAGTCAAGCTTTCTCTGGAGTCCTTATTCTGAGGACCTGAGCAAGAGCAAAAGATGGTGTCAGACAGACAGCAGGAGGAGAGGGGGAGGCAAAAAAAATAAAAAAATAGAAAGGACAGAAAGTAGGTGAGAGACAGTCATGCTATGTCGCTTTGTTCACAGCCCTGCTGGGCATAAATCACTTCAAAAATCAACTAGTGGAGGGGGAAAAAACGCCAGCATTTTCCAATCCCTCCCCTGGTGGGAAGATAATAGAATAGATTTTTCCTGCCTAATAGAAAAGACGGCGAGAACCCCAAAGGTTGAGGATAGAGCACAAACACAAGCCTATGCATTTGATCAAAATCCAAATAAAATAAGAGTCTTCATTTAATGAGGCAGAAGTGTGATTTTCTTCAACTTGAGGTCTGATTCACTTCCTTAATCAAGCCTCAAGCAGGAATCGAACCCGACCAAAACTAAGTCACCAGCCAGGTAAAATGGAGGAAAACACTCATACTATTACTAATGTAAAAAAGTGTATTCAAATCAATCAAAAGCCTTTATTGTCATTATACACAGCTGCATTTTTTATTTTGTATATATAGATAGATATAGATGTGTATAGATATATATATGTATAGATATATGTATATAGATTTATATATATAGATAGATATATGTGTATAGATATAGATATATGTATATAGATTAATATATATGTATATAGATTTATATAGATTTATATATATATATATATATATATATATACATATATATATACATATATATATATATATATATATATATATATATATATATATATATATATATATATATATATATATATATATATATAGTTATTACAGTGAAAGCAACATTAGTGTTAAGGATATAATTTGACCGAATACAACTAAATATTGATTTTAAAACAACGTCCTGGAAAAAAATCATTGAAATGTCATTATGTAATGTATTAAAAGTGTCCTTACCTGGCTGTTCTGTTGGGTCAAATTGACTGGGAGGTTGACCAGATATAATTGGCTCCTAGAAATAAGCAAATGGTAGCATTAGGTGGAAGTTCGTCATAGAGAGAAGAAAAGAAAAAGGGGCAGGACGTGGTCACCTGGATCATGAGTCGGCCACACTCTACGGTGACCAGTTTGTGGCACTTCTTGTGCACCAGCAGTTTGCAGTTAATGCACTTGTAACCCTGTCGGCCGAGACCCCAGATGCGGTCCGTGCAGATGGCACAATGCGCCCTCTGGGAATATCCGTGAGAGGACGGAAAGGATTAAGACACGGAATTCTTAAACAGAGGCACCGATTGCTGTAGAATACAGAGCATTTAGCGGCTGGCACAACAAACCCTGTTGAAGCGTTTGGCCTGGAAGGCATGGCCGCTGGCAAAGTAGAGCTTCCTCCAGCGCCGTGCTCCTCGTCGATAGATGGATTCTGCCAAGGAAGACGCCGTGTTAAGATGTTGTGTACCCCAAAATCGCCCACTCTCCCTTGTTACATCCTTAAGTCTAACAATGTGCATATGTGCAGTGACGTCACAATGTGGCTGCACTCGAAAGTGTCATTTTTTTGTGTCTCGAATGCTTTTCTTCATTATGAAAGGTCTGCAAAACTTGGAATTTGCACTTTGAACAACTGGCTTTTACATGGTCATTTATAGGGTACCCGGACGTTTGGTCGCCCGGACGTTTGGTCGCCGGGTTCGCTCGCTGTTAAATTATGACAGAGAGTTTACTGTTGATATTTTGATATTAGATATTTAGATATTAAACTCACTCTCTCTCTCTCTCTCTCTCTATCATGATTATAATTTTGAGAGCTGGTTTCAAGAGTAACAACCCGGCGACCAAACGTCCGCTCGACCAAACGTCCGCTCGACCAAACGTCCGCTCGACCAAACGTCCGCTCGACCAAACGTCCGCTCGACCAAACGTCCGCTCGACCAAACGTCTTTCGACGAAACGTCCGAGTACCGGCTTTTACATGGTCATTTATAGTAGGTGTTGTCTTATATAATATATAGAATAAAATGTAAAAAGCACTAAACTTACTGTCTTCGCCGGGACAATTTATAGTAGGTGTTGTCTTATATAATATATATAGAATAAAATGTAAAAAGCACTAAACTTACTGTCTTCGCCGGGACAAGGCATGCCTGGTTTCTCTGGTATACATGGGAACACTATGGAAGAAAAAAGAAAACAATGCTTTAATATCAGATGATTTCCATCAACTTCACTGTGCCAGCGTGTTCAAAACTGAATTTTTATTTTTTTTGAATTGCATCTATACAAAATAATGGATCTCCAGAGAGCTTTCCCAGACTAACCAATAATTTTACGACCTCCCCTCATTTTCTTTCACTATTTCAAGATTCCAGCTATCAGAAACACAACACGACACTAACATTTAACACACATTAACCGGCTTTGACGGCGTGAGACGTCTTCACCATTTGAACTGTGACCGAATGACCGCCGCCAGCTCTTCCAAGTACGAATTTTTTAATCTGTGGGTGTGTGTAGGAAAAGCCAGGAACCTCCAGACCGCTTCAGAGGCCAGGCGTGGGCCGCAGCCTAGAAGCTCGTTAGCGAACAAAGCCGCCACATCTTCTTCCACGGCCATATCTTGCACTCTTGAACCCGCTCCTCACCTCCGACGCCAGCAAAACCTACACATCTACCACCCCGTCGACGCCAAAAACCCCTCCGGGGTTTCGCACGCTCACAGACGGGCGTCGATCAAACGTCGGTTACGCGTACGCCCAATCTGGACCTTGTTGGCATCCTTGTTGATTGTATGCCGAAAAGACCATGAATAGACGCAAATTAAGCCGGCAGACGCACGTCAGGAGAGGAAAAATGGTGGTGTTCACACTTCAACGTATCAAACGTATGCTCCACGCCTCCTCCACCTTGCTGCAAGCGTTGACGTTCACACACAACACACCCACGCAGAAAAAAAAAAAGGACGATTAGCGACTAGATGGATACATGTTCACTTTTGCTATCAATTTAACAATGAGGTTTTAAAATAATGTCCCTACTTTTCTTCATTTTGGAGTTTGGCAGTATACAGTTGCACCTCTACTTACAAAATTAATTGATTCCAGAACTTTTTTCGCAAATTGAAAATTTCGTAAGTAGAGGTGTACTTTATATGTAAATTCTCTAATTTGTTTCACGGTCCTCACACAACTACCATCTCGAGTCCCATATTTGCCTCTAAAAAAAATTCTTAGCTTGAAAATTTCGTACCTAGAGGCATTCGTAAGTAGAGGTATGACTGTAAATATTTCCTTTTCCTTTACGGAGATTTCAAGGGCATGAAGGAGCGCGTGTGTAGCCATGAAATTATACTCAGGGGAAAAAAATGAAGGGGATGTGGGGGGTGCATCTCACCATGAATAACGAGCTCCGAGTCTTTGTTGAGCTCGTAGAGGCGAAGCGCTTCTTCCAGCTCCAGCTGAGACGACACCGTGCACGGGTCACCTGTCGAAGCATCCGGATGTTAAAGTCATGAGACCTCGCTAACAAAGCGACGGGGAACCATTGGGGTGAAAGATTCGTAGGTGCTGCATATGCCTGCTTTTAGACAAAAGGACTTTTAAAATATCAAAATATTATATCTAAAATGTTTCCTATTTCCTCTTTTATTTAAAAAAAAATGCAATATTTACTCCTTTTCCTTTTTAAATAAAAAACTAGAGGTTAAAACATGATAGATTTAATATTTGCCCTCTTTTCTGATTAAAAAAAATTAATACATTTTTTAAATCCACTATATGAGAAGATTTGCTATGAAGAGGCTCAAAGAAAATATTTGTACTCATTTTAAATGTCCAAAAATGATCTCTCCACGATGGGAAAAGCTGTCAATTTGTTAATCGATACATTTTGGCAGCCTAATTGGAAGATGTAACGAAACTATGAAGTGGCCTTTGACAAAAAAATGAGTTTGACACCCCTGGTGTAAAAGTTGTTTTTGAAACAATCGTACATTAACATATATGTATATATTTCTTTCAAACTTGCAAGATGATTTGCCTAATATTTCAGGAGTCTTTTTCTTATATTTTTGTTGCCACAATTATTGGGTGTTTCTTTATTAATATTATTATTTTCTTATTAGGCGCCCCTTTTGTTTAAAGAAAAATAAAAACTACTCATTCTCTCAAGGAGGCTCTATCCATGTCTGGAGAGATGCTGGAGCACTTCATTACGAGCATCAAGCAGCTTTTCTTGCTCAGACAGGCTAATGACGGCGCTGATTATATATGGCGGCTGAGTCTAATTAGTGTTGTCAGGCTGACCTCCGGACCGAGCGGGGAGATGCAACAGCTCCATCTCGCCCGTGACACCGACACTGCCTTTCCAAATGGGTGGCAACCAATAATTGTCTGAATGACAAGATTTACTGATAAACGGTGATTGCATTTCTAATGATTCACATTATTATTTCAATTTCTCATGATTGTTACAGGCAGGGGTGCACAGATACGGACGGCCATACTTCTGCGGAGTTGGCAAAGTTCAAAAATAGAGGTGGGCGATAAAACGATAATTATCGTGAAATAAATTTTGGCAAGGGTAATATTAAAAACTTTAAAATTCGATAATTTTAAAACTGTAGTTACACCACAGAGAATGTGGGCCGCTGTTGCGAGATGAACGCTAGCTCCAGACCAACGTTCAGGAGAAGAATGACGAGGAAACGTGTTTTTAGCATGTTAGCAATAGAGGCTAACAAGCAAAAGGACAATAACCCAGCCAAAATAAGCCATTATGAGATGCAGGACCACACCGAAGCGACCCACCAAAAGATCCATGTGAATTTTCCCTGGCATCTTTTCATTTTTTTTAAATGGCTCATACCTGTGCAAAGCAGCCTTATTGAAAACGTCCTTAACCCAATGTCATCATTTGAGGACATTTTTTTTACCGTGATAATTATCGATAGACTGATCTTTTTTTTTTAATCGTGACACCAATCTTTGTCAGACACACACCTTCCTCGTCAATCCACTTCATGGTAAAGAGCTGGTCGTTGTCCATGGAGCACATGTCCTTGACTTCGCCGTACAGGGCCTCGTACGAGATGGACGGCTCAAAGTGGGTGATCATGATGTCCCTGTGGAAAAACAACTTGGTTAACAATGCACGTTTGAGGGAAGAAAACAAAAAACATGTTCACAATGTGCTTCTGAGATTCTGGAAAATTCCAATTACCCTATAATTTGGACTTTAAATCGCACTAACCAAAAAAATGCCCTTTTAAAAATATGTAAGGATAAATAAGACAAATAAGTGCCCAAATAAAGTATTAAACCAGCATAAGACATGGACTAAATAAACCCAATGATGAAAAACTGAGCGTAGTTGCCCACTCTTAAAAGATCACTCAAGTTGTAGGGCCAAAAAAAAAAGGAAAAGCGTCACACTAAATGACAGAAGGCCGACCAAAAAAAAAAATCATAATTGTGCATTGTGAAGCTCAGTGGCGTGCTGCCGACTCCGCCTCCCCACCTGCCGCTATTTTCTCACCCACCATCCTCCAGGCCGATGGTTGTTCATCATTGCCGTTGAAGGGGGGGCTGGTATTGACACATCCATTTTTGTCCTAGGACCAACATGGCAGCTAGATTCTCCCTAAAGGTAACAATGCCAAACAAATGTTTCACCGCATCGGACACCTGGGGGTCCATTGAAGTCTAAGCAGGTGGATGAATGGGTTAAATGGATTTCCTGCCATCTAGTGGAAGAGCATTAGAAGTTCTGACCATCACAAAATATATCTGTTCAGTCATTCAATACCAACATTTTTCGATGCATAACTTATGCACACGCACACAAAGCTCATTTAAAACATCCCGTATTTTCTCGCATATCACATATTTTTGCTCCCCCCCCCCAAAAATGATGACTTAAATGTGCACTAATTAGACTTGACATGCACGAAACTGCAAAGACAGACGATCCTTTCGATTCATACAGTATTTTAGAAATAGCACGTGCGATGATTTTTCTTAAGATTTTCCCTTCAAAGTAACACATTTGTACTCCCCATTAAAACCATGAATATGGAGGCGAAAATTGTGAATCGGGGGCGGCTTATACGAGGGAAATTGTAAAATTAAACTATTTTAAGGCAATTTTAAGGGTGCGGCTTATACGTGGATGCGGCTAATATGCGAGAAAATACAGTAACCACATAACTAATTTATTTTACTGGCAATAAAGTCTAACTGATTATCAATGCACAAAGATCGGTGGCTGTAAAGTCAAATTGGAGAAAGAGTTAGTGTTCAAAATTCAACTATTTTAAGGCATTTTTAAGGGTGCGACTTATATGTGGATGCGGCTAATATGCGAGAAAATACAGTAACTACATAACTGGTTTATTTTACTCACAATAAAGTCTAACTGATTATCAATGCACAAAGACCGGTAGCTGTAAAGTCAAATTGGAGAAAGAGTTAGTGGGGAGTGGGACGAAAAAGATTTGAACAATCCATTCCTTTGTCGTCTCGGTCGGACAGAGCGGTCCCATCTGCACGCACCGAAGCTATTCGTCATGGACGAGTGGCCAACCAACAGGAGAGGTCAGAAAGCGTCCCTGGGCTTCTATGAGCACCTTGAACCATCCATCTTCTCTGGCAAGACTTCTACATAGAGTGGAGTTAACAGCCAGTCCTGGGAAACCTGAAGCCCCTTTCTACCGCAAATCTCTCAAATAATAACTCTCATGCCATGCTCCACCCAAATTAGAAAGCACAGGGAAAAAAATGTGGATTTTAGCATTGCCTCTGGATGTTGCTAGGATATATTCCTCTTCAAATTGGGCCAAACTAGAGTAAATTCTCTACCAAAAGACAGGAGTGGTATTGTGCCTTAGATGTCTGATATAGACAAAAAATGGCTGACTTTCTGCCCAATTTCACAGTTCTGAAGATTTTGGGCATCCTGACATGATAGACATTTAGTAGGCATTTTGGGAATAAAAAATATTTTTAATCAATGTACAGTAGTACCTCGACCTACGATCAGCTCTACCTACGACATGCTTGAGATTCGATCGAATAATTTGCCCTAGATACGATCAACATTTCGAGATGCGACCAAGCCAGGTGGCCATGGCACTGTCTTGCCGCATCTTTCGTGTATAACAGATATCTACGAGCACTGAACGGTTTCTTTCGCCTACAAAAAGAGGGCTTTCTGGTTAATGAAGTATACTCGTGCACACAACACCGATAGGCAATGGCACCCTTTCTCAGAATAAAACTTCATTACCCACAATCAATACATGGGTAGGCTGGTATTCCTTCCTTAGCCTGTTAGCTCCCGCGATCGCTTATTCAAGACTACTTCTCGTTGGCAAGTGGTCGTGCGTTATCCAATTGAGGACATTTGTGTGCATCATTTTCGTAATATTTTATGTAAAGTTACATTAAACGTAGTTTTGAGTGTGTCGGTATATATTAATCCAAGTTAATTTAAATTTGTCTGTTTGTATGTCGCTGTCTCTACCCTCCGCGAAATGCGTCTAATTTTACTTTTATTAAACACATATAATGACTATCAAACCACTAGTTATGTGTTACTTTGTTAATAGATGGCGAATTAAAAGAGATAAAACATGTTTTCCAATCCAATATCCTGTTTTTGGTGTTTTTTCAGAGGGTTGGAACGAATTAATTTGTTTTTAGTTCATTTCAATGGAAAACGTTTGCTCGAGTTATGAAAAGCTCAACATACAATCTCAGTCCCGGAACGGATTAAGATCGTATATCGAGGTACCACTGTATTTTCTTTTATTACCAGGATCGATGCAAGTACATCTCTATAACAAATCTACCAAATTTCTATCTGATACGTCCACAAACAACATAGGCGTAGCCATTTCGGTTCGTGCCCTCAGCGAGAAGAAAACAAAGCGAGTGAGATCTAGAGCCCTCCCTCTGGGAGGTTTAATAAATACAAACATTGTTACAATGTCTGTCTGTGTTGTATAAAGCAGAATACCATTCTCCTGAAGACATAAGCGGGCAAATGCCCAAAGCTGATGTCATGTCATGCTTCATGAAACAACAAAATAGAACTGATTCAACAGGTTGTATTCCAGCACCGAATACCACCTCGCCGTATTTGCTCGGTTAACCCGAGTCTCACAGTTCGGCGAATCCTTACAAAAGGGGGAGAAAATACCTCCACGTAATCCCCCCCTGTTTCCTGCCTGACAACATGCCTTACAAAGGAACTTCAAGATGAAGCAGAAGACTCAAGACAGCCAATCCTGACAAAAAGACAATGACAACTGCGTTTTAGTGAGACATTCAAATGAAGGATCTGTTGAGTGAGGGTGAAGAAAGAAATATCCGCAACAGACCGAGACTGCCGCGACCAGACACTGGTGTGCTGATATAACTGGTGAAGAATGAAGAATACTCCATCCGAGAAAGCCACAGTGGAAACCAAAATAGCAGTGTTTCCCAAACTTTTTTGAGCTGCGCTACACAAGCTAAAAATCTTCCAATTTGTACCCTAAACGAACAATATAAAGTTTTATCAACAGGAATCAAATAAACCCCCCAAAGTTATTCCAAAATCTATTTTTTTTCGGCGTCATTTCCCCTTTTGGTTTGACATTGCTGACATTCCTGAGCAGCATGCTTGGGATGCCTGCCTGAAACATCACTTAATGAACACGCTAATGTACACGGGAGGAGCTTCCTGAGGCGTGTCGCCAAAGCGGCAGTGAAATACGGATGAGACTCGTACGACACGTTTTTCAAGTTGCGCTCCAATCGTAGGCTCCATCGCAAAGTGGTAGGTGGAAACATCTCGGCAGTGTCCGGTCCTTACTGAAAATGTGAGTAGCAAAGAAAAAGTGCTATTAATATCCAACTATAATGGAGAGAAAATGTGGCAACAATACACATCTACTTTAGGACAACTCCAAAAATGAAGGTTAATGTTTTCTAGTTTTCTAAATGATGGCAGAGTACTAGCTGGGTAAAATAATTTTTGCCTCACAGTTTTTTGCTTGTTTGAATTTCACCCAACTGCAGCTTCCTACCATGTAAGCCCTATTGAAACAGTCAATTAACTTTAACAGTATTTGTTTCTTCTGCTCATAAATATATAAAACAGAACTATTTACGGTTAAAATAAAGGAGTCATGACATTAAAAACAAAAATGGATGAAATCCTACCAAATGGATTTTTATTGAGCTTATCGAGTCCTGTCAAAACAAATGACTAAAATATTTTAATTAGAAATGTAATACAGGAACCAAACATTCATTCCATTATTGCAAACACTACTGTTTCAGCACCATTGGCCGTGCTAGATGTCCAATGCATTTTGACTGTGAAAGGTTGGCAGTGAATAATCGCTAGAAGCACTACAGGTCAAAATGGATTGAACGTCTATGACAGCCAATTGGTTGACTGGGAAGGCTAACAGTGACAACCCACTCACCAGTCAACTGGCAAGCCTGCAAAAAAAATGGACCGGTTCATATCTTCTTGTGGGCCCAACATAGTACACGAGCCCCATGTTGCTTATCATTATGGCGTGAAATTCAATAGCAGGATTGGAATCACTTTAAAGTGTGTTTTTACTCCAAATATCAGTTAATTCTAAGTTAAGAGGTGATACATCTCCAAAGTTGGGATTTCAAGGAAACTGTGGCTCACTCTAACAGTTAGCTTGGTCAGCTAAACCCTCCTTAGCACGACTTATTAGCCTACTCTCTCAACTTGACCGTAAGTAAAACAATTAAACGCCTTGAACTTCCACCCCCCGCACGCTGAAATGGCTTTAAAACAAACATGTCGTGTTTATAGAGCCCTATAAACAGCGTGAGGGCGAGATAAAACGCAACTGGACCATCGGGTGTCTGGACAGTTTCATCTATCTGTCAAGTTTACCCCATACTGGGCTATACAAGCCATTAGCCTAGTTAGCTTAGCCGCATGCTAAGCTGTTTTTAGCTAGAATAAATCTTGCTGGAAGTGAAAAGGGAAGCAAACGAAGACGGAGGTCATAGTGTTTTCTTACCCCTTGTAGTAGGCTTTCACCCGGACTTGGTGGGAATTTTCTCCGGGGTGGGACATGGTGCTGTCCCGCAACGTCGGCATCATAAGCTCAGCCGCGGTCAGCCAGAATTTACTGAAGCTCCCCTTCCGTCTCCGGCTTCTTTTTTTCTTTTGGGGTTGTTGTTTGTTGTCTACCACGCCCCGAACACCCTATCGTTATGGCCGAGTCGTGCCTAGGGAATTAAAAGTGAGGTTAGCTTCTCGATATAAAATTTAAAAAATGGTCGTCTGTATGAGTGAAGAAAAATGACATGTAAAGTACAGAAAAACTTGCGGGAGCCGCCAAACAACTCCCTACTGCATAGGCCCAGATTCGGACGATACCATTGTTGGAATATTTGCGGGGGCGCAACATAACCGAAACCCAAGAAAGTCAACACTGGAGTATTAAGTTGCGCAAATATTACCTCACCTACAAACTTATCTTTCACACCTTCTACATAAATACGTAACCAGAAATGTATCACAATACGATAAAATACCGCTTACATTTTGGTCAGATTATTCGGAACAGACCAATTTAAGACTTCATGTGGATAGAGGCATTCAGGCGCACGTCTCTTAGCTCGGATATTTCATACATCCTGAGGCTTAAGTGGCGTATTCAAGTGCTCTGGTTTAGAAGTAATAACAACAAAGAACTAAATCATTGCATTTCAGAACCAAGAGGGATTTTAAAAAAATAGAGAAAGCACAGAAAATAGACGAACGCGCTTGCATGTAGTGTCCAAGAGCATATAACCTACCTAATGTACGTAAACGTCCCAATAGTTAAGGGCTTCATCATAGGTTTCTTGTATATACTAATATTCTATTACTTTCTTAATATATTTCATTCAAATTTTCATTTAACACTTTTTATTTGGAGACAAATATATATTTTAGTACTCATTTAAAGTTGAAATTGCAGTTCCACTGCAGTCGCCATGGCAACACTTTGCTTTCTCAGCAACACATCCTGCCAATTTCTAAACAGGCAATAATAAGCACCTTGGATTTTGAATTTAGTTGAGTTGAAGCCAACAAGTGCAAACTAATTGAGCCTAATTGAGTCTTCATAAATTTCAAAACAGGGGTTAGACAAACCCTGAATACTCCTGTTTGACAGAGGACAAAAGCTAATATTACACAGCATCAATGACATTGGAATGAACTCTATTGATAGGATGCACATTTCTCAATAAATCAAAGTCACATCAGATTACCCTTGAACATTTATGTTTGGAGAGGTTGATCCAGGTTTTAGACTTCACCCAAGTTATCCAAATAGTCCTTCCAAGTGAGCCAGTACAGGTAAAGTCATCATCTGGTGCTGCTTCAATACAGTAAAAAAAAAAAATTACAAAAGACAGAGAAATAAATTGTTTATGTATAGAATCTCAGATACTAGCACGCGGAACGTCAACATATATTATTTGAGTTGAAATGTTAGCAAATCCAACATATGATGGAGAAACGTTGCCAATGCTATGGTTGCTTGCCTCCTCACAGGACACATTTTGCACCTCATTAATCATTTTTGCTGGTGATATCTTGAAACAGCTTGCTCTCATTTGGCACCGTCAGCAGTCTATTTTCGTAACGCCTAAAGCCCACAATGGCAGGCAGTCACCTTGTCACCTCCATCCTTCCAGGTAGGAGTGTGATCGCATAATCTATAAAATTAGTTTGAAAAAAAGCCGCATTTGAGCATTGTCAGCAAGATTTGGTAATCACAACACTCTCCAGAATAACTACACTTAAAAATAAATGTCTGGCAATGTCACAAAGAAATGATTCCAGGTATTAGACGGTACAAAAACCGCAGTTATTAAAAGATAAAACGCCGTGAGAAAACCCCTTAAATGACGACACCTAGTTTACAAATAAACAATAAAATATATATTTTGAAACGTTGCTTTAACCATAAGTGCCAACATATACTTGAAGAAAAAAACACTTGTCAGAAAGTTAAGGATGTAAATTTAAAGAAAAAAGATGGAATGTTTTAAGTGTATAAAAAAAGAAAAAAAATAGGAATAGTTCATTTTAAGTGAAGTTATGAAAGCAGGAAGCATTGCATAGCTGACACTGAAGGCTTATTGTTTATAAAAAAAGAAAAAGAAAAATTGAGGGGAAAAAAAAATGTTGACAGTCCGTAAAAAAAAAAAAAAAAAAAGTGTAAAATAATAAATAAAAAGAAAGAGTGGAAGGAATCAAGGGGTGCTCTCTTGCCGGTCCCTGTCGGTGGCGATAGAGCGTACCAACTCCTCCACCCAGCGCACCTCTAGCGCCACCTGCTCGGCCAGCGCGTCATAGCGGTTCTCCAGGCGCCCGAACTTGCGTTTGAGGACGTTGGCGGCCTGCGCGGCCCCGCGGGTGTCCTCCTGGCTTTTCTTGCGCTGCGCCTGCGTGCGCTGCAGTTCCTGGCGGACGGCGCCCAGCTGGCCGGAGATGCCCCGGCTCTCCTCCTTGTACCAGCCCTCCTTTTCCTCGTAGATGGACAGCAGCGCCGCCACGTCGTCGCGGCAGGAGCGGCGGTTGCGCTCCAGCTGACGCAGGCCCTGCTCGGCCGCCGCAATCTCTTCCAGCACCTGCGAGAAGCGCTCGAAGTTGACGTAGGTGTTGTTGGGCGGCATGCTGGAGTGGGACTTGATGGTGTACTCCTTCAGGCGCGTGGTCTTCAGGCGCCGGCGCTCTGGCTTGTTGTCGCGCTCCTCCTGGCGCACGTTGCGACGCTTGATCACCTGAATGGCGCCAGGACGGCAATGTCAGTCTTTGGGAATGCACGCTCGGTCAATCCGTTAGGACTTTAAGTGTCCAATTGAATGGCATTTAAGCTAGTTTGTCACGACTATACATTTTTTTGTTTGTTGCCGGGTTTCCCAGTTCAAAAGGGCTAAGACGGCTGTCGTCGGCAATGGGAGCTAAAGAGTTAAAGGTCTCCCATTTGGCTTCTTTATCTCATTTTTTTCATAACATTTGCTTATTTTTCTTTTAGAAAGTATTCGTTTTTTTAAGTTGAATATGTACCTATTTTAGTCGAAGATTATACTGATCACTTATGGTTTTACCTCAATATCCTGCTATTTTGTCCATTTTATCATTATTATTATTTGTAGAAGTTTCATTTATTATTACCTAATATTAATTTTTCATTTTTTCAAATATCAATATAGACAGTTCTCACATATGACTATTTTCTCTATTACGCGTGTTGCTTTGACAAAATCAAAATATATTGTACCTGCCGAGTAACATTTGCAAGTCCTATTAAATGGTTTATTTATCTCCTATTTTATCAAAAAAAATTTCATTAATATATCAATATTATTTTGCATTGGCTTCCATTAGATCTAAATTAATTTCTTTGACCTATGTATACCGTATTTTCTCGCATATTAGCCGCATCCCCGCATAAGCCGCACCCTTAAAATTGCCTTAAAATCATTGAGGTTAACAATTTTAAGTCTAATTTGTGCGCATATAAGCCGTACCCTCGATTCACTCATTTTTTGAGTGACAAATACGGCGTATATGCGAGAAAATACCGTATTCATTAGGCTCGCACAACTCTTATTGGTGGACGATAAAAAAAAGAAAAAAAAAAAAGTCAAGCATAGTACAAGACTAAAAATAGAAGAAAAAAAAATGGTGACCTTAATCCACGGATGTTGAAGACTGTCTTCAATGGTCATTCTCTTCCTGTAACGACGAGTCCGTCAGACCGCGCAAAATGACGCAGAAACATTTTGATAGACGTTTTGGACCCACTTGGGATCTTTGACGAGCAGGCGTCGGATAAAATCTTTGGCCAACTCGCTGGTGTTGCTGAAGTATTCCTCGTCAAAGTCGTAGTTGACGGCCGAGATGTTGGTCAACGTCTCCTGCTTGGTTTCGCCCAGGAACGGAGACGCGCCGCTCAACCTGCCGGGAAAAATTGGACGCCGGTGAAGCCGCTTCGTTTTTTGTCGTTAGCGCGTCACCCCCCGTGTGTCGTGTACGTAACTTACAGGATGTACGTGATCACGCCGATGCTCCTGCACAAAAATCAAAAACAGATGAAAAATGATACAAGGACAGACTCAAACTTTTTGGTTGGTTAGCTTAACTCTTTCCCTGCTAGCCCATGTGATAGGGTACGTCTTGTGGTAGTTAGTAAAATAATAAATTGATATTGAAAGCACTTATGTTGCCATCAATGCTAGTAAAATTGTTCAGTTATGTGGGCGGGTGTATAAAATTCTAATCCCATAAGGCTAGTTCAATTTAAAAAAAAAAACGTAAATCATACGTCCCAAGAAAGTTATGCGTATGTATTCAACCCCCCCAAAAAAGACTGTAAATCCAGTACAAGTTGCTCAAACGACAATAAAACCATCAACCCGGCCTCATAAAATGCTCCATATTGAAGAGTTTTAAAAGAGTGCAAAGAAGGTTAGTGTCTTACCACATGTCAGCCTCCAGTCCAAGTGGTTCATAGTTAACTATTTCTGGAGCTGCGAAGCGTAGAGGAATGAAGATGTGAATGTGAAGCAGATGGGGAGACCGCATAAAAAAAGGGTCGGACCTCGGCGAGAAAAGGCCGTTTGTTGGGCGTCGACCTACCTACAAACTCCGGGGTTCCAAAGATGTTTTTGAACTCGTTGCCGGCTTTGATCTGATGGGCGATGCCAAAGTCGATGAGTTTTATCCTGGGATTGGGAACGTTCTTGTCCAGCAACATGATGTTCTCCGGCTGGAAAACAAGACAAACGACGTTGAGAACTCATTCAAATAAGAAATTCAACATTTGTACAAGACTAATGATGTTTCACTTTTTAGTCCATTTTAATTCAGATTCTGTAGGTTAAAATATACAACTATAAATCCCTAAACTTTGAACATTTACAAAAAGGACTACCATAAAACCCTGCAAACCATTGGTGTCAAACATGGGGCCCACGGGCCGGAAGCATGCCGGTACGGGGGTCCGATCCGGCCCGCAGGGGTGTTCTGTCTAACTTTGTACCTTATTCTTACTGTGCACAGTATTAAATCATTTTATTTTTTTCGACATGGGTGCTGTAAAACTAGAATTTTGCGAGTTCTGTGATCGATTGCAAGCACTACAGTAATCCCTCGAATATCGCGGTTAATGTAGACCAGACATGGCCGCAACAATTGAAAAATCGCGAAGTATGTTCAACCCTATTATAACTTTTTTTTTCTTCCTATGAGCAAGAGTGGCTTCTGGTTATGACTTTCAGCGTGGATTTTCACATTTTATGAACTTTTAAAAAATCAATATTTTTTTTAAAAAGTATTAATAATTATTTAAAAAGTATTAATTTTTTAAAGTATTTTTTTAAAGTATTAATATATTTTTTAAAATTATTAATATATTTTTTTAATTATTAATATATATTTTTTAATTATTAATAGCGGAGAAAAAAATCACTAGGTAGTGAATTCACGAAAAGGAAAGACGCGATAATGGAGGGATCATGCAAGGATTTCTTATGGGCTGGCCTATTCGTTTTTGCGCCCCCTGCTGGCAATGACAGCCACTGAGTTAACAAGGAACCCTAAAAACCCATCAAAACCAAAATAAATAACCTGGAAATGGCTAAAAAAATTTATAGAAAGTGACCTGCAAGTACCTTAAAATAACACAAAATTGACTCACTGCCTGCCATTGACAAGGATAGAGGTCCAATTTGAGGAACACGCCCACCTCACGAAAGCTCTGGCGTCCATACCTTGAGGTCAAAGTGTGCGATGCGTTTGGAGTGCAGGTAGTGCACTCCGTCCAGGATCTGCTTGAGGAACTGCGTGGCCTCCTCCTCGCTCAGCGACTCCTTCTCGGCCAGGAAGTCGAAGAGCTCCCCTCCCGACACCAGCTCCAGGATGAGGATGACGTCGGTCTTGTTCTCGAAGATGTCGTGCAGCGTGATGATGTTGCTGTGCTGGATCTCGCGGAGGATGTTGACCTCGCGCTCGATCTCCTCGCGACTCACGCCCCGCCGGCTGGACGACAAGCGGCGCTTTTTGATGAACTTGGCGGCGTACTCGGAGCCCGAGCTCTTCTCCTTGCACTTGCGCACAATGGCAAATTGACCGCTGGGATGGAGAGACGGCAGAAGATGACTTTGACGAGAAGTGGCTCGATAGGTGCCGACTGTCTATTTCTTAACGTCAACTCTCCAGCTAAATTCGGAACTTTGCACTTTGACAATCCTTTAAAGCGACAGTGTCATATTTTTTCCTTTGAATTTTATTCATACACGTCAAAATACACTTTTTTCCGTTTATTTTTTCTCTATTTTGAAATAAATGACCGTATCGGCCACATTATCTTGCGTTATGGCGTTTTGTGCATGTCGAGTCTAATCTGTGCGCATGTAAACCATACCCTCGATTCAGTCATCATTTTTTTAGCAAGAAATATGGCATATATACGAGAAAGTTCGATAAATAGTATATATCAGGGCTGGCGAACAAGTTAGACAGAGCCAAAATTTGAAACAGAAGCAACATAAAGAGCCAATCTGCCAAATTATTTTTTTAAAAATACAACATAATTTGTTTTGCGAATAAAAATAAGAGAAACATGAAACGTGACAAAGAGCCACAGTATGTACAAAAAAATGATAAGCCAAGAGCCACATTCATTTTGGCACAGAGCCGCATGTGGCCCGAGAGTCACATGTTCTGCACCCCTGGAATATACTATTTCATTTACAATAGGCTTGTGCTTGTGCTCTTGAGTTTAAAAAAATTAATTCAGTACATTTGGGTCTGTAAACAAATAATTAATATGGGTGCAAGGGTCAATCGCCTGTAATTGTCGCACAATTTGTTAGCGATTGTTGAGTTTTGGTCAAATTTGCATGATTCATTCAATGTGCAGGCCTTGCATGTCTTGGTCGTTTAACAAAATACATGACGTGTTTGCCACTCAAATGTAGTAACGCAATATACAAATGTCTCCTCAGTTCATTATGTTTTCCGGGTGCCTCTTTGTAGTCGTACTTTAATACTGTAGTGGACGATTTATATTGACTCCATACCTGCCCAGTTCTTCTCCCATTTCATAGTGCACCTCCACATCTTCTTGCCTGAAGCCAGCCATGACGTCTCGACCGACTGCTGTCCTGGCAGCACTTTTTTAGTGTGTTAGTGTGTTCCACTGCAAAAAACATTACATTTCATAGGTAAAAGTGCGAAAAAAAAATGTCCCGAGGCAAAGCAACATCCAAATTAGCATCACATGTTCTTTCTTCTTCCCTTTCCTCCTTATTTGGACAACAGTGTTGAAGGGTGATGTCAGAGAGCCCCCCTGCATTCCAGTCTTACTTACATCATCTGCTTGCCAATCATTCGAAATTAAAGGGGTTTATCATACGGACATTTTAACTATTTTCTGATTTAGCTTACGGACATTTGAACTGTTTTCTCACTTAGTCAAATGGAACACCGTTTGGAGTTAAAACAGCTTTGATTTAATGCCAAAATGACAGTCATTCGCTCCTTACCATACGAATGCAAAAATGCGTAAGAACAACATGCATGCGAAAAGTGCATTAAATTGTGATAATTTGTCTAAGATACTAAATTGGTGACGAGAAATAAGAACATTTTGTGTGGGAAACGCCACAGGAAGAAAAAAAAATAGTCGGCATTCGAGACGGTAGTTAGCTTAGCTGAAAAGCTAGCTTTGTAAACCCATCTGCTGTTAAAATGCTACTTTCTCGGTCGTTGGAAAATGCTGACTAAAGTCCAACCTTGAGTTTAAAAATAATGTTTTTTTTAAGATAGGGCACTTACCGTACTACGAGACCCAAGAGTGCCGCATTCTGCTCCAAACTATCCGACTGTGTGGAATTGTAACCTAATGAGGAGACCCACACACACACACACGGAACTTCCGTTGTCGTTCACCAGAATAAATGTCGTCGGCAAGTGTGTGGTAGCTTGCATAGGGGGCAAATTTAATCTAAAATGGAAATAAACTATGAGGAATTAACACGTTTTATTAGAATAAATGAAAGAGGTTTCGAAATATTCGTAAACTGGTGAAATTCTTCTTTCAACGTGTCTTATCGTGAAGAACAATTTCTGCCAAGTTCCGGGCCTATCGTGAGCTATCATTTTAGGTAAATACGTGCCAGAAGGGAAAACATATGGATTGACGTCATCGCGAGTTTGAACTTGCCGCAGTGAGTCAAGAGGACGCGACGTAGACGCAGTTAAGAGGCTTCACTAATTTTCAATTGTGTCCAAACACAGATATACATAATTAACGCACTCATAACTCTAACCCTAACCCTAACTTATTCAATGATACTAAAAGTCATAAGAGATCAAATCCATTTGAATTGGCATGGCTAATAGGAGAGGAAGTACTAATTGAAATTCAAATGAATTTGACGGCTATCGCTGTCAATTCCAATACGTTACTGTATGTAAAAACAGAGTAAAAATGTCAATAGGGTTAGTTTACCTGTTGCCATATTTCATGCTCTTGTTACAAAATTTAAGTCTATTTTTGTAACGTGTATAAAAGAAGTTCCCTGACCGGGAATCGAACCCGGGCCGCGGCGGTGAGAGCGCCGAATCCTAACCACTAGACCACCAGGGACATGGTAGCTACAAATAAAACTTTCGTTTTTTTACTCCAAACAAAGGTCATACGTATCCAAATGTATATTATCATATGTAATGTGGGTTGATGTGATAATGTGAATTAATAACATAAGGAAGGGCCAACAATTTAGAATATCTACATTCAAAAATAGCATCAGCAATGGTAAAATATGTTCCCCCAAAATCAGGTCCCCACCTTATTGGCAATTCTGGCTTTTGTTTACATTTTGCCCATGATCACACACTCCAAAAATTATATATTTTAAAAAATATCTTACCACTTTAGGCTTCTGGATGTGACGTTAGCAAATGGGGGCGTCTCCGGGACAGCTGGCACACACGGGGTGCTTTGCCTTAAGCCGGATGGTGATTTCTCCTGGATGGGGGTGAGCAACAACAACGAAATTGGACCCCCGGCATCACGATGGCGGTCCTCGGCCTCAGATCACTCACCTATGCCGCTCTATTTGTCATGCACCAGGTGGGTGGACTACACTTCGAACGACTCCTTTTTTTTTTTCCAACGTAAAGCCCCCATAGCCAGTGTTTCTTGTTTTTACCCGACAACGAACATTTTGCCAATCTCCGATGCTTAAAATCGAGGAAAAACTTGAACACTCACTTCCCTCACTAGCATCTATGTTAAATTCGACATCAACTAACAACGTGTTTACACACTCTTACCGCCGTTGTAACATTCTTGAATACATTTTAAAATGCTAGCACGTTAGCACCGAGGGCTCTCTTTTAAATACTAAAGGTTGCTAGCTTTTTTGTTTAGCATCCTAGCTAAGAGTCCCCACTGCGGCAGAAATGCTATAACTTACGCACATTCTGTCCGCCAATTCATAACTGCTACAATTTTGTTTATAAGGTTTTCCAACATGTTTTATGTTATGGAATGCGCCTTAAGGTGTGCCGTCGCTCAATTTTTGTTCCCTAGACCAAATGCTAAAAAAAGGTTGCTAGTATTCCGACATTTCAGAACACTGTTGTCCAATATAAAATGTCAATAAAGTTTTACACGGGTGCCAATGTGTCAACGAATTAGGGCCCCGCGGTTATTTTCCCGAAAGTCACTTTCGTACAAACGGCCATTTTGTGTCAAAGTCAAACCTGTGGACCTGTTTTTTTTTTATTTTCCAGGTGGCAGCTGAATATGGCATGGCTCATTTCAGCGATGACATTAAAGGAAAGGACTACTGCATTTTCTTTAACTCGCAGTGGGCGCGTCTCCCACAAGACTTAAACAAGGCGGTGAGGACCATAATCTTATTTGTATTATTCATTTAAAATGACTATTAATGAGGGGGCGGGGTTATAGAGGTGTTTTAAGATTCATCTTTTCTTCTTGTTCTGCTGAGACGTAATGCAAACGTAATTTTCTGGATATTTGCAGTCACGGCTTCAGATTTACGACTTGACCACGTCGGTTCTGTGCTCGCCCGCCGACGTCCCGGAAGGGGGGTTCCCTAACCGCATCGCCATGGTGATGAGGGGCAACTGCACCTTCTACGAGAAGGTCCGCCTGGCCCAGACGAACGGCGCCAAGGGCTTGCTCATCGTCAGCAAGGACAGATTGGTAAGGATGAGTGGATGGAAGGAAGAAACGAAGGTTTCTTATCGATTGTAGCGACATGGTCATTATTTCGTGCTTTTTTTCCCAGACGCCGCCAGCTGGGAACAAGACTCAGTACGAGGAGATCGACATTCCCGTGGCGCTGCTCAGCTACGTCGACATGTTGGAGATAAGCAAGGTGATGCTACACTTGACCGATTCATTCGACAGTGCAAGCAATCTGCAAATAAAGATCAAAACAAAAATATTGATGGAAACCCTAATTGTAAATTTGACGCAAATTTCTTTCTTGACAACCAATCCTGTAAAAATTAAAAAAAATACCTGTTCTACATTTTTTAAATACAATATTTTTAACATTTTGGAATAATTAATAGGCAGGAAATTGGTTTTTAAATGTTACCTATTCAGGTCAAAATGTAGACACCACATTGTTATTTCAGTAGATTCTTGTAGCGTATTTTTCGGACTATAAGTCGCATTCGCCATAACGAAAGGGAAAAATATAAGTTATACAACATGCGTTGAAGTGATACGGAAAAGGGAATAACAGTCAAAATAAGCACCTGGTAATGTAACATTGTTTTTGTTTTGGATAACTACAGCTTAAAAAGAGGCTAACAAGCTAACGGCGGTCAGAATGGAAAAAAAAAGACGTAAATTGCAGCAAAACTATGAAAAAAAAGCGATCTATAGTCTTTAAAATACGGCAACTCTAATAGTATAATAAACAATGTTGCTAAAGTCTCAACATAATTTATTTTTGGTTGCATTTATTAATTTAATTCCATTGGGCTACGAACTGTGAAACATCAAAACGGACCCTTAAAAGTCCGAAATTTTTAAAAATGCGAAAAAGCAGAACAAAACATATTTCAATGTTTCTTGACAAAGTTTTTTTACGTAAACACCACCTGACCGAGATGACCCGTCGTGTTTTCGGCACCAGACGTTCAACGAGGGCAGGCTGGTGGCCATGTACGCCCCCAACGAGCCGGTGCTGGACTACAACATGGTCATCATCTTCCTCATGGCGGTGGGAACGGTCGCCGTGGGTGGTCACTGGGCCGGCAGCAAAGACCGAAACAAGTACGGGTTCGTGAAGAAAAATAAAATAAAATCTGTACCCTTAAGCACCGCCTCTCCTTTCCCACGCAGACGCTACATGAAGCACAAACGAGACGACGGCGCCGAGAAGCAGGACGAGGAGACCCTGGACGTGACGCCGATCATGATCTGTGTCTTCACCGTCATGTGCTGCAGCATGCTGGTGCTGCTCTACTTTTTTTACGACAGCCTAGGTAAGGGCCGAGCGCCGTCCTTCGCCGCCGGGTCCCGTGTTGACGTGCGTGCGTCTTTTGCGGCGGCAGCCATCTGGGTGATCGCCATTTTCTGCTTGGCGTCTTCCGTGGGACTGTACAGCTGCCTCTGGCCTTTTGTGCGTCGTCTTCCTTTCGGAAAGTGCAGGTGAGGCGCTTGGATGGTTTTTACAGCCTGCAAGATTTAGCAGAATATATATATATATATATATATATATAAATATATATTTTTATGTGAAGTACAGTAATCCCTCGAATATCGCATTTTATCGAGACCAGACATGGCCGCGATAAACAAAAAAATGCAATGTAGGATTGCCCATAATTACTACCACAATACATGTTTTTGCTCCTATACAGAAATACAATTGCAAAGTGTATATTTAAATATTACAGCTATAAGCATGTCAAAAGTATTAATATCTAAATATAAAAATACTTTAAATAGTGTACTCACAGTGAAAATAGTTCCTCTCCGCTTGATATGAATCCCCAAAAAGATTCATGGGAGTTTTAGTCCAAGTCCTTTTCTTCTTGTGGCCATGGGTCCATTGTCCGTGATTACTGTAATTGATCATAAACGGAATCTGAAGTATTGTTTTTGTAATACAGTAATCCCTCGAATATCGTGTTTAATGTAGTGCAGACATGACCGCGATAATTGAAAAATCGCAAAGTCACCCCAAATAACTATTTTTTTCTTCAGTGCTGATTAATAGTAGCAAGAGCAGCTTCTGCTTAGGAGTGGATTTTCACATTATGAATTTAAAAATAAATATTTTTTCATAATTAATAGCAGAAAGAATTTGTGATAATCAAGGGAAGACTGTACATACATAAAAGCCCACATCAGGACAGAACAGCCACCGAACAGTCATTGTATTTTGTTCAGAATTCCAGAGAACAACCTTCCCTACCTGCACAAGCGTCCTCAGGTGCGAGCCCTGTTGCTGTCGGCGCTCTGTGTGGGAGTCAGCATTACCTGGATGGTTTTCCGCAACGAGGACCAGTGAGTGACCGCGATTATGCCTGTCTCGGATGACGTGATTTCAGCGCAAGATTGACCCATAGTGTAGCTATTATGTCTCTCCAACTAAAATAGCTCAATTTATTGCATTGGCTAACCCAGTTTATTCACTGTATACGTTTATTTTGGCTCCACCCTTTTATATGATTAGAATACTACGACAGCTCTATTGAAATTAGGTGAACAAAAGACATTTGGGCAAAGTACTTTCTTCCCTCTACTTCACATGTGTCAAAGTGGCGGCACGGGGGCCAAATCTGGCCCGCCGCATCATTTTGTGTGGCCCGGGAAAGTAAATGATGAGTGGCGACTTTCTGTTTTAGGCTCAAATTAAAATGAAGAGTATAGATGTATATTAAATTTCCTGATTTCCCCCTTTTAAATAAACAAATGTAATTTTTTAATCATTTTTTTCTGTGTTTTTAGTTCAAAAATCATTTTGTAAAATCCAAAAATATATAAAAAGACGCTAAAATAAACATTGTTTTAGATCTATAAAAAACTGAATATTTAGGGCTTTTAATCCAGTTCTTTTAATCCATTTATATTAAAAAAAAAATCTAAATATATCTAAAATGGCCCTTAGCCTAGTGCTTTTTTATTGCCAAATAAATTGAATTGAATTGAAATTGAAAATGGTCCGGCCCACGCGAAATCAAGTTGACGTTAAAGCGGCCCGCGAACCAACCCGCGTCTGACACCCCTGCTCTACTTAATAAATCAGTGATCTGGACATCCCTAGTATCACCATGACTACTTTTGGGGAAATAATAGGAGGAAAAAAAGCTGTTAACTTACAAGATTTGCTCAGTATATTATTTCTACAAATCTTGTTCAGGGTATGAACGCTTCATTTTTTTGGCGACGGGCGTTGCGACATGGAAAAATATATGATTGGGACATCCCTAGTTTCAACATAACTAAGTTTGGGGTAATAAAATGAGAAAAAAAGTCGTCATTTACAAATCTTCAGGGTAAGAATGCTTCATTTTCCAACAATTCTGGTCTGAACGCAACGTGACACCGCGACGATCGGCAAAAAATAACATTGCCGTTGGGCATTACTTTAACGTTCAGGTGGGCGTGGATACTGCAGGACGCACTGGGGATCGCTTTTTGCCTCTACATGCTCAAGACCGTCAGACTTCCTACATTTAAGGTACTAACGAAACGAGTACACGGTAATCACATGACTATGAAGCAACTTACCCGATTGAAGCCGATTGGTTCTCCCCCCCCACCGGCAGGCTTGCACTTTACTACTGACGGTGCTCTTCGTCTACGACGTTTTCTTCGTCTTCATCACCCCTTTCTTCACCAAGGTAAGCGTTCCAACTCGGCGGCGAGCGTCACGGACGTCACGACGCGTTGTCTTTTTCCCCGACAGAGCGGCGAGAGCATCATGGTGGAGGTGGCGGCGGGCCCCTCCGACTCGGCCACGCATGAGAAGGTAAGCGTTCGACGCCGGTTCGATGCCTGGAAATGAGTGGCCGGTTTGATTTTGTTGGGGTGGTCGGTCCGTAGCTTCCAATGGTGCTGAAGGTCCCGCGTTTGAACTCGTCGCCCCTGGCGCTCTGCGATCGGCCTTTCTCCTTGCTGGGATTCGGAGACGTCCTGGTGCCAGGTGATTATGTGACTTGAATAAAAAAAATTGATAAAATAGTCCAACTCATGAAATGCGTTCAATTGGTTTGAAAACAGTGATTTTTCATTGAATATATTTTTTTAAATTGACCATTTTAGGAGCCAATATTTTTGCATGCGTTTGTGTTTCCGAAAAAAAAACCATCCTAATTCTTGATTTAACTTGTTTTGGTATGATTCAAATCAGGTTTTTTTTTTTTTTTTTTTACAAAATTTGGAATTTAAGATTAAAAACTAGATTTTTTTTGTTGGAATCTAGATCTTCAAGAAATTTGGCATTGAATGTAAAAAAAAAAATGCAAATTTTTAGCCTTTTACGTTTCCCCCCAAAAATCTTTTTTCATGATTAATTTGTTCTGATATAAACTTTTCAATTTAAAGCCATTTGAAGCATAAGATGTCAAATCAAAATAACCAGGTTTTTCTTTTTCATGTAAATAGATATGGTCATTTTTCCCCCAAATCTGATAAACAAAAGGTATTGCTAATAATACAATTTGTCAGTGCCAATGGCAGCAAAAAACATCCAATAGCCGTCGGTCAGTGGCAAATTTAAAGTTGAAGTGAACGTTTCTAAAGTAGAGTTTGTTCATGAAGCATTTAGAAAATGTCCTATTGTCAATGGCTTGACAATAATGTGATTGGTTGAATTTTTTTCTGACAATATCGAATATCGCGTTTTTTTTTCCTGGGGGAAATTTGTTTTTGTTAATTACATTTTTTTTTAAAGCTCATAAAAATGTGAAAATCTACGCTGAAACTCCCAAGCAGAAGCCACTCCCCTTTCCTCCGCTTGCTACTAGAACTCAGCACTGAAGTAAAAAAATAAAGAAAAAACATTTTTTTTAAAGCTCATAAAAATGTAAAAATCCATGCTGAAATTAAGTTTAAAAAAAATTAAACAAATTTTGCGTTTTTCGTTTATCACGGCCATGTCTGGTCTACATTAACCACGATAATCGAGGGATTACTGTAGTTGTTATTTGTATTTATTTTCTTTTTTTTTTTTACCTAGGCCTGCTGGTGGTGTACTGCCACCGCTTTGACATTTTGACGCAATCCTCCAGGATCTACTTTGTCGCCTGTACAATCGGTACGTACCTTTCCACCCAAAATCGTACTTTTCCCGCATTTTCTTACCGTTTTTATCTCTTGACGATCCCGTCTCGGCCTCCGCTCAGCTTACGGCGTGGGCCTCCTGATCACCTTCGTGGCATTGGCCGTGATGCAGATGGGCCAGCCGGCCTTGCTCTACCTGGTGCCTTGCACTTTGCTCACCAGCCTGACGGTGGCGCTGTGGCGCCGGGAGCTGCCGCAGTTCTGGACCGGCAGGGGATTTGTGGTGAATATCACTTTGATATAAGCGTGCGGGAATAGAACCTATTTTTTTTTTCAACTGGAGGAGAAAGAGAGAATAAATTGAAGTTTCAAAAAAGAAAATTATTTCATATTATTCCAACTGCTTGTTTCTTTTCTGGGAGGGTTATCTAGTATGCTGATGAAGGCTCAGCTGTCTGTCAGTGTCACTCCAGGTATTGATATTTTACACCTATATTTTGGCGGGGGGGAAAAAAATCGGAAAGTGGATTAGTACGGTGGATAAATAACATGGAAATGGTTGTGCGTTAACATGACCGGACGATTCGCCGAAAGACGTTTGGCCGACGGACAGTTCGCCGAACGGACGTTTCGCCGAAACGGGATTCGAACGCTCGCCCCGCCCCCGGATCGTGTGTGTACATGTTTTTCAACCTCGGCCCACGGGCCATATACGGCCCGTTACAGATAACGTTCATTTAGGAAAAACAAGGGCATGTACTGCCCCCCGCTGGACATATTTATAAATACAAGTACGTACTACAATGTGCTGCCAATTTTTTTATATTTTTTTATTTTATCCTTGTGTTTAAAGTAGTATATAGGATAAAATAAAGAAAATAAAAATTGGCAGCACATTGTAGTACGTACTTGTATTTAGAAATATGTCCAGCGGGGGGCAGTACATGCCCTTGTTATTCCTAAATGAACGTTATCTGTAACGGGCCGTATATGGCCTGCGGGCCAAGGTTGAAAAACATGTACACACGATCCGGGGGCGGGGCGAGCGCGCGAATCCCGTTTCGGCGAAACGTCCGTTCGGCGAACTGTCCGTTGGCCAAACGTCTTTCGGCGAATCGTCCGAGTACCGTGCATTAAATACAAAATGAGGCTATTCGCTAACTCAAATGATTGGCTCTTAGTTAATGGATTTATTTTTATTTTTGTCCCTCAAAGCCCACCATAGAACTCGCGCCCATCAAGTGTACGCAAACCCAGGCGCCGCAGCCCGACGGGTCTCGGGGCGCCGGGGGTGCCGATGCCGCCGATCGGAGCGAAGACCCCAATCTGCTTCCTGATGCGCCCGTGGTAGAAAACGAAGAAAAGCTCAACTAAAAAGTGTCCGCCTCCATTTTGTTTTTTTTTCTATCTTGTTATATTATGGACATTTAAATAGGGAAATAAGCAGATACCTCAGTTTTGAAATGGGAATGATACTTGGCAAAATGTTCTCAAAATTAACCATAAGTGGGAATTTCTACAAAATTAACAATAAGTGGGAATTTCTACATTTTTATTTGTACTTTTTTTCCCCGTAAATAAAACTAAAACTATTTGTAGACACTTTGGAAAAAGTTACACTAATCTGATATAAAAATATGGATCTTTTAAAAAAAATACTATAAAACATGTGACTGTGTTATGGTATTTTTTGTTCAAATAATTCAGCGTCTATAATTTGGTCACTATTTTGCTGTTATTACAAGTTTTAAATAATAACAAATGTTTTGGGAGAATTTAAGAAAAGTATCCATAGTTACAAATGACTGCAGTTTATTTTGCCAGTTTTTTTTCCCATATCGTCAAAACACTTAAAGGGAAAAAAAGGACACTATAAACTTGAACTTTTTAATATCCTGAATACTTATAAATTCTTCTTGGGTGTGTGGTACTCAAAAGTGATTGTTTTGCATGCTATAATATGGATTCTCTGCCTAGTATTACAAATATAATCTATAGTTGAGACTTGATACAGTATTTTGGTGGAGCCATCAAATGCCCCTCCCCACCCCGAAAAAAATGCAGCACTTTGGACCCCCACAGCAGTCAAGCTAGTTTGTTACAAAAAAAATTGCACAGCTTCTGTTATCCAAGTTCAGTTGATGGTTTTATGATGTGCTATTTTATGCTATATTGGGTTTTCAACCAATGTATTCCTTTTAGTTGATTTGTTTTCAGTGAAACATGAAACTTGACTTTTTCAGTTCAGTAAATAAACACTTTTTATTTAGCCCTGTCTTCACTTTTTTTGTTGTCTGTGTAGCATAACTATTCTTCGTTTTGGATATAAATAAGCGTAATTAAATTGAATTGTCTTTTTTGGGGGGGTGTAATTTAATTCTACATGAAGATATTTGTTTGAAATAAATAAGCAAAAAAATTGTGTTATATGGAAAAAATACAATAAATAGCAATTACAAATTGCTTGATTTATTTACATTTTTATTTTCATGTTTTTTTTTAATGCATTCAAGGTAGAAATTCAAATATCTATTTTCCCTGATTGGCATTTTTAAAATCCTTTTACCAGATAAAATGCACTAACTACCAAAAGTCATTAAAACCATAAATAACAATAAGCGTGTTAATTAAATACATGCTGCCATAAACTAATAGTTTAGGCCAAAAATATTTCAATATATCAGCAGTTTTTCTTGGTTTGAATTTAAAAGCATTGCTTGTTCAGAACTCTTTTCTACAGTAGCTTCCACACACCATTAATTTAAAAAAGGTAATAAAATATCATTTTCATTTGCAATAAAAAAGAAAAAATAATTCACTCATCCCCCCAAAATCTTTGGCTATGCAAGAACATCAATAACATGGAATACCTTCTTTTCTCCACTGTGAAAAATGTCTCCTGACCCCGCCCCCTTATTTTAGGCGTTGATGTTTTCATAAAAACATACGTGTGTGGAGTACCTCCATTTTGGCTCAGTCTCTCCACTCCTCAATTAAAGGAATATCACCTTCTCCTTTGGCTTCTCCAGTAATTCTTTTGGGAAAGGGGGCGGGGCCAGGGGCGGAACCTCCACGCCACTTCGGAAGTGCATGAAGGACTGCGACGTTTTTACGCTGCTGCCGTGTCCCGGTGCTTTGGAATCATCTAAGTGGAACAAAAGGATTGATCAAATAAGAACAAGCTGTTTTATATTCACATTTTGATGGTGCACAATCTATAGATAGAATTAATATCACATATTGAGTGCAGTCAGGGATATTATACCACATTTGCGTGTTAGCTTAGCTCATATGCTAATCCATTTTGCGGAGGAGACTGCACATAGTGGTTAGCTTACTTTTCCCAGTTTGCCCTCCTAAAAAAAGTGCAGGTGTTGGTAACTAGCGGGCGATATAGTGATAACTGGATTTTGGAAATTAAAATTTCAAGATTATTTATGAGAAAGTGACTCTTAAAGACTCCATTTTGCATTTTTTTTCCCTCAGTGCTCACGTATACAGTAATCCCTCGAATATCGCGGTTAATGTAGACCACATGTGTCAAAGTGGTAGCCCGGGGGCCAAATCTGGCCCGCCGCATCATTTTGTGTGGCCCGGGAAAGTAAATCATGAGTGCCGACCTTCTGTTTTAGGATCAAATTAAAATGAAGAGTATAGATGTATATTCAATTTCCTGATTTTCCCCCTTTTAAATCAATAATTGTAATTTTTTAATCATTTTTTTCCTGTGTTTTTAGTTCAAAAATCATTTTGTAAAATCTAAAAATATATTAAAAAAGCTCAAATAAACCTTGTTTTAGATCTATAAAAAAACCTGAATATTCAGGGCTTTTAATCCAGTTCTTTTAATCCATTTATAAAAAAAAAAAATCTAAATATTATATCTAAAATGGTCCGGCCCACGTGAAATCAAGTTGACGTTAAAACGGCCCGCGAACCAACCCGAGTCTGACACCCCTGATGTAGACCAAACATGGCCACTATAATAAAAAAATTTTAAAAATCGCAAAGTGAGGTCACCCCTACTATAACTTTTTTTTTTTCCAGTGCTGAGTCCTAATAGCAAGAGTGGCTTCCGCTTACGAGGATTTTCACATTTTTATGAACTTTAAAAATACATATATATTTTAAAAATAATTAATAGCGGAAAAAAAACGCTCAGTAGTGAATTCGCGATAAGTGAAGACGCCATAATCGAGGGATTACTGTACCTACCCTTCAGATATGAGCATTTTTTTTAAGCTTGCCATGGAGTCGACAACCATTTTGTATTGTTGCTACCTGACTGCGAGACGGCCCTCAAACTACCTCCATCTTTCCCCGTGGCACGGATGGGTACAACCTGGCTCACGTCGATGGAGGCTGGATGCAGAGAGACAGATGGCTCATTTATATTGACAGGCATTTTTTTTTTCACCCGGGCGCTGCCGAGTACCTGCGCTGTGGGCCCTCCGGTGCGACGCCTTGACGCGGAAGCCCTTCTCCTTCCCCTTGGACAGAGTGGCCAGCTTGGTGGGGATCTGCTGCACCACGCCGGCCGCCTTGTGCACCTGGTTGGTGGTGCTGACCAGGTGCAAGGGCAGCTCGGCTTTGACCGCCTGGGAGACGCTCATGCTTTCCCTGCGCGGCGGCACTTTGGGCGGAGTCTCCATGGCGGCGGCGCGGGCGCCGGCCAGCAGGACGTGCGGCCGCGAGTTGCCGCCGTTGGCCACGCTTCCTCTGAACGACTGGTAGCTGGACAGGTTGCCGTGCTGCGGGGGTGAAAAGGCGGCACTTTCATTCACCAATCGTGACCAGTGTTGTAAATAAACACTTTTTATTTAGCCCGGTCTTCACTTTTCTGTTGTCTGTGTAGCATAACTATTATTTGTTTTGGATAGAAATGCTATAATGTGGATTCTCTGCCTGGTATTAGAAATATAATCTATAGTTGAGACTTGATACTGTATTTTGGTGGAGCCATCAAATGCCCCTCCCCACCCCGAAAAAATGCAGCACTTTGGACCCCCACAGCAGTCAAGCTAGTTTGTTACAAAAAAAATTGCACAGCTTCTGTTATCCAAGTTCAATTGATGGTTTTATGATATGCTATTTTATGCTATATTGGGTTTTCAACCAATGTATTCCTTTTAGTTGATTTGTTTTCAGTGAAACATGAAACTTGACTTTTGCAGTTCAGTAAATAAACACTTTTTATTTAGCCCTGTCTTCACTTTTGTTGTTGTCTGTATTGCATTACTATTCTTTGTTTTGGATAGAAATAACCGTAATTAAATTGAATCGTCTTTTTTATTTGAGGGGGGGTGTCATTTAATTCTACATGAACATATTTGTTTGAAATAAATAAGCAAATAATTTTGTTATAAGAAAAAAATACAATAAATCAAGCAATTACAAATTGCTTGATTTATTTGCATTTTTATTTTCTTTTTTTTTTATGCATTCAAGATAGAAATTCAAATATCTATTTTCCCTGATTGGGATTTTTAAAGTCCTTAACAGATAAAATGCACTAACTACCATAAGTCATTAAAACCATAAATAACAATAAGCGTGTTAATTAAATACATGCTGCCATAAACTAATAGTTTAGGCCAAAAATATTTCAATATAGCAGCAGTTTTTCTTGGTTTGAATTTAAAAGCATTGCTTGTATATGACTCATATGACTTGTGTTGTATTTTTTTTAGCGTCTCACCGGGTCGTCGTAGTTGTGGCCGGCGTTGACGGCCTCGGCGTACTTCTTCATCTTCTCCTCCAGACGTTCCTTCTCCTGAGCGAGGCTCTCTTTTTCCTTCTCCACGGCCTTGGTGGTCTCCCTCAGGCGCTCCAGACCCTGCTGGTAGCTCTCCCATTTCCTCTCCAGCTCGGCCGTGTCTTGGGCCAGCTTCCCCTCGCGCCGGACGCACTCCTCTTCCCGCCGGCGCAACTCTGCCTCCAGCTTTTCCGTGTAGGCGCCCTGCCGCTCGCGCTCCTTCTCCCAGCGTTGCTGCGCCTCGCGGTGTTGTGCCTGCAGCTTGTGGAGGTTAGCCAGGTCTTCTTTGTGCTTCTCCAGGTTGCGGTGCTTCTCCTGTTCCAGCAAGGCGCCGCCGCCGTGCGAGGAGCGCAGGACCTGCCCGAGCTCGATCTGACTGTCCTGCTGGGCCACGACGGCCTGGGGAGAGCCGACAATTCCCGATGAATCAGGTACTCGGACTTTTGGTCGCCTGGACGTTTGGTCGCCCGGACGTTTGGTAGAACGGACTTTTGGTCGCCCGGACGTTTGGTCGCCCCGACGTTTGGTCGCCCGGACGTTTGGTCGCCCGGACGTTTGGTCGCCCGGACGTTTGGTCGCCCGGACGTTTGGTCGCCCGGACGTTTGGTCGAACAGGTTCAAATTATGACAGAGAGAGGGAGAGTTTAGAGTTTAATATCTAAATACTGTTGAAACCAGCTCTCAAAATACTGTTGAAACGATCTAAATACTGTCTAAATACTGTTGAAACGATGTAAATACTGTCTAAATACTGTTGAAACGATGTAAATACTGTCTAAATACTGTTGAAACGATCTAAATACTGTTGAAACGATCTAAATACTGTCTAACTGTCTAAATACTGTTGAAACGATCTAAATACTGTCTAACTGTCTAAATACTGTTGAAACAATCTAAATACTGTCTAAATACTGTTGAAACCAGCTCTCAAAATACTGTTGAAACAATCTAAATACTGTCTAACTGTCTAAAATTTAGACAGACAGTATTTAGATCGTTTCAACAGTGTTTAGACAGTTAGACAGTATTAAGATCATTTCAACAGTATTTAGACAGTTAGACAGTATTTAGATCGTTTCAACAGTATTTTGAGAGCTGGTTTCAACAGTATTTAGATATTAAACTCTCCGTCTCTCTGTCATAATTTGAACCTGTTCTACCAAAAGTCCGGCGACCAAAAGTCCGGGCGACCAAACGTCCGGGCGACCAAAAGTCCGGCGACCAAACGTCCGCTCACGATGAATCATCTCCCGCCGCAGAGTCGGCGTCCCACTATCGAGCTTACTTGCAACGTGTACAGCCGTTGAGCCAGCAGCGTGACGCTCTCGCCCACCTGCGGAGGAAATAAGGTGAGCTACGGCGCTAGCTCGAATCGTACCCCGCTCGTCGGGCGTCACCTCTGCCTGGAAGTGACTGGCGGGCCGAGGACATTCCGGAGTCCGAGTGTCGTTTTCAGCCTTTGTGAGAGAGCAAAAGTGACGTTTTCAGGCAACTCATTTGTCCGAGCAACTCACCGGCGGCTCCTCGCCCTCGCAGTAGAAAATGATCTCTTGCGGCGAATCGTCCGTCTCAGGTCCCGCCTTTTCGCCGGAGCACCCGTCATCTAGTTGGCAACATCAAGAAAAAGACTGAGTGGCTGCTGTCAGGCTGGCTAAAACTTGATCGGCATTGGGCGATGTTGCACAGAGAATAAGGAGACAAGAATAAATCTGGATTGTTTTTACTGTAAAGTGACTCACTCGAGATTTTTTTCTTTCATAAAGTCAAAAATAAAAATAAAACAAATGTCTGGCCTTTGGTACAAAGCAATAACCTAAATTCCCATACCTGTCAACCTCATCCAATTGCTCCCCTCATTAATGATTGCAATTCCCCTTTTCAAGTGATAAAAAAAAAATGTACCAATGCAACACGGCAGATATTTACTCAAATAGGGCGCACTTAAAAATCTCAAATTGTCTCTGAAGTAGACGGGGTGCCCAATCAGTATGCACTAAATTCAAGATTCTGTAAATGTCGCTGTATGACACTGACATCTTGACTGTCTGTGTACATTGCTTGCTGACACGCTGTATCTATAGAATAAAAAGCCGCACCTGTTATAGGGGAATGGGCGTGGGCATATCATGCTTAAAGCATGACAATATTAGCAGTCGATGATGACGTTTTTGTCTGCTACCAGTGACCGAGATGATCCGGATTAGAGCCAAAATGGGTAAAACGAGATCGGTTTTACAAAGAAACATACTTAAAAAAAATTCCCGTACAAAAGTTGTTGTAGTCCCTCCAGTTAATGTAGACCAGACATGGCCACGATAAACAAAAACAGCGAAGTAGGGTCACCACTATTTAAAAAAATAAAATAATAATTATTATTTATTTATTTTTTACTTCAGTGCCGAGTCCTAGTAGCAAGCAGAGGACTGGGGAGTGGCTTTCGCTTGTGAATTTCAGCGTGGATGTGCACATTTTTATGAATTTATAATAACAAAAAAGGTTACAGGTATGAATTCCTAGCCATTCCCGTGTACATTTTACCTTTCAGAGTGTTTGCAGACAGGTTAGCGTCGTCAACCTTTTTGTGGGACCTCCATTTTAACATGTGATGGGCCTCCTGGAAGTTATCGGGGTCTTTTGTGGAGTGGAGGAGCAGGTTTTGAAGGTTTTCCACTGTAGAAAGAAGCCCATCAGCATCCTTAAAAGTGGAACGTGGACTTAATTGGCTTTTACCTTCGTGGATGGCTCCTTTGAGGAGGGTCTCTCCCTGCTGGAGATCAGTTGGATCTCCTCTTAGCAACAGCCCCCGAGGCAGGATCTCTCGGTCGGTCAAGTCTTCGTACATGGAGCTGAAGATGTTGAGCTTCTCAGACAGACACTGCGTGATGTGCTCGTCTCTCACCTTCAGACGTTCTGCTCGTTCGAGAGAGAGAGGAAAACAAATAAAAAAATTAAAATCAGCTAATGAGTTTTAACCTTTTACAGTGGTACCTCGACATACGAGCAATTTGAGATACGAGTGAAATTTCGGGCAGATATTTATCTTGAGATACGAGACAAATTTTGATATAGGAGCAGACTCAGGCTGCTCATAAGAACATCATGGCCACTGTCTCTCTGGTCGCAACTCCCTCGTGTAATGTCTCTACGAGTACTGGGCGGAGCCTTGCTTTTTTTCCAGTGTTTTTTGTTCCCGTTAGTCAGTGCGAATGGCAGAGCGATCGTTAATACGAGAGGAGTATATACTACTTTTCGTTGGCAAGTGGTCGTGCGTTATCCTATGGTGAGGACATTTGTGTGCATCATTTTGGGAATGTTTTGAAGGGAAGACAAAAGCAAACAACCTTCGATAGGTTGCATCTGAAAGTCAGGGTGGAGGCGGGGCCAATAGAGCCAACCCGGGAGAAGAAAAGTATCAAAATTTCCAACAAAATTAGAATTAAGTTTAGAGTAAGGTTAGATTCAACTTATTTTTGAGTGTGTCTGCATCGCAATCCAAGTTCATTTAAATTTGTTTGTGTTATGTTACGAGCGTGTTGCCGTCTAATTTTATTACTATTAAACACATTTTAGTACTATTAAACCACTAGTTATGCGTTACTTTGTTAATAGATGGTGAATTAGAACAAATAAAAATGTCATGTCACGTCTAAACTCTCACCTTGATATTCTTGCAGTCGGCTCGTCAGCTCCTGGTAACGTTTGTCCTCCTCGGAGTAACTGGACCGCAACAATAACACTTCAATCAGCATTTTGAAATCATTTGAAACATTTTAAGAGCAGCGATACCACAAATTCAATTCATTTCCTCCCCCCCCCAAAAATGCAACGTTGTCTCCATTTCACTGGCTCAAAAGTGTCAAGCAGCTGCTTTGAGCAATTTTCTCACCAGTTGATGGCGTCCCACATGCGCCTCATCCAGGCAAGGCGTTCCTCCTTGGAGCCGGCGTGCAGCTCGTACATTTCGTAGACCCCCTGCGGGGTGGACGTGCAGGCGCAGATGAGGAACATGGCCTTGTCCGAGTGGGCTACTTCCCTCAGGATCAGGTTTTCCAGAGCGATGACAGGCGGTTTGTTGTCCTGAGTGATAAACAAGGTTTGGAAGCCACGTTGCCAGATAAGAGTTTTTTTGCTCTTGCGTGACTCACCACGGCAGCAAAAATAAACTTTTGATCTTTCTCTTGGAGGAGGAGAAGCATGTCTGACAGCAGCACAGCATGAATGTCTGCAAAAAAAGTTTTAAAATTGTATACAAGTAAAATCCCATTTTTTTTACTAAAAAGGCAGCAATAATTATAACAATTTTAGCATTCGTTTTTGAGGCTCTTAACAGAAAATGATCTATTTCGAGTTTTTAATTTATTTACCATAAAAAACGGGTTGAAAAGATTCCATACTTTTTATCTTTTGAAAAAGGAAAAAGAGTAAATGTTAAAAAAAAATCTTCATTGGTTTACATTGAAAAATTTAAAGAGGAAAAGAGTTTATTGAATATTTAAAATTTGTACTTAAAAATATATATTTGGATTTACAGTGGAAAAAAACCTAGATATTCAGTTTTTTAGATGTTATTTACTTTAAAAAAAAAGTGGATATGTAAAATATTCTCTTATTAAAAAAAACAAAAAACTTACAAACACTGGATTAAAAAAAGTACTTTTTTAAAAAAAAAAAAAAAACTACAAATATTCTCTTTACATCAAATTTTATTTAAAACATTTACTTTTGTGGGCCACATAAAAAACCTCTGGGCTGAAAAAAAAAAAAAAAAAAAAAATGGACTGCTCACAATGCACGAAAAAAAATACGGGCAAATAAATCAGAATGGCACTAGATTGTGATTTTATACACACTAATATTAAAAAAAAATGATGGTTTGAACCTTTGTGTCTGCCAGAAGATTTCCAGGAGAGCGGGCCCGAGTGCAACATGGTCCGCTGACCCTGGATCAGGTCCTCCCTGCGGATCAGTCGGCCGTCCTTCAGCCGGCCCACCGACTTTGGCTCCAGGCGCCCGCAAATGTCCCGGAGACGGGAGGCCAACTGGTACTCCCAGACGTGGTCGTTGACTTGGGAGATGGTGTCTTTTATGGCCGCCAATCCCTGGACCAACGACCCGTGTTCCTCGCCGTCGACTGAGAGGAGCGAGAAATATATATATATATTTTTTGGCACGTACGAGCGACAGCGGAAAAGGCCATCGCGTTCAAAGATTACCTTCCGTGACCTGTAGAAGTCGCTCCACCAAGACGGGGTATTTTGTGATTCGCTGCGTCACCAGCAAGAAACACTCCGGGATTCCCAATCTTCTAACCAGGTTTAGCTGACCAATTTTCTGGGAGAAGACACGTTTACGGTTAAAAATTACATGTCAACTAAAAGGCAAGGATCGTGATTCAGTGCTGCGGGTAGATAATACAAAAAATATATATAGTATATATATATAATTTAAAAAATATAATAATAAAATATATATATATACATATATATACATATATATACATACATATATATACATATATATATATATATATATACATATATACATACATATACATACATATATATACATATATATACATATATATACATATATACATATATATACATATATACATATATATACACATATATATATATATATATATATATATATATATATATATATATAAATTAAAAAAAATATATAATTTTTTTTCACTTAAAGTCTAATAAATCTTAAAACAAAAAAATAGAAAACATTGCTGCTCACTTTTAAATGTCAATTAAAAATATATTATATATATTTATAAAAATTAAAAAAATATGTATAATTATATATAAAAAAAATAAAAAAATAAAAACATATATCTATTTTTTTCACTTAAGTCTAATAAATCTTAAAACAAAACAAATAGAAAACATTGCTGCTCACTTAAATGTCAATTAATTTAACTTTAATGAAAAGTGTAAACACAGCTGGGGGGCAAAACCATATAATTTTTCTGCACATGATTCTACTTAAACGGTAGACGGAAACATAGAAACAAACTACTCACCCGTTATTTTATTTAGTCAACATTTTTCTCACTAAATTATGCATTTTTTGGCTGGTGCGACTTATACTCAGGTGCGACCTATAGTCCAGAAAATACGGTAGTATACTTCCGACTCCATTTTTAATAATATACTTTCTTTTGTAGCACTTTTTCAGCCTGGCGAAGGGCCAGGAAAGGAAAACCTGGCGTGCCACCAGGCTTAAAAAAATACACTTTTTCCCACGCCCACTCAATTATCTCGACCAGTAAACGGATCCATTCATTGGCTCTTAACGCAACGCTGCACTCTCTCAAGTTTCAGCATCTGACGTACCTTCACGAGGCTTTGAATCTTCTTGTTGTTCTGCAGCAGCTCCTTGTACAAGTTGACCGCATCGGTGTGACGACTGCAGAAAATACTGTACCACTCCTTCATTTTTTCCCCCACTGAGCCAGAAAACTAAAAAAATAAAAAAAATAAAAAAGAGGATCAGTAAAAAATTAAAAAATAAATAAAAAAGCATTTGGTTGGTTCACCTGAGAGATGAGAATGTCTCCCAGCTCCGTGATTTGGTAGCCGTCGCCACTTCCGTCTCGTTGACTCTGGCTCAGGCGCAGTTTGAGGTAGTCGAGGAAGTGCTGGTGTAGCGTGAGCAAAGCGTCCACGGCGGGGAACAGCCTCGCCATTTTGTCCTCGTCCAGCAGCAGCGAATGGCCCAGCTCGTGCATGTAGACGTGCCGGAGGATCTTCAAGGTGCGCACGTGGTGCATCTCGGTTTGCATTAACTCTGCAAAATGAAAAAAAGAGCATTTGAAACTAACAAAAAAGCTTCATGTGAAACGAGAGTGTGGGTCACATCCTGTTCATTTAGGGCAAGGGTGTCAAACTCGGGTTGGTTCGCGGGCCGCTTTAACATCAACTTGATTTCACATGGGCCGGACCATTTTAGATATAATATTTAGATTTGTTTTTATAAATAGATTAAAAGAACTGGATTAAAAGCCCGGAATATTCCGTTTTTTATAGATCTAAAACAATGTTTATTTTAGCTTTTTTTGTAATAATTTTTAGATTTTACAAAATGATTTTTGAACTAAACACACAGAAAAAATGGATTAAAAAATTACAATTATTGATTTAAAAAGGGGGAAAATCAGGAAATGTCATATACATCTATACTCTTCATTTTAATTTGATCCTAAAACAGAAAGTCGGCACTCATGATTTACTTTCCTGGGCCACACAAAATGATGCGGCGGGCCAGATTTGGCCCTCGGGCCGCCACTTTTACACAAGATTTGGGGGGATTTTTAGGTAAATATTGTTATAGCAGGCCCTCCCTATGGTTTTTGTATTCATATTTTATTGATAAATTTTGTTTATTTGTGGGGAAAAAAATATTTGAAGGACCTAAAAGTGCGTGCACATTGCATTATATCAACTCAAACCAGTCACTTCATTTTAGTGCATTCAACAAAACACTTAGTGAAATACTGCCATCTTTGCAGTCTGCTCATAATAATGTCACAAAAACTCTGACATAATTATTATAATTTATGATGACATCTCCGTGCTTTATCTCACCGCTGCCTGTTAGTAACTCATTCAAAAGGTAGTAAATCTATGTATAGAAATGGCAGAGTATGTGTTGCGGTAGTGAGTGAAATAAGAAGAAAATGAATAAACGCTCATTTGCAAATCATAGTTGTCGAGGCTAAGATTTAAGATGTAAAGATGTGAAGTGCACCGTAGATGACATCTTGTCTTTTAACGGCCTCCCGCTCCAGAGTTTTCAGGTAGTCCGGATCGGCCGCCGCGCTCCAAGACTCCGCCTCCAGGCTCCGACTGTCGCGTTCCAGCCCATCTCGTAGCAAAGAATAGTGACCATCTGGAGGATACAGGCAATATTACTTACTGTAACATCTGATCAATGTCTACTTGGGTAAGCAGTACAGATGAGAAAAACTTTGAAAAACATACTGCATGTTTTGTAATCCATTTTGGAGGACAAAAGAAGAAAAAAACATGTTTTTTTTTATAACTGACTCAGAGATTTCTGCCTAAGCAGCCAAATTCAAAGCATCCCCATATTTGAAAAAAAAATACTGAAAATGTTGTATTCCATTTTGGAGGACAAAAACATTAAAAAAAACATGTTTTTTAAAATTTCTTTTTTATAACAGACATAATTGTGAAGGAGCACTGATATTTCTGCCCAAGCAGCCAAATTCAAAGCATCCCCATATTTGAGACTTTAGTGCCAAAAGTGAATCTGACCTTCCAGATTGATGGGCTCAGTCAGGGACAGGGACTCTTCCAAGGCCAGCCTCCCTCTCAGCGCATCCACATCATCCATCCGTGCCGGCGTGGATCTATTGGTCGGATAAAGGCGGGCCGTTGTCAACGAAGGCGCCCGATGAGTTCAAGCGTATTTGTTTTTTTTAGCGGCAGGCGTATGATGTTGCAAAATGTGTGTCGAGTATGCGGAGGAACCAGTCGATCCGAGTTGCAGCGGCGGTGGCGACGGCGCACCTTTAAGCTTGACCAAGTGCCCTTGTACGATGACGTTGAAGCGGGTTGACTTTTGTTGTCATGCTTGGACCCGGGAGGACGCCAGGAATTCCATCAGGAACACTGAATGGAGGCAACATGAGAAAGGAAAACATGAAATACAGCAAGCTAATAGCGCATCCTCAACTTTGGCGTGGTTCCAGAACGTTAAGCTAGTGCTGCTCGGCTAGCGGCGTCCTCGATCGTACGGACACGGTGGGCCTATTTGACAAAGAGACAAAATGGACCAATGGCATTTAGGCAATTGTGGTTGAGTGTAATAGAAAAATCCTACAGTAAAAAAAAATGATTGATGTATGAGCCAATGACTCAGCTAATTACATGACAAAGGGATTTTTCGACTGTCAAAATAATTGTATGTGGCAACCTTCTCTATTGTATAGAAGTAATGTTTATTTTAAAAGGGAACAGCAAATGTACCGTATTTTCCGGACATTGAGTCGCATTTTTTGGTCATAGTTTGAGCTAATATGCAAATATGACTACCGTATTTTCACGACTATATGGTGCATCGTATTTTAAACCGCAGTATCAGTAACAAATGCTATTTCTGTATTTGACACACACAAAGGACGCACCATTTTTAAAGACGCAGCCAGGCATGGCAAAACATACACCAGCTTAAACATACGGACACACGCTAAAAACACGTTTTCAAAAAGGCAACGGAAGCAAAACTGAGTTCGGTTGTACTTTATTTAGCCATTTTACAATGTACTCACGTCGTCATCACCCACAAATCCATCAAAGTCCTCATTTTCTGTGTCCGAATTGAACAATTGTCCAAATGAGTCATCGAAATCGCTGAGTTTTATACGTTCGTCCAGGCGGCCACAATCCATTCGCAAATAGTAGCTAGCTAGTAGCTAGCGTAACTTTTCCAACGGTGCTTTCCATGCTTCATCATGCTGTGTTGATGTCGATTTGTCCAAGCCACAATCCATTGGGTGTATTGAGAAAAGAACTACATATCCCAGCAGTCACTGCGCAGTACTTTTTCTACGGGGAAAATAGTAGAGTCGGGGGCTGCTTGCCGTAGTTGTAAGAGCTGTAGAGGATGGTGTACCCTATTCACTGATTTATTTTATTTTATCGTGAGAACAATTTTAGTATTGGTCCATATATAAAGCGCACTGGATTATAAGGCGCCCTGTCTATTTTGAAGAAAATTTAAGACTTTTATGTGCGCCTTATAGTCATGAAAATACGGTAATATATATATTTTTTCCTCTGACCACGAAAGCCTGTTTCTATTTTGCTCACTGCTCTCTATTTAACTAATTTTCAAGTATGTTTGTCCTTTGTTTCTGATCAAATAAAAAAAATGACCTCCCTAAAATACAGCATATACACTTTATTACTCTTTATTGCGCATTATTTGGCTGGTCCGAAAAATACGGAACTCGTTTAACATTACATTCTAGAGAAGTCTCATTTTTTTCAGCAAAGGTCAGCGGGGCAATTAAAAATTGGCTAGGAGGCGAAAACGTGTAATCTCAGAGTGGGCTGGCCATCTGTCGCCAATGGTCGCTTGGACCCCCCCACCCCCGGAAAAACAACAAAGGGAAAGGTAGAATGATTTAGAGTGGTATTTGTGCGTGTAGCTTCCCTGCAAAAACACGACAAGATTACAGCATTGAATTCCAAACGAGGCTAAATAAATGGCGCTCGGGACGGACCAGCTGCCGACAAAACGCCCTCCCGAACCGAACCTGACGGCGTTCGTCCATCTTTGTCTTGTTACACCGCAAACAGCAACCATTTTAATTGCGTGCCAGAAAAACAAACGACGTGAAAGCCACTGCCGACATGAACAAAACATGCGGTTAGCATGTCAGTCTCGTAGTTCCGGGGTCGAGGGTTCGAACCCGGGTGGGTCCTCACCGTGTGGACTTTGCATGTTGTCCACAGGCTTTCGTGGGTTTTCTTCAGGTACTCTGGATTCTCCCCAGATCCCCAAAACTTGTATGCTAAGCTAACTGAAGACGAAATTGGCCCAAGCTGTGATCGATTCTTGGTATGTTTGTGCCCTGCGATTGGCTGGAAACCGTTTGAGGATGTACACATTAAGCTGGGATAGGCTCCAGCACCCCCGGAGAGGCTTGTGAGGATAATCAGTTGGGAAAATGAATGAAGAAAAAGAAGAGCATGGTGTCACAGGTATGTGACCTTTAGCGGTATGGCAGTAGGAACAACGTGCTAATGCGATAAAACGGGCTTCCCCTTCCAACGCTGACGAGTCGTGAGGTCACGGCCACACCTCAAATGTTTAAGTGGATTTGGAGTGAGAGCGGTACGGATGACAGGTCTTTCCCCCACAACAACACACGGAACTAGACCAGCGAGTCTGTCAGGTGGCTTGCGGCAAAGCACACACACCGCAAACAACTCAAAAGTCTACATTGACTTGAGTGGGTAAATCAGTAATTTAATGATATGATCAATTCATTTCCATTTTCACAGTCGGCCGCAGTTCGATTTTGATTCGAGGACCTTTAGTCATTTTAATAGTATGCAATACACTACATATGTGTTATGTTTTACCTAAAGCAAAATTAGGGGTTTAAAATTCAAGGATTTAAATTAAAAAAAACATTCTTTGAGTGAAGCGGCATATTTAAAAGATGCCACATTTTCAATTTTTTGTTTATTTTTCGCGTAATGATTTTTTAAATATGTAATTAACCTAATTTGCCTTTTTATTGCAGGGGGCGTGGCATTTGGCATTGTAAACTTCCGCACTACTTTTTGTCGAGCTCGGTTTACTGTTCGAGTATTAATCCGCGGGCAACATGACATGAAACTAGTACAACTCACGAGTAATTAAACAAACAAACAAACAAAAACTGATCAAAACACTGTTGATTTCAAGGTTGAAAATAAACAAAGTAGGAGAGAAAGAAGTAGGAGTCAGCAGTTAGTCATTTTAGAGGAACACTTTCGACAAATAAAACAGGTGTTGCCGAATCTATAATCAGCAGGTGACATGACTATCTGTTTGCTACCATGTTGACTTTTAAGCCACAAGTATCAAAAATAAAAGTTTTACACGTTCACAATTCTCTAAAAAAGTAAAATAAGCATTTTATTCTTCATTTAAAGTCTGAAAACCGGTCAAGCTGGGCAGTCGAGCTTCGTTTTTATGACATTGTCCGCAAACACAGAATGTCGATCTCGCGTAAAACAGCCGCAATGGTTGTATTTCTTACCTGTGACGAGGCAGCAGGGAAGAATGAGTTTTTTCGTGGACGAAGCGGTCGCGTTTTCTCAAGTTTGTCCGATAATGGCAGCGTGGAAAGCGGATGGAGGGCAACCGACGAACAAGCGCACTCCGGTGTTAAAGCAAGGCGAGGGAGGGTGTCCGTAAACATGGAACAGCCTCATCAGGTAAAGGGGAGGGGTGCCACTCAAAATGATGGAACGGCCCACTTTCAGTTAAACATACACACGACAGTGCTGGAAATTAATATTTAATTCAAATGTTCGATTTTTTTCATGTCATGTTTTGCTTTTTTTCTATTAAGATTTAGAACTGTTTATAAAATATGACAATATTTATAGGACTAACTTTGAGCTGTAGATTTGTTCGTTACTTTTGCCTTCTCACCAAAGATATCCCTCCGCCAACACTCTTTTAATTTTGGCCCTATACATTAATAATCAAGTGGTAAATTCTGCTGAAATAGGTAATTAAACGTTTGTATTCTTCAATTTCAGCTTTACGTTTTTTTTAAATGTTATAGATAACGTTTTTATCCCATTTTGTACCAGTAATGGTAGTCAACTAATGAGGAAAAATTGTAAGGCTAATGCTAATGTCTGTTCATTAACAGTGTACGCTAATTCAGGAAAAAATCCTCTTAAAAACGGGTTTGTTTGTGTGCTTAAATGTTTAGAGTTATTTTTTTATGTTAACTCAACTGCCTGCCATTGTTAACGACACATGTCTAATTTAGTTAAAGAGGGAGGACTGGCTATAAATGCTAAAGTTTCCGCGTTCAGGTCCGTTTTGGTGAGAATTGCTTCCAACCCTCCCAGTCAAAATGGATTAGACATCTACTCTAGCGCCCCCAATGCCAGCTAATAGGTTAACAAGTTGCAGTTTTAGAACACAAGCATAATATAAAACGTTTTTTATGCTTCACATTGTCAGGTGACATGGACGAGAGTAGCGTTTTTGGTTCGCCCAACGCTAGATTTCTACGTCAACCGGCCCGGCTGTTGATTGTGGAAGCGGTGCCGCCTTGGTGGTCCGAGACCAGCACAGTAATCTGCGACGCGCTCGATAACTTCCTGACCCTGGCCGCAAGTTTGAACGGCCCCCGCCGGCTTCCACTTTTCAGCTTGTATTCCATCACCAGCCAGGCCGAACGTCTTCTCCCGTTTCAGAGCGTCGGTTCGGGCAACCTGTCCAGTTTGCGAGCCTGCGTGGATAATCTTCGTTCCATTCCGGGTCAAGGGGTCACCCCGGAACCGGCCGGCGTAGGCGACTCCATACGAGACGTGGTGCTCGCCGGACTGGGGCGGCTCGCCGACGACGTGAGATTCGGTCGGACCGACGTCTCGTCCGTCCAGGTGACCGTGTTGACCGGCCGTCCGGGACGAGGCATCGTTCGCCTTTTGGGGGACGTACTGAACGGTGAGACCCCGACGCCGTCCGCCAGTTTTGTGGTGGTGCAGTTGTACACTTGGGCACGCTGGAGCGAGTACGAACTCCCAGCCGAAGATCCAGAAACGGCGGAAAGTCGGGTTCCGGTGGACCTGAAGCAGGTCGAAAGCAACGTCTTTGCCGTGGAAGCAGTCTTCAAGCAATGGCTTCAGGACTACGGAAGAGACGTGGAACATGTTCAGCTTCTCTTGCGGGAGAGTCCAAGTCCCGTGGCCATCAAGTGTGACGTTCAGGAGTGCCTCATCGGTCCCGGTCTTCTCCCTTTGAGAAATCCGGAGTCGACGGAGAATCCGTGGAACCGCGAGTCCGTCTCGCAGGCGCCGCAGATGTTGAGAGCCGTCAAGACGGTCCTCGCTAGCGGAACCTGTCGTAGCTTGTCGCACGGGTCTTCTCTGACCGTCCACCCGACCACCAACGGTCGGCAAGACTGGGAGGAGTTTGAGGTCAACCAAAGCAGATTTCAGGCGCTCAACCGAGCGTTGGAGCACAGTGAACAGGTTCTGCTGTTGCGGTTAGAAATCACTCCCGGCCAAGGTGGTCCTCCTTTGTCTTCATTCTATGTCCTCCAACCGAGCCCATCCCTCGCCATGCTCCTGAGTCCGCTCACTTGCGGGGAGTTGTTTCTACCCGTCACGTTGCCCGTCCCCGATCGGGATCCTCCGGGGGAAGTCGTGGAACTGATCGACGGTTGCTTGAGTGAACTGGACCGAGATCACGTGTTGAACCCCAGCTCCCTGAGCGGCAACGTCTACCGATATTTGAGGTCCTCGGTCCAGAGGCCGCAAAACCCAACAGAGTCTCGCGCTTCTGCTGAAATATACCAAAAACTACCACTAGGAGGACAAAAGCTAGCCAGCAAGTTATCCAGAAAGTCCACCTCACTGTCTAAAGCTCAACCCGTCCCGTTGCGTCCGGTCCAGAGCGGTTCGGGGTCCTCGGATCCGACTTTCGGCCACTCGGGCCCGCCTTCTCAAGCCCAACCGACGAGAGGGGGTGCCGCAGGTAGGAGAAGGAGATTGGGCCCCAAGTATGGACGTGGATGCTGGATGGGAGGGGAAGTCCAATAGAGTGAATAAGACAGGTTCTCCTAAAAAAAAAAGCAGGCTGAGTTAGGAGGTTCATCCAGGAATCCGCCAGAGGGCGTTGTTACTTCATTTTTTTGGATCCATAAGGCGAACGTAGTGTTCTTCGATGTTCTGCGTACATTGTTACATCTTCCCGTCGTACATATTTTGTGAGCATATTGAAAAAAATGAAAGGAATACAACAAATAAAAATAACTTATTGGAACTGCGCCAACTAGTATTTAGAAAATTCTTTTTTACGGGGGGAATAACCTGACAACCGTTTTAAAATGAACACATTTTTTGAGTATAATTTTAAAGGATGAGAATTGGTCTCAATATACTGCATAGGTTTTAATTCTAATGTTTTTACATTTCATTCTTTTTTCTGTAATTGTATTTTTTTGTTAGACATTGCCTAACGCACCCCTAATTTTCATACTATATTTTCCATCTATTTCTTGTATTATTTTTTTATGCTGGTGTATTTTTCACTGATAATTAGCAAATATTTTTGGAAGAATATACAGCATGAATGTTCAATCTTCGCATTGTTTAGCTGTTAAAAATGATTCACTAAAATTGGAAACAAACTATATAGAATTTAAGTGGAGGCTTTCCTGGAGGATGCACCTTACTGCATTATTTACATTTTATTTGATCTCGTTATGGATGATGATGATGATGAGGATGATGCATTAAAAAAATCCCCTAATAAAGCAAAATAAAGACCAAGTGCTGTTGGTTGATCACGTGTTCACAAGTTTGGATTTGAAAAAAAAAAAAGAGCGACATGTAAAGAGTTCTGTGAGCAACAATATGAGCTATTTACAAAAAAAGAAAAATAACATCAAACATTTCATGAATATGCCATATATATATTTACACGGTATGTTAAAACTAACAAAAAAAATGAGTATACGTTGGTTGGGGTCTGTCTTGGAACACCTACCTAAAAAAGAAAAAAAAAAGCAGCTTATTGGTCGACATCGGTATTTTTTTTTTGAGGATATCCTTCAGGTGTAGATGAATAGAAAGTAATAAATAAAACCCAAAGATGAAAAAGAGAGATCCTGGGTGTTGCATACTTTGTGCCATTTTTTTTTCATTTGGAATACTGCAGAGGACCTGGAGTAAAAATAAAATTTTTTTAAAAAAACCTATAAAGCAAAGTGTTTTCATTAGTTTTAGTTTAAGAAAGTCACTTTGACCCTCCCCCAACATCAGAAAATTAAAATTTTGAATGCCGGAGTGGGGGGGACCCCTTTTAAACCCTGGTTTTGTGGTGTTTTGTTGGCGCTCAGTGGTGCCTTGAGATACAAGTTAAAGGCAAAAAACAAACATTAAATGTATTCCAAGGGAGAAAAAAAAATATTGGCTTAAAAAAAAACATTTGATTTTTCTGGTGAGTCATCATAGAGAAACATGGAAATTTAAAAAAAAGCAGAATTTCCAGGAAGCGGCTTCTCGTGGCTGCCATTTTCTCAATGCTGGTATTTTAGCGTTTTTTTTTTTTAACGTTTAAAATGGTTTTTTTTTCTCCACTCAAAACATGTAAGAAATCCCCGATTTGCGTACTTACATACTTTGAAGGGTTTCCTTTACGTGGTCAATTGTGTCGTCTTTCCCTTAAATGTGGTTTTGCAGTTTGGTGCCATCAAACGGCCCTTTTTTTTTTTCCTCACGCTTTTCCTTCAAAGTCCTTAAAAAAATGAAAAAAGGTGAAATCGGATGACTCGTACTTCAAGGCACCGCTGCAATGTTCTTTTTTTTGTGTACAAAATGCAAAAAAGGAAGCCTTTTTAACACGATGGCGGGCGGGGGAACGTCTTTTCGCAGTTTTTTTTGTCTTTTCTGGGTCGATCCCTTGATAAAGTCTTGCAAAAAAAAAAAGAAAAAAAAAAGAGGAAAAACCCCTTTACAACCTATTTGATAGGATCCCGGTTCCTCGGATGTCTGTTTTTTTTATGTTTGTCTGATAGCAGCCTTGTTTCACAGTTGAATCTTTACTCCACAAATTGGCAATATTGATATTTCTCTTTCTATTTCTATTTATATATGTACAGAGGTTTACGCAGTAGGTTCCGTGTATTAAAAAAAAAAGCACTGTAGTGTGTGTGTGTGGTAAAGAGTAAAAATCCTGAGATATGAGTCGAGGGTTTTCTGGCGAGCGTGTGATTGGTTGGTGACTAAAAACTAGTTTTCGTTCGGTCCGGTTAGCAGGGGCTGTGCCGGGGGAGGCCAAGCGAGCGTCCGTTGCTCTTGCCGCCGTTCATGTGCGGGAAGGGGATGTGGTGTTCCTCGTAACTTCCGCCACCGCCGCCGCCGCCGTCCCGTTGGCCGTAAGACGAGGGGTCCAGGGGGATGCTCTCCATGTTGTCCACGTCCAGGTCAAGGTCGTCGGCGCTCTCGGGCGGCTTGTTGTCGTCGCTGTAGAAGAAGGAGCGCTGGCGGTAGGACGGGTGGAGGTCGTCGCGGAGCATGTCGATGATGTCCTGGAAGGACGGACGCATCTTGGGGTTGTACTGCCAGCACATCTGCATCAGGTTGTGCCTGGGAAAAGACATTTAAATTGTTACGTTTGGATGGACCAATGGGGGATTGGACAACGCCACTCAAAAGATGACGTTGACGGCGATGGGTGGGTGACGGACATTATGACATTTCCGAAGAAATAAAATGTCATAGGTCGGAGAATTTGGTGTACAGTAATCCCTCGAATATCGCAAAGTAGCAAGAGTTGTTTACGCTTAAGAGTTTCAGCGTGGATTTTCACATTTTTATGAACTTAAATATATATATATATATTTAAGTTCATAAGAAAAAATTACATATATATATACATATATATACATACATATATATATATATACATATATATACACATATACATACATATATACACATACATACATATATATACATACATATACACATATACATACATATATATACACATATACATACATATATATACATACACACATATATATACATACACATATATATACATATACATATATATATACATACATACACATATATACATATATATACATGTATATATATATATACATACATATATATATATATATATATATATACACACACATATATATACATATATACACATATACATACATATATATACACATATACATACATATATATACACATATACATACATATATATACACATATACATACATATATATACACATATACATACATATATACACATACATACATATATATACACATATACATACATATACACATACATATATATACACATATACATACACATATATACATACACACACACATTATATATATATATATATATATATATATATAAAAGTTCATAAAAATGTGAAAATCCACACTCTCTAGGACTCTAGCACTGAAGTAAAAATAAAAAAAAATAAAAATGTGATAAGTGATAATCGAGGGATTACTGTACGAGTCTGGCGAGAAGGATTATCTCGCAAAATGTAATGATTTGGGTCAGGAAATTAATCCACTATATTCTCTCTAGGGTTAAAACCTCCCAAAAAACTGGTCTAAAAAACGTGAAAACCTTAAAAAAAATCCTGAAGAATTATGTAAAAATTGGGGGAAAAAACACGAGTCATAAAAAAGAAGATTCTTGGCAGAGCATATCGATAACCTAATCCAGTGGTCGCAAACCTTTTCAATAGAGAGCCATTAATATTTTTAAAACGAGTTCCTTGAGTGCCACATTCAGAATTTAAAAGTAAAAATACATGAAAACCTGTGCACTTCTTAAAGCACAAAAACTATCCCAATTATTTTAAAAACATGAGTATGCTAATGCTAATCAATGAAATGACCCTGAAAAGGTGAAAGCTATCATTTATACACATTTGCTTACTCCTTTTGTATTTTCAATTGATTGCAATAATATTCACTGCTCTGCAAACGAAGCTAATCCCTACTTTGATAACTTCGTAACGAGCGCACGGCACAAAAGCGTGGACGCGATTGCCCATTTTTTTCCCCCTCAAAAACGACGGAACGATCCCCGGCGCTCACAGTCTGTCGGCGCAGTTGTCCGGTCGGTCCAGGAATCCTCCGTCCATGACAAACTTGAGCACCTGCTCGTTGGAGAGGCCTTGGTAAGGCTGCTCGGCTTGCGTGCTGATCTCCCACAGCACCACCCCGAACGACCTGACCCGCACAACAACAACATAATAATAATAAGACATGTTGTGTCGGAGAGACATTTTGGACGGACGGGTGACCGACCAGCAGTCCGAGTGCGCGGTGAACACGCCGTCTTTCAGGGACTCGGGCGCCATCCACCGGACGGGCAGCAGGCCCTTGCCTCCTTTGCGGTAATAGTCCGTCTCGTAGATGTCGCGGGTCATGCCGAAATCTGGACACAAAGAAAACGGGCGGCGGTAAATTTGAGTCAAAACTAAACCTAAACACACGAAAACACGCGAGGAAAAATAATACGCTAATGATACAAAAATGCTCTAAAGCACATGTGTCAAAGTGGCGGCCCGGGGGCCAAATCTGGCCCGCCACATCATTTTGTGTGGCCCGGGAAAGTAAATCATGAGTGCCGACTTTCTGTTTTAGGATCAAATTAAAATGAAGAGTATAGATGTATATTAAATTTCCTGATTTTCCCCCTTTTAAATCAATAATTGTCATTTTTTAATCATTTTTTTCTGTGTTTTTAGTTCAAAAATCATTTTGTAAAATCTAAAAATATGCATAAAAAAAGCTAAAATAAACATTGTTTTAGATCTATAAAAAACTGAATATTCAGGGCTTTTAATCTGCCGCAATAGAAGAAAAACATAGAAAATCCATAATAGAGAATTCTATTAAAGAAAAATTAACAAAGTCACAAGACGGATGGAAAACACCCCAAATATTCAAAGAAAATTATAAAGATATATTTCTTAAAAGTCCTTTTTACAGGTACCTCCTATTTTGACGGTAAAGTCTTGAGCCACCATGCAGTTCCTGGCGGCGAGGTCGCGGTGGACAAACTTCTTGGCGTTGAGGTACGCCATGCCGTCGGCGATCTCCGCCGCCATCTGGATCATCTCCTTGAGCGTGGAGGGCGGGCGCCCCGGGTTGTTCTGAGGACCGTGCCGTTTGGTCAGTGGAGCGTCGCCCCCCGCGAGGACTCGTGCCGCGGCGAGCCTTACCTCGGATTCAGGGCGAAGGGAGCGCAGGTAGCTCTTCAGGTCCCCGTGGGTCATCAGTTCCATCACCACCAAGGTGGGCTGCCCTTTAGATACCACGCCCAGCAGACGTACCTATCAAAAATTAAAAAATGGGTTTTGAATGGGCCCTGATGAATTTGGTTGTGTTTTAAGAGAGACATGAAATGAGGCAAAGAGCCACAGTATATGCAAAATCTGAAAATAAGAAGCAAAGAGCCGCATGGGGCTCGAGAGCCGCGTGTTCGATACCCCTGCCATAGACAAATATGACCATTCACGTTCGAAATGAGTGGTCATAACTTAGCATCGTGTAATGTTACTTGACTTTCATACAGACAATGTTATTTATCATTTCCTGTTGACGTGATATTTTTGCATTGTTTTTTCTGGTCTAATAAAAATGGGTAAAGGTGTTGGCAAAAGATATCATTATAAAATTTTATACGGAACAAGGCCGCTCCGCTCTGCTGATCTCACTAGGAATATTTATTTATTTATTGATTATTTGTTGTTGTTATTGTTGTGAAAGCTTTAAATCTCATTATGATGACAATAGAGGCATTCAATTTAATTGAAGTCAAGTCAAATAAAGTCAATTCAATTCAAGTCAAGCTAATTCAAGCCAAGTCATTTCAATTCATTTCAAGTCATTTCAATTCATTTCAAGTCATTTCAATTCATTTCAAGTCATTTCAATTCATTTCAAGTCAAGCCAATTCAAGTCAAGCCAATTCAAGTCAAGCCAAGTCATTTCAAGCCATTTCAAGTCATTTCAAGCCATTTCAAGTCATTTCAAGCCATTTCAAGTCATTACAAGTCAAATCAAGTCAAATCAAGTCAAATCAAGTCAAATCAAGTCAAATCAAGTCAAATCAAGTCAAATCAAGTCAAATCAAGTCAAATCAAGTCAAATCAAGTCAAATCAAGTCAAATCAAGTCAAATCAAGTCAAATCAAGTCAAATCAAGTCAAATCAAGTCAAATCAAGTCAAGTCAAATCAAGTCAAATCAATTCAAGTCAAATCAATTCAAGTCAAATCAATTCAAGTCATTTCAAGTCAAATCAAGTCAATTCAAGCCAATTCAAGTCAAGTCATTTCAAGTCAAATAAAGTCATTTCAAGTGAATTCAAGTCAAATCAATTCAAGCCAATTGAAGTCAAGCCAATTCAAGTCAAGCCAATTCAAGTCAAGTCAATTCAAGTCAAATAGTTCACCCCCAGTCGAGCGCGCTTACCACGTGATGGCAGCTGAAGGCCTTCATGACGGAGGCCTCGTTGAGGAACTCGATCCTCTCGCGCAGGCTGGCCGACTCATTGACCGTCTTGACGGCCACCCGCGTCTCGCTCTCGCCCTTGATCACGTCCTTGGCGAAGCCCTCGTACACCATGCCGAAGGAGCCCTGGCCCAGCTCGCGCAGGATTTTGATCTTGTCGCGGGCCACCTCCCACTCGTCTTCCTCGTACACTGCGTGGCAATTGCGTTCAGTCGACGGTACGGTCGGTCGGCCGGCAGGCGTTCGCGCGACGGAACCGCTTACTGTCGTTAGCGCTGAGGTACTCGGGGTTGGACGAGGCGTAGATGGGACCGCTCGGGCCTTGCGTTTGGCTAAAAGCAACAACAAATATCAATCAAAAATCCTGTCAATTCCGTTCTAGACGGAGGAAGCCTACTTCTTCTTGAACATGGCGTATCCCGCCATGGCGGCAAACAGCAGCAGCACGAAGATGACCGGCCCGATGACGATCTTGGCGATGTTGAGAGGATCTCCTGGGAAGAAACATGAAAAATTCCGACGTGAGAAGCCGTGTTTTGGATAAGGTGGCGCACAACGCTAGGACTCACGGGCGTCTTCCACGTAGAAGTACGTGGGCTCGGTCCAGGATCCGTTTCCTGCCAGGGACGTGGCTCGGATGCGGACCGTGTAGTTCCCGGAATGCATCACCCGCAGTTTGCAGCCCCGTGTGCTTTTGTACATGTTCCTCGACACGCAGTGGTGCAGCTCCTGTGCCGTGATGGAAACCAAGATATTTTTAGTTGTTTTGTCATTTTTTAGTGTCTATTCGGGTAATCTTTCAAATTATGTTGTTTTTTTTAAAGGGGTGGTCATAATTCTTAAATAGTTGGCTGATTGGTTGCACTTTTGCACGACAAATGTTCGTTTCCATTGACAGTTTCGGTAATCCCTCGAATATCGCGGTTTCACTACATCGCAGATTTTTTTCTGGGGGAAATTTTTTATGATTTTTTTTTGTAAAATATATATATATTATTATTATTTTAAATAGGGGTGACCCTACTTTGCGGTTTTTCATTTATCGCGGCCATGTCTGCTCTAAGTTAACCGCGATAATGAATGTTATGACCAACCGTATGTATACATGTACATCTATGTGTATGTATATTTATATATATGTATATTTATATATATGCATGTATATGTATATTTATATACATGTATGTATATGTATATATATGTATGTATATGTATATTTATATATGTATGTATATATTTATTTATATATATATGTATATATATTTATATATATATATATGTATGTATATGTATGTATATGTGAATGTGTATGTGTGTGTGTATGTGAATGTGTGTGTGTATATGTATTTGTATATGTATATATATTTCAGCTGATTTATGTATATATATATTTATACATTTATTAATTAACTTATTTATGACCTATTTATTTATGTCTATTATGTATTTTCCTGTGTCTGTATTCTCACCCTCTTGCTACCGTGACAATGAAATTTCCTGAATACGGGATGAATAAAGTTATCTCATCTAATCTAATGGAGGGATTACTGTATTGACATGAAATCCATCTCAACTGGGAAAGCTGCCATCGAGTCATCGTATCTTCCTCCCATTGACGGCGGCCATTTTTGGCCGGCGAGAGCACACTTACCTCGACGTCCCCGATGCGCTTGTAGTTGACCTCGTAGAGGATGGTCATGCCGTTGGGGGCGGCGGGCTCCTGCCAGGTGACGAACGCCGTCATGTCGGACACGTGGCACGTGATGGGGCCCGCGATGTCGTCGGCTTTGTCTGCGGGGGAAGGCAGGCGCCGGGCGGGGTTTAGCTCGTGAGCCGTGGCGCCGTCGGGTGAGCGCCTTTCTAACCTTCGGGCATGGTGCGGGCGCTGACGTAGGCGGCCATGCTGCAGCGGGACGCGTCGGTCAGGTGGTTGCAGGCGTGGATTTCAATTTGGTAGCTGGTGAAGTGGCGCAGGTTGGAGATGACGGTGGACTCTCTGGCCAGAACGGTCACCACCGTCTTGGTGCTCTCGAACGTCTCCTCCTCCTCGGGGAAGGCGGTGCTCAAGGGCTGGCCCGAGGCGCCGGTGGGGAACGGGCGCGTTCGGTTGGCCACGCCCATGGCCGAGCGCCGATTTCTCGAACGTCTGCAAAAAAAAAAAAACAGGCTTTATTTTCTTTTAAAAAGATAATTATCGTCTGAAGTTGTATTCTATGAAAAAAAAAGTATTTATTTCTTAACCCTATGTATTTAGCAAACAGAAAATCATTTTGGTAACCGTAATACAGTGGTACCTCGACATACGAGCAATTTGAGATAAGAATACAATTTTGGGCAAATATTTATCTTGAGATACGAGACAAATTTTGATATACGAGCAGACAGCGGACGCGAGAGGCTGCTCATAAGAACATCATGGCCACTGTCTTTCCCGTCGCAAATCCCTCGTGTAATGTCTCGACGAGCACCGGGCGGGGCGTTGCATTTTTTGCAGTGTTTTTTCCCCCCCGTTAGTCAGTGCGAATGGCGGAGCTTGTTCGCTAATACGAGAGGAGTATATACTACTTCTCGTTGACAAGTGGTCGTGCGTTAGCCTATTGTGAGGACATTTGTGTGCATCATTTTGGGAATATTTTGAAGGGAATACAAAAGCAAACAACCCTGGATAGGTTGCTTCTGAAAGTCAGGGTGGAGGCGGGGCCAATCGAGAAGAAAAGTAGCAAAAAACAAAATTAGAATGAAGTTTAGTGTAAAGATAGATTAAACTTATTTTTGAGTGTCGGCATCGTAATCCAAGTTCATTTAAATTTGTTTATGTTATGTTACGAGCGCGTTGTCGTCTAATTTTATTACCATTAAACACATTTTAGTACTATTAAACCACTAGTTATGTGTTACTTTGTTAATAGATAGCGAATTAGAAAAAATAAAAATGTTTTCCAATCCAATATCCTGTTTTGGGTGTTTTTCAGAGGTTTGGAACAAATTAATTTGTTTTTAGTTCATTCCTATGGGAAAAGTTTGTTTGACTTACGAGTAAATCGACATACGAGCTCAGTCCCGGAACGAATTAAGCTTGTATCTCAAGGTACCACTGTAACAGGTAATGTCATGTCACATCTCGATAGGTTGCATCTGAAAGTCAGGGTGGAGGCGGGGCAAATTGAGCCAAGGTATCAAAATGTCAAACCAAATTAGAATTAAGTTTAGTGTAAGGTTAGATTCAACTTAATTTTTGAGTGTGTCTGCATCGTAATCCAAATTTTATGTTATGTTACGAGCGCGATGCCGTGCAAAAAGTCCTCACTTCATCTCAAAGACTTCGTTGTGGAGGTAGTTCTCAAAGGTCTTGCGGTACTCCAGCTCCTCCTTCTCCTTCTTGAGCTCCTTGTCGGTCTTGGGGCAGGCGCAGCATCGCGTGCCCGGGCCCACTTCTTCCGTCTGGTTCCACTTTTGCTCCTCGTCGCCGTCCACCTGAGTGGGGACCCGCGAGGGCAGCTTCATTCCTGCCGACACGGAGGACGCCGTCACTGAAGGAGAGCGGCTCCGGCACCACACGCGCACACAGTGTAGATACACAATGGCGTACATCCTGGGGCGTATGGGTCACCCGCCCTTGACCCATTCCCGCTGACGATAAATTACAAAAGACGCGCCATCCCCGCAGTTCTCTACCCTCGACATGTGCGAGTTCTCATCTAGTTTGAGGTTAATTTGTTGTGAGCCGGTTTAACTGCCGCTGACCCCGATCGTAACACCTTGGACCCCCGGATGCGGTCAGCTAGGCCAATCTTTTTTTGAAAAAAATATCATAACTGCCGCACAGGTTTTACTATGCAAAACAACCCCGTATTTAGCTAATTGAGTTTATTTTGAGCTTAAAATAAAAGGTGCAACTATAATGTCTCATGAATATGAAAGGCAACAAAAACAATTGCATTGTCTATTCATTTTTAAATATAAATATATGTATAGTTATTATTTTAGTGTTTATCATTTAAACTTTAATCGTTGTCTAGGTAGTTGTCAATTTTTCAAATGTTACATTATTTTTGCATCTATTTTTTTCTCACTGGGCGTGTATTGAAAGTCATAGTTGGAAAAATATATATTCTATTATTTATTCAAAGATATTTTCTATTATTAATTTAAAGACATTTTCTATTATTTATTTAAAGATATTTTCTATTATTTATTTAAATAATTTTTTCTATTATTTATTTAAATATATTTTTATTATTATTTATTTAAATCTATTTTCTATTATTTAAATCTATTTTCTATTATTTAATTAAATATATTTTCTATTATTATTTAAATATATTTTCTTTTATTTATTTAAATATATTTTCTATTATTTATTTAAATATATTTTCTTTTATTTATTTAAATATATTTTCTATGATTGATTTAAATATATTTTAGATTATTTATTTAAATATATTTTCTATTATTTCTATATGTTCACGATAAAAAATATTTTGCGCAATTTTATGAATATTTCTATTTTACAGATGTAGCATTACATTACGTTATTTTTATATTTCAGTAATTTCTAGGCTCGTCATTTGAATTTGTCACGTTCGTAATTTGAGCCCAAACTGGTAACATCGCTCACCCTTTTGACAGTAATCGAACTTGTAGAGCTCGCTGGCCTCGGCCTGCCGCTGACAAAAGACCAGGTAGTGCGTAATGTTGCCGTTGGGGTCGTTGGGGGGCTTCCACTTCAGTATGATCTGGGACGACGAATTGGACGAGGAGATGGGGTCCAAAGGCACGGACGGTTCTGTGGACAAAATAGCAACATTCAAAACTCATTTATTAAAGTCATATTGTTAGTAGTCTATATACAAATGAGTGAAAAAGATCCAAGTTATGAAAAAGTAAATGCATTTACTTATCCATTATTTTATTTTGAATTCCCCTTAAGCGATTAAAAACTGTACAAATGCAACGTGGCACATATTTTCACACACACACACGCACGGCACACGTAAAAATCTAAAATGTACTACAAAGTGGAAGACTTTCGGCCCGGGTAGAAAGGGCTCTTTCCGCCATCTGGCGGACAACCACGGGTATTACATCCGTAATGGCCACAGAGGGAGATATTTCAGCAACGCAGGGCATATTTTCATTTGTTTTCTTAATTTTAAGACATTAATAAATCATTTCCTTATAATTTTCTCTCATTTTTGTGTGTTTCCTCGCATCTCTCATACAAAAATGGGACACTTTGACCAAATTTAAAGGGTTTAGTTGGTAGTTGTATGAGGAAAATGGAACGAATTATAGAATTTACATATAAAGTACACCTCTACTTACGAAATTTTCAAGTTACGAAAAGTCTTGGGACCAATTAATTTTGTAAGTAGAGGTACGACTGTACTATATTTGTGTATTTGGCATCATTGCTTCAATATGAAATGAGTCAAGTGTCTTGCCTTAGTCGTTGGGATGGAATGAGTTAACAATCGGTACACTTACATGAGGAAAAATGTAATGTTGCCAAGCCTTACATCTATATTTCATAGTCACTCATTCATGAACTCATTCTCTGCTATTGACAACGATAGACATCCAATCCTGTTAAACTGCGAGGACTCGACGACCAATCCATTTTGACGGAGTAACGGGATTGGACAGGGTTAAGAAGTATGTGTCATAATGAAGCTACGTCTTTTGACATATTTACCGTAAGGAAAAGTGAAATAATGTCCGCAAATGGCGTTCGTTTGGATGTCCGGGCGACGGCGAACAAAGTTTTTCTGCGCCCCGCAAAGCGACCTGTCACCGTAGGTCATTTACACGTGACGACAGGGTCGCCCTCGCGGCGCACTCTGACAATCGAGTTTGAAGCGAGGGGTGCCAGACAGGGTAATAAAATTGTGTCATCCTCTTCACGCAGACGCTGGCTACGTTCTCTTTTGTAGTGTTTGCATATGGTATTAATAATACAAGCAATATGTCTCCGGGAGGACAAATTGGCACGGGGGTCTGTCCTATTTTGTTTCCATCCTGCTGCAATTCGAGGATATATTTTTTAGGAGGCGATCAAGATGATGGGCGTCACGTCGGGGGCTGCGTCAATTTGCGTAGCGCCTCTGGCGCAGCGTTTGCCGTCAAGTCGTGATCTTGAGCTAACAAAGTTACACTTGAGCCATACGTTGTTGCAAATGGTGTGGCGGTCCGACGTTGCTACGGAAACCGGGGAAATGAAAGCAAGCTGTCTAAATATTCGTTTTGTGGCGCGAGTATGGGAGCTGGATTTATGTTTTTAAAAAAAGATGGGGGTCTAAAATTACGAGCAAACACAAAGACGAGCTGTAAGTTTCAGACAGTCTAAAAAAATGTTGGAAATTCAGAGAAGTCTAAAATTACAACAACAACAAAAATAGAAATGTAAGAAAATTGTAATGGTGGAAAAATCATTATTTAGCAAGAACGTAGGAAGGCAGGGAGTGATTCTAAAAGATTATCATAATTAGCGAAAAGAAAAGTATCCGTAAGTTTCAGACAGTCTTGTAACATAAATTTTTTAAAAAAGAATGTCGTAAATTCAGAGAAAAAGTCTAAAATTACAAAAAATACAGTCAGAAATGTAAGAAAATTGCAATGATGGAAAAATAATCATAATTTTGTAAGAATGTAGTAAGGGAGGGAGTGATCATAAAAAAATATCTTAATTACGGAAAGAAAAGTATCTGTAAGTTTCAGATAGTCTTGTAAAAAAAGAATGTCATAAATTAAGAGGAAAAAGTCTAAAAAAAATTAATAAAGTCAAAAATGTAAGAAAATTGAAATGTTGGAAAAAATTAATCATAATGTAGTAAGATTAAGGGAGGGCGTGGTCAGAAAAATGTAAAAGGTCGTAAAGCATTTTAGAACAGACAATAACTTACTGTAACTGGACTTTTTTGTGATTGTATAGTTACGGTTTGTCATGTAAAAAAAAAGTATATATTTTTTTAAAATCCAAATCTTACTGGTGGCATTGGTGCGCACGTAGATGATGTCACTCTTGGCCCCGTTGACCTGGTGCTCGTCCGAAGCCGACAGCTGCGTCTTGACCATGATGGCGTACTGCGTCCAGGGCTTGAGGGGGAGTATCAGGTGCCCCGGCTCCGTGTGGTCCCGGTCGCCCTCGGTGGAACGCGGGGGCGGGTCCACGTCCGCGATCACCCAGCTGTTGGAACCGCAGGCGTCCTGCCCGTCGAACTCCGTCACGTTTTGAAATGGCCTGAAAAGACGGTCGGCGGTCACGAGTCACGTTTGGCAGTAGTCAGTTGCTGAGAACACATTTGAATGCAAAACGGCCGCTCCGATGGCGCTGTAGTTGGAGAAACTTACGCCTCCTTGTAGAGCACCATGAATCCCAGCAGGTCTCTGAAGTCTGGAGGCCAGAAGGCTTCCCACTTGACCATGATCTTATCACTCATGGTTCGGATCAGCGTGAACTTCAGGACGCGATTCTCACCTGAAGAAACACACATTTCAATGACGAACGGAGGGTGAGAATGACACCAGTGACATGCCAATCATTTTCATGATCTGGGAGCTTATTATATCCGGACACAACAGTATTTTTCGCCCTATTCGGCACACATTTTGGCTGGGTTTGCGACTCCTGTTTGTGATGTGTATTAGGCTATAGTTATCCAAAAAACAATTAACGTGTTAACGTGCCTATTTAGTTTGTTGTTGTATATATATATATATATATATATATATATATATATATATATATATATATATATATATATATATATATATATATATGTATATATATATATATATATGTATATGTGTGTATATATGTGTATGTATATATATACATATATATAGATGTATATATATACATGTGTATGTGTATATGTGTATACATATATGTATATATATATATATGTGTGTGTATATATATATATATATATGTATATAAATATGTATATATGTATACATGTGTATATATATATATGTATATAAATATGTATATATATACATGTATATGTATAAATATATATATATATATGTGTGTATATATATGTATGTGTGTACGTACACACACACGTACATGAATACACATATACACATGTATATATATATATATATATATATATACATACACATATATATACACACATATACATATATATTTATATGTATGTGTGTATATATGTGTATGTATATATATACATGTGTATGTGTATTCGTGTACGTGTGTGTGTACGTACACACATATACATATATATACATATATATATATACATATTTATATACATATATATACATATATACATGTATATATATACACATGTATACATATATACATATATACACATATATATATATATACATACACATATATATATTTATATATATATATATTTATATACTTTTTTTAAAAGTCGGCACATCTTTTGTTGACTTACACGAGGCCTGGTCGCCGTTGGTTTTGGAGGCGATGTCGTTCTTGCGGTCGCGGGTGCCGGCGACCTGCTCCATCTTGCGAATCTCCGACATGCACAGCTTGGAGTTGTAGTGGAAGAACAGGCGTCCCTTGGGGATACTCAGTTTGTGCTTGGACCAGTCCCACAGCTGCCGCAGGTTCTGGTTGTCCAGGGCGTAGAAGGAGTAATTGCTGTCGGGAGAGCCAGAGAAGGAAGGAAGGAAGGAAGGAAGGAAGACCTTGGAAAATGCTCTTCTTTGAAGAAGCCCAAGAGGGGGAGACTGAAACTCACCCAATTTCCGTCTCCTCCCCGCGAATGAGGCGAAGCTTGCGGAAGAAGGACAGGGAAACCAGGGCGTAGGAGCGCCGCACGCTCAGATAGCCCGTGATTTCCTCCAGCTGGCCCAGGCTTGCCTCTAACTCTGCCGCTATGTTATCTGTCAGGGGAGGGAGGGGGGAGGAGAAAATACAGTAATCCCTCGAATATATACTAGAACTCAGCACTGAAGTTAAAAAAATATTTAATAAATAGTTTAAAAAATTAAAATTGAGAAATAAAGTTTTTTTGTTTTGTTTTTTTAAGATCAAAAAATGTGAAAATCCACGCTGAAATCCACAAGCGGAAGCCACTCCCCTGTCCTCCGCTAGCTACTAGAACTCAGCACTGAAGTAAAATAAATAAATAAATAATTTAAAAAATAATAATATATTTATATTTTTTTAAGTTCATAAAAATGTGAAAATCCACACTGAAACTCGGAAGCCACTCCCCTTTCCTCCGCTTGCTACTATAACTCAGCACTGAAGTAAAAATAAATAAAAAATAAATAAATAATTTTAAAAAAATCATAATAAATATATATATATATATTTTTAAAGTTCATAAAAATGTGAAAATCTACACAAAAACTCGGAAGCCACACCCCTGTCCTCCGCTTGCTACTAGAACGCAGCACTGAAGTAAAAAAATAATAATAATTCAAAAAATATATATAAATAATTTTCATTTTTTTTAAAGATCATAAAAATATGAAAATCCATACTGAAATTTGCAAGCGGAAGCCACTCCCCTTTCCTCCACTTGCTACTAGAACTCAGCACTGAAGTAAAAAAATCAATACATAATTAAAAAATAATAATAATTTAACAAAACAGTTTTTAAAGATCATAAAAATATGAAAATCCACACTGAAATTTGCAAGCGGACGCCACTCCCCTGTCCTCCGCTTGCTACTAGAACGCAGCACTGCAGTAAAAAAATAATAATAATTCAAAAAATATATATAAATAATTTTAATTTTTTTTAAAGATCATAAAAATATGAAAATCCATACTGAAATTTGCAAGCAGAAGCCACTCCCCTTTCCTCCGCTTGCTACTAGAACTCAGCACTGAAGTAAAAAAGAAATAATTAAAATAATAATAATAAATAATTTAACAAAACAGTTTTTAAAGATCATAAAAATATGAAAATCCACACTGAAATTTGCAAGCGGAAGCCACTCCCCTAACCTCCGCTTGCGACCATCCTTTGCAGTTTTTCGTTTATCGCGGCCATGTCTGGTCTACATGAACCTCGATAATCGAGGGATTACTGTATTGAATCATTTCAAGTGGTCATAAATATGAAAGAGTGCATTTTGTCCACTCACTTCCTCCACGTAGATTGATGACCAGGCTCCCGTTGAGGATGGTGCAGCCCATCAACGACTGCGCGGCCGTGACCGAGTCCACCGTTTTCACCCCCATGCACACTTTGGGGCAGAGCCCGGCGCAAGGTGTGCAGTTCAGCCTGGAGAAAAAGCAGGTGCTGATAAGTTTTGCCCTTGGAAGAGACGGAAATAGACGTCCAATCGCACATCTGTCGGTGGCGGCCGCCCGGTTAATGTTTAGGAAAGTTATCTGTAACTTTATTTGTTAAGTCTTCAGTTGCATTTCTTCAGGGTATTCCAAATTATTTGCTTTCAACCTATAGTGATCGATTTAGAAATGCTATTACTGATTATAGTGATATGTAATTGATCAATTGACTGTTTCAATGACAGAAATTGGAATATTCAATAGAAAAATGTATCAAAATAAATAGAAACACTAATTTTGGTATGAATGTTACGTGAAATGGAATTAAATAAACCAAAATAAAAAAACAAAGAGGATACAAACAGTTAGAATTGACTATTGAAATAGCTGTCATTTAATTTGCTAATTGATTTGTTGCTTAAATGTATTTAAAGGAGATAAATAACCCTGCAATGTTGTTTGTCCCTATTTAATATGTATGGAAAATTATTGGATGATTCCTTTTTTTTTTGCCGTTTACCTTCTTTGGATTGGATTGGATAACTTTATTCATCCCGTATTCGGGAAATTTCGTTGTCACAGTAGCAAGAGGGTGAGAATGCAGAAATAGGAAAGGCATTTTAGACATAAATAGATAGGTAATAAGTAAGTTAATAAATAAATACATGAATAAATATATAAATACATAAGCGTGTTGCTGATATATATATATATATATATATACATATATACATACACATATATACACACATACATACATATATACATATATACATATATACATACATATATACATATATATGTGTGTATATATGTATATATGTGTGTATATATATACACATATATATATACATATATATGTATGTGTATGTATGTATGTAGTATGTATGTAGTATGTATGTAGTATGTATGTAGTATGTATGTATGTAGTATGTATGTAGTATGTATGTAGTATGTATGTAGTATGTATGTAGTATGTATGTATGTAGTATGTATGTAGTATGTATGTATGTAGTATGTATGTATGTAGTATGTATGTAGTATGTATGTATGTATGTAGTATGTATGTAGTATGTATGTAGTATGTATGTAGTATGTATGTATGTATGTAATACATACGTATGTACGTATGTACGTATATATATATATATATATATATATATATATATATATATATATATATATATATATATATGTATATACATATACGTGTACTTTATTGGTATTTCTCAGTAATTTGATTTCACTTCAAACGACACAATGTTGTTGTCATAGCAATGTCTCATTGTTACCATTTTCTTTCTTTCTAGAAATTACATCACATTCTATTAGCCTCCAAAATGACTAAATATGGTTCCTTGTTTCCAAAAGCTAACAACTACATGCCGCCCATGTGTTTATCTAGCAATAAACAGTCTGACGCTTTCGCGTGCGGTAAAGTTTATACAAACACGGTGCGGAATGGCAACATTAGCGCTGACGCTAACAGGGGGCTAAAGTAGGTATTAGCGGGCAGTAACAATGGCGCTGCCATTCCGCCTTTGCATCTGATCCTCTTCCTGAGAAAAATATCAAGGCCATTAGCTAACAAATGTGTTTGCCTGACATTTTGACTCCTGAGAGCCCCTTTCAAATATATACTATTAACTAACATAATAAAAACAAAAAAACAACACAGAATAAACAGTAAGTGTGTGATAAAATGTTTACATTTCGGCTGAGCCTGTTTTACGTGATATTTTTTCTCACGTCGGTCGCGTTAAAATATTTCCCCGAAAATCGCTGATAATATGACGGTGATGTACGCGCGGGAAAAAAATACTCCAAAGTAAACCACATCATCAAACGAGAGATTAACGTTGTGATTAAAGCGAGGATTAGACACAAGTGATGGGTATTGTGCTCAGGCGGGGTCCTTGGTGTGGTTAACAATTTTCTTCTGAGGCTTTTCGGATGACAAAATGGTTTTCTTTGGCAAAAGTACAGAGACAACGACAAAAAAACCTCACATTTTTCCACCATTCTCTGTTTTACGAGGAATGCCGACAACAAATTCTTCTCATATTAGCATGGCTACAAATTACAACAGCGACAGAAGTGTCTGCAAAAGCTCGTGTTGTTAATTAAAACAAGCTTGGGAGATCGGCTTTTTTACTCATGAGCGAATGGTCGCTAAATAGCGTGTTTGTTCACGGCGGTGACTCGTCTACTTAGGCTAAACGACAACGTAAGAAAGAAAAGTATTGTGTTCACTTGGAGATTAGCGTCAGATTAAATGGGCTAAACAAACAATGCGAGTGACTCTTGGGAAAAACATCTGTAGTTTACTACCAATTGTTGACCTCGTTGTTGTTTGTTGACGTTCGGGTCGAAATGGATTGGACGTCAAACGCTGTCAGTGGCCCAAAATAAGATGGCCGGGCCCACATGAGATCTAGAAGCAAGAGTCTAACTCGCAGATGTCAAACTAATTCCATAAAGGGCCAAGTGGGGGGAAGTTTTCCATCCAATGGCAGAAGAGTACACATTTTGGCCAATGGGATCTCCTGGAAGTTGATTGCTTGAAGTGCTGGTTTTTTTCATTAGAAAATGGATGGGTTAAATCAGGGGTGTCGGACTCGGGTTGGTTCGCGGGCCGCGTTAACGTCAACTCGATTTCACGTGGGCCGGACTATTTTAGATATATTTAATTTTTTATTTAATAAATGGATTAAAATAACTGGATTAAAAGCCCTGAATATTCAGTTTTTTTATGGATCTAAAACAATGTTTATTTTAGCTTTTTTTTTAATATATTTTAAGATTTTACAAAATTATTTTTGAACTAAAAACACAGAAAAAATGGATTAAAAAATGACAATTATTGATTTAAAAGGGGGAAAATCAGGAAATTGAATATACATCTATACTCTTCATTTTAATTTGATCCTAAAACAGAAAGTCGGCACTCATGATGTACTTTCTCGGGCCACGCAAAATGATGCGGCGGGCCAGATTTGGCCCCCGGGCCGCCACTTTGCCACATGGGTTAAAGCGTCCGTCTGCGCTGTACTGGTTGGAACGAAAACCAGGACTCTCATGACCCTTTGTGGACTCAAAAAGTACTTTCACTGCACTATCGGTAAAATGCCATAACATGTCATTAAGGAATGTTCTCAGACTTTGACTTCATGTTTTGGCACTACAAATTTCTATCTTGCATTTTGCTGCTATTTTAGTCACTTTTATCTTATTTTATATTTACCTTAATTCGTTTTTTATTCATTAATTCATTCATTCATTTTCTGAACCACTTTATCCTCACTAGGGTCACGGGGAGGTGCTTGAGTCTATTTCAGCTGACTGGGTGAGGAGAGATTTTTTTTTCCAATCCAATATCCTGTTTTGGGTGTTTTTTTCAGAGGGTTGGAACAAATTAATTAGTTTTTAGTTCATTTCAATGGGAAAAGTCTGCTCGAGTTACGAAAAGCTCGACATACGATCTCAGTCCCGGAACGGATTAAGATCGTATGTCGAGGTACCACTGTACATGTTTAATGACATTAAATTCAACATTTTGATGGCGGCGCACTTACGAGGAAGAATTGACGGTGGTGTAGCCGGAGGGACACTCGGGGACGCAGGCGCCGTTGTGGATGACGTACTCGTGGCAGTCGGGGCTCTTGCTGCGCTCCTTCTCGCGCTTGCACCTGTCGTGGAGCTCCTGGCAGAAGGCCGAGGAGACGCAGCGCCAGCCTTTGAAGGTGTAGAACCCGTCGGGGCAGCGCTCTACGCAGTCGCTTTGGTGTCGGAGACCCCGGCACGCCACGCAGTGCCCCGGCGAAGCGGGCGCCGTGCAGCCTCCCAGGCACTGCTCGTGGCAGCACTGCTGATCTCGGGTGCAGGCTCGGTGTTTGCAGTGGACGGGACACACTGCGTGGGGATGGGGAGCAGATGTCAAAGGTCACGGAAGGTTGCACACTCACTCAAAAGCAGCAATTTGTGGATTTTTGTCTTTTTTGGGAGGGGTGTTCACAGGAGATGTAATCTGGGACGCCCAAAATTTTAAAAAACAACAACACATGCATCATTTATAATGTAAATGCGAGTCATATAAAAGGCATCGTTATCTCTATTTATTTATTTATGGGTTCACGGAAAGGACGATTTTTTTCGGTTCAACAATCACCGTATTTTCCGGACTATAAGCCGCAGTTCTTGTTAGGGTTTGGTTGAGGGTGTGATTTATTCATTTATTTTATTATTTACACATGTCATTTCACATGTCATTTTAACATTGAAAAGCAAGAATAAAATTGAAATAAACCCAAAAATGCTATTTTTTTCCCATTCACTGTGCTTTTTTTGGGCTAGCGCGACTTAAAATCCGAAAAATATGGTACTCTAAATACAACAGACTGCAGGGCGAGTACATCCAGAAGGAATTAAGAGCTTCCTATAGGTTTATGTCTTCGAAAAGTGCTCATCAGCCAAAGTGAAATCCTTCATTGAGCTATCGTCAGCAGGCTACGGATCATCTTGTCGTGGGCTAACGAGCGTTATTGTATCCAAACACCAGGGGTCCTAAACCCACTCAACACCAGACGACGTAAGTGACCAGAGGCTTCGAAGGGCCGGCGGCGGGAAGTAAACAAGAACGACGGTTGATGTCTTTTGCAAGCCGAACACTTTTGCAATGTGAAACTTGTGAGTAACAGGTGACTCAAGATCAACATTTTTGTTTTTTTAAGAAAAAATGGGTGTCTTTATGAACATTAACAAAGTGATCCAGGAGTTTACTACCCACAGAAACACACACGGCTAAACAATAGATAACAGAAGAAGAAAATGGAGATATTTCTGGGCTTTGAAGGGCAGTCATAAAAGAACAAGGTGGTGGTTTCGTGCGTGCGTCTGCATATGTGTGTTTGTAATAATAAGCTTGTTATGTAATATTAGATCAGGTGCGAAGCTACCTCCCCTTATGTGTGTGTGTGTATCTGTGTGTGTGTGTGTGTGTGTGTGTGTGAGTTGTTGCCCCAGTGTAAATGTGAGGCCAAGGACATCAGGTACTTTGAGGTAAACAAGTCTGTGGAAAACAAAATCAAGCGCTCACATTCACTGTATGATTAAAAAAAACGTGGGTTTGTTTGGGTGTCGCAATGCTTGGGAAGATGCGAGGTTTGCGTTTTTTATTTTTTTACGGGCTTGCCTAATGGAGAAAAAAAATAAAAATAACAGCAGCTGACTAGCGCTAGGCTAGCCTTGGTGATGAGGCCTTTTTGTGATCCAAATATGTTGGGTGGGTTTCACAGAAGTGTCATGTGATTGGTTGTCTTGCGTAGAAAGCACCTGGACCACCGGGGAGGACTTAAGAAAAGAACCCGGTGAACCGTAATGGGTAGCTAGCATGCGTTTTGTAAGATGTTTCGCCGAATAAATACGGCAAATCATCAGAAAGATATTGTCTACAACAAGGGTGTCAGACTCGGGTTGGTTCGCAGGCCGTTAACGTCAACTCGATTTCACGTGGGCCATTTTAGATATAATATTTAGTTTTTTTTTTTAATGGATTAAAAGAACTGGATTAAAAGCCCTGAATATTCATTTTTTTATAGATCTAAAACAATGTTTATTTTAGCTTTTTTTATAAATATATTTTTAGATTTTACAAAATGATTTTTAAACTGAAAAACACAGAAAAAATTGATTAAAAAATGACAATTATTGATTTAAAAGGGGGGAAAATCAGGACATTTAATATACATCTCTACTCTTCATTTTAATTTGATCCTAAAACAGAAAGTCGGCGCTCATGATTTACTTTCCCGGGCCACACAAAATGATGCGGCGGGCCAGATTTGGCCCCCGGGCCGGCACTTTGATACGTGTCATACAAGTTAAAATGTTGTTAAAAGGTTGTCAATGATTCACATCCATTGTTTGATTTTTTTCTGGTTTTAAATGTTCCCTCTGCACTTGAATTTGATAGTGAAAGGGTCTATTTTCCCGCTTGTGGCCGTTTTGAAGACCCCACGCCTGGCCCTGCACCCCCCGACTGTTCTTTTGACACCTCTGAAGGAAGCGAATGTGTCTTTCAGCAACATGAGAATGGCAGCAAGAGTGGGAACGTGAGAAGGGGGCCGAGGGGCCCCATGTGAGGGGAAAACAAATGATATAACCGCCGCCTCCTACCTAACAGCGAGTAGCTAAACCCAGCAAAGAGGAGTCGTACACCACTCGGCCTAAAGTTTCCGTCCAAACCTATCGTATTCTTCCTTCCACTTTGCTTTGGATAGAAACGCCCCCGCCATGTGGCCGAGTCCAGATCCCGCCGGCCAGCTCCAGGCCGGAGCATCGTGGCTCCACGAGATCCACCCTCCACCTGAGCCAATGTGTTGGCTAGCTGGGGAGGTTAGCCATTCAAAAAGAACACCCCCCGCCCTCTATCTCAGAAGAAGACAGGCCCCTAGATTTAATCCTATAGGATGCTTTGAGATGGTAATTTGTCAGAAAGATTCTTACAGAAATGCTAAAAAAAAAAGAGGAAGGGACGCCCCCCAGATTTAACCCTTTAGGACAGAAGTGTCAGACTCGGGTTGGTTCGCGGGCCGCTTAACGTCAACTCGATTTCACGTGGGCCGGACCATTTTAGATATAATGTTTAGATTTTTTTATATAAATGGATTAAAAGAACTGGATTAAAAGCCCTGTATATTCAGTTTTTTTATCGATCTAAAACAATGCTTATTTTAGCTTTTTTTTTAAATATATTTTTAGATTTTACAAAATGATTTTTGGACTAAAAACACTGAAAAAATGGATTAAAAATTACAATTATGTGAGTGTGAGTGTAGAAGAGTTTGTATGTACATGCGTTGTCTCTTTAAAAAGCGACGTCAGTCAGGGTCTTAACAAGTTCTCCAACAAAAAACAATAAAAGTCTGTGAAAGTTGGAGCTTTTCTTTAGCCTAATAATTAATAGGGCATTAAGTATGACTAAATAGTCATTCACAGTTTGTATTTAGGGAATTTGAGCAACGATTTAAATGGTAATTAGCAATAACCTTCCGGGCGACCAAAAGATCGGCGACCAATCGACCGTGTACCGCCTCGACAGCCAATAGTTGATCCTAAAATGTCTATTCTGAACGGAAAGAAGCGGCCCGGCATCTGCCCTGAAATTACTCTGTGGTGTCATTTTGCATCTGGCCCGAAACAACCACTTCTTCAGGCCTCGTGCGTCAAGTTTGTATCGAGAGGGCAAAAAAAAATGCTAAACGGCGTGCCGAAAGGGTGCTAAACGGTCATTAAAATTCCGCTGCAATGACAAGGGCGGTATTTATTTTCTTGAATTTGCAAGTTAAACACTGGATCTTTTCATTCACGTGGAACGATCAATGTTTCTAACAGCTGAGGATCGACCACTAAGCATTTCCGTGATAGACATTACTGTTCTGTGGGGAACTTATGCTCGCAACTGCATTCTGAGAAGTACTACTACTACTACTCCTCGGTACTGAAAAGATAACAAACACGAATGACACCAAAAATGACAAACGTTTTAGACCCTATTTCGGAGTGGGTAAAGAGAATTTTCAGATTTTGTGACCCCATTAAGCAGCAAAGTGTACTAAAATAAAGCTCAATATAATCTCATTCAAATAGTCATTTTTTCAATTATTCATTCTTGCAAAGAAATACTCAACACAAACAAATCAACTATTACTCATGTTTACTTTTTAGCTAACACACGTCTACAGTAATCCCTCGATTATCGCGAATTCACGACTTTGCGATTTTTTTCCGCTATTAATTATTTTTAAAATGTTTTCATTTTTTTAAAAAGTTTTGACAACGTGCAAAATGCAAGAGAAATTTAGAACATGATGTTGCGTTTTGAAATTAATGGTCAGGTTAAGTTAAAATGGCAAGCAAAAACTGAACATTATCAATATTTGTTTTTATGTAAACTGCTAAAAAGATAAATAAATTACTAAAATAAAAAAGCTTGATTTTTCTTCTTAATTTTGATACAAAATACATATTTAATAATTTGGTGAAAACTGGCATAGTATTTGGAAGTTCTAAAAATATAATAAATATATGAATAATTTGGTAAAAACTGGCATAGTATTTGGCTGTTCTAAAAATATAATAAATATAATATTAATAATTTGGTAAAAACTGGCATAGTATTTGCCAGTTCTAAAAATATAATAAATATAATATTCATAATTTTGTTAAAACTAGCATAGTATGTGGCAGTTCTAAAAATAAAATAAATATATTAATAATTTGGTAAAAACTGCCATAGTATTTGGCAGTTCTAAAAATATAATAAATGTAATATTAATAATTTTGTAAAAACTGGCATAGTATTTGGCAGTTCTAAAAATATAATAAAAATATTAATAATTTTGTAAAAACTGGCATAGTATTTGGCAGTTCTAAAAATATAATAAAAATATTAATAATGTAAAAACTGGCATAGTAGTTGGCAGTTCTAAAAATAAAATATATATAATATTAATAATTTGGTAAAAACTGGCATAGTATTTGGCAGTTCTAAAAATATAATATTAATAATTTGGTAAAAATTGGCATAGTATTTGGCAGTTCTAAAAATATAATACATATATTAATACTTTTGTAAAAACTGACATAGTATTTTGCAGTTCTAAAATTGTAATAAATCCGTAATAGCAGCAAAATATATAAAAGTTCTTCTCAAGACGAACCATTTGAATTTCAACTTAACTTAAAAGACCAAGAAGGTTCATTAGTAAATCACTCGTCGACATGCTCATATGCGAGATAAATACCTCTTGTCATCCAAGTATTCAAATCATCTAGAAAAAGACTGGAAAAACTTGCTGAGTATGTGCAGGGCTAATTGAGTTCATCACGTTCAGAGTTCAAAAAACATAACAAAGAGTCAAACGTGACTCATCCTAATGACCAGAATATATTTGTCTTGTTCTTCCTGGTAAACCTCGCTCGTGGCGTGTTCTAAACCGGCGGCGCGGGCCGAGCCCATGGGGGTGACAACAGGTAAACAATTTCATTAGCCAGCACCACTCTCCACAGAAAAACAACACGGTGAGGAAGAGGAGGAGGAAGAGAGGCACTTTGTATTTTAGATGCACTAGCGTGGTTGCTACCTGGAAGCAGGACATCCAGTTTGTTCGTGACTGGAATAGAAATAATAAAGACATTTAGCAATGATGGGCAATTAAGGTTCCTGTCGAAGCGGCCAATGACGCACGAGACGGCGCGGGAGTCTCGACTTCCTTCCGGCCCTCGCGGTCAATCGAAAACAATGAAATTCGAATCAATTTAAGACTAAATGTTGACTTTGAGAGTCTTGTTTGGACAAATATATATTTTAAAAAAAGGCTAGTTGCCACCGAGATTGTTAATTAGAAACAAAACCGGAAAGCGAGACAACGTAAAAAAAAAAAAATCGGATTTAAACGCGTTGTCAAAAAACGGACTACTATTGTCTCGATCAGGTGTAGGGAACCTATGGCTCGGGAGCCGCATCTGGCTCTTTTGATGGGTGCATTTTACTCTCAGCTAAATGGAGTACAAATAGGGACACTATGTCTAGAGTCGCTTTAAAACAAAACAAATGGCTGAATGTTAAGACCAACTATATGTATATACGTGTATTTTTTTTCAGCAACACGCTTATTTATATATAATTATTTATTTATTTATGTATTAAGTTATTTATTATTTATTTATTAAGTTATTTATTATTTATTACATTATTTATTTATTAAGTTATTTATTATTTATGTATTTATTAAGTAATTTATTATTTATTTATTAAGTTATTTATTATTTATTTATTAAGTTATTTTTTATGAAGTTATTTATTATTTATTTATTTATTACTTATTTATTAATGTCTAAAATGTCTTTTTCTGTGTCTGTATTCTCACCCTCTTGCGACTGTGACAGTGAAATTTACCGGATACGGGATGAATAAAGTTATCTAATCTAATCTAATCTAATCTACCCTTCCATTTTTTTAATTTGACCTTTCTGCATGCATACTCATTGATTTGCATCGGGCTAATAATTTTGTCAAAAGAATTCCGATTCCTTTTTGACTTTAAAAGTGGTAAAATGACTAAAAAGGTATGCATTTAGATATATTTTTAATTTTTGTAAATTCTCAGTATGGCTCTCCAGGAATAACATTCAAAAATATGAATAGTTTATGTCTCTCTCTGTCCAAAAGGTTTCCGAGCCCTGATCTAGATGATCAGCTTTGGGGGTAATGGGCAATTGCCTCCTCTTGTCAAGATGTCCTAGATGCGGAAATGATGCGTACACAAGGTTGTCTGTACTCGTTTTAGCCAATCAAGTTAAGGCTAACTGTCTATTGTCTAGTCTACACCAAGATTTGAATGTAGCTTGGCTCACTGAATCCACAGCAAGTGGAGCCAAAATGGCTCACCTTGACAGTCTGTAAAATAAATAAAAATTAAAAAAAAATTTTTTTTAAACATTTTGCTATCATGAGTTTCCACTCCGTCAGTTTTCGTGATCCGAGCTTGACGACAGTCGGCTCATTAAATCAAAGCCTGGACTTGAATAAACAACACCTGGCTATTGTTTGCACAGACAAATATGATATTGTCTCTTTCATAGAAGATGAAGAAGAGGGTTTCACAGACACTGAATATCTCAAATTTGATATGTAGGACTCTTTTCTGCAAAATGCTCAAGCTGAAAATTGCAATTCAGACCTGCAACTCCATCTACGTCACATTTGTCAAAGTGGTGGCCCGGGGGCCAAATCTGGCCCCCCGCATCATTTTGTGTGGCCCGGGAAAGTAAATCATGAGTGCCGACTTTCTGTTTTAAGATCAAATTAAAATGAAGAGTATGATGTATATTACATTTCCAGATTTTCCCCCTTTTAAATCAATAATTGGCATTTTTTAATCCGTTTTTACTGTGTTTTTAGTTCAAAAATCATTTTGTAAAATCTAAAAATATATTTTTAAAAAGCTAAAATAAACATTGTTTTAGAACCATAAAAAACTGAATATTCGGGGATTTTAATCCGGTTCTTTTAATCCATTTATAAAACCAAATATAAATATTTGATCTAAAATGGTCCGGCCCACGTGAAATCGAGTTGACGTTAAAGCGGCCCGCGAACCAACCCGAGTCTGACACCCTTGACGTAGACAAAATAAAAAAGGAAGTCAGGTGAGCAGTACAACCAGGAAGTGTCCGTAGCGGTCTAGTTTTGTATCCCTAGGTAAAATGGCGGTGCCCTGAGCGAACAATGGCAGGCACAAGTATGTGAGTTTTTCCACGTTTTATTTTAATCCATTTTTTCTGTGTTTTTAGTTCAAAAATAATTTTGTAAAATCTAAAAATATATCCAAAAAAAGCTAAAATAAGCATTGTTTTAGATCAACAAAAAACTGAATATTCAGGGCTTTTAATCCAGTCCTTTAAATCCATTTATAAAAATAAAAAAAATCTAAATATTATATCTAAAATGGTCCGTCCGGCCCACATGAAATCGAGTTGACGTTAACGCGGCCCTGATCCACGTCCAATAGCAACTCAATCGTGAACTTCCAAACAGATCAGATGGGAAGGCTTTGCTAGCGGAGATAGGCCCGTCTGCCCCGCTCGATCCGGATCCCTGAAATGTCTGGGATTCCACGGGACCGGCTCCAAGAACCGAGCGGCCCAGGGTTCGCCGGGTGCAGCTCCGGGGCGGTGCCAGAACAGTGAAGTCAGCTCCGGGGGAAACTCTGGCGCCGTGTTCACGCACGCGTGTTCGCCAGTTGCTTTCGGGCTGCCGCGGACTTAAGAGAGTGAGACCGAGCCCTTTTCGCAGGGACTTCAAGACTCTCAAATTCAGTTGGGTGGGTTTGCTTCCGGCCTTTTTTTTTTTTTCTCCACCACTTGTTTGATTCCCAAATCAGGTTTTCAGAATCTAAAAGAGTTCATTACTCTATAAGTTCATTACTCTATAATAAAAGGCCTTTGCTTCAAAATGAAACAGTCTCAAATCAACATCATCTGCAGATGAATCATCTTTAAGTGATCCTTAGGTTTAGTTAGAATGAAAACAGACGTTCGTGACCGGAAAAAAAAAATATATTACTTGAGGGACGGCTATAGTTTGGTTAGTAAATGTGGTTCTAACCTTGCATTAAGAATCGCTGGCGACTGTACGACTGCGTTAGGATGATAATCAATCAAAGTTGGATTTACAGGCGCATTGTTGGATTTCAAATAAGATTAACCCTGGAGAGTGGACCAAATATTTTTTTGACCTAACATTTTATCTGCAGAAAATTCATTGAGTGGAACATCTGTTCCTACGCAGCACGGGGCAATGAGTCACCCTCAGATTTGCTTTGTATTCAGTCGAACACGATTTAATTTTCTTGGCGTCCTTGCTATGAAGGGCGACGGAACCGAACTGAGCGTAGAACGACGCGAGCAGAGAATTGTGGCAACAAAAGAGACGATTGCAGACGCGCTTCGTGTTTTCGACGTAGCGCTGAAAGCACAATGAACCAATGCGCTACGGCAGGCTGTTGATTCCCGATGGAAGACTTTAATAGTCCCGAGAGACGCTAAAGGCCAGAATGTCAGATGCCTACGCTTCTCTAATCAGCATTAGCGTTATTGGATTTGAGGCGAAAACATCGTGGCTTTGTAATGGCCGCTTAATATACCGTATTTTTTTGGGATAATAGCCGCCTCCGCGTATAAGCCGTACCCTTAAAATTGCCTTAAAATCGTTGAATTTGACAATTTCTCTCGTATAAGCCGCCCCGATTTACAATTTTCACCTCCATATTCATGGTTTTAATAGGGGAGTAAAAATGTGTTACTTTGAAGGGAGAATGTTAAGAAAAATCATCACACGTGGGATTTCTGAGATACTGTATAAGATATATTGTGTAAATCGATTGCTGTTGCCTGCACGTAGACAACATGTGTCAAAGTGGCGGCCCGGGGGCCAAATCTGGCCCGCCGCATCACTTTGTGTGGCCCCCGGAAAGTGAATCATGAGTGCCGACTTTCTGTTTTAGGATCAAATTAAAATGAAGAGTATAGATGTATATTAAATTTCCTAATTTTCCCCCTTTTAAATTAATAATTTCAATTTTTTAATCATTTATTTCTGTGTTTTTAGTTCAAAAATCATTTTGTAAAATCTAAAAATATAAAAAAGCTCAAATAAACATTGTTTTAGATCTATAAAAAACTGAATATTCAGGGCTTTTAATCGAGTTCTTTTAATCCATTTATAAAAACAAATTCTAAATATTATATCTAAAATGGTCCGGCCCACGTGAAATCAAGTTGACGTTAAAGCGGCCCGCGAACCAACCCGAGTCTGACACCCTTGACGTAGACAAATTCAAAAAGGAAGTCAGGTGAGAAGTACAACCAGGAAGTGTGTCCATAGCGGTCTCGTTTGTCATCCCTAGGTAAAATGGTGGCGCTATGAGCGAGCAAAAGTAAGTCACAAGTAAGTTTTTTCACGTTTTATGCAAGATACAGTTTATTTTTTTCTTGAATTTCATTCATAGACATCAAACTAAATTTTGTTAAGCGTTTTATCTGCTTATCTTTTCTCTATTTTGAAATAAATGACCGTATCGGCCGCATTATCTTGCGTTATGGCGTTTCGTGCATGTCAGGCCTAATTTGTGCGCATATAAGCCGTACCCTCGATTCAGTCCTCTTTTTTTTTTTGCGACAAATACGGCGTATATGCGAGAAAATACGGTCATTAAAGTGAAGCAGATGGGCCTCGATATCATCATTGTCGACACTAACGGCATATCTCCAAACTTAGCTCAGAATTTTGACTTGGAACCCGCCTCCAGATCTGACCAAATCTAATTTAGGACCAGCAGTGTGAACAAGAAGTGCACTGGTTGTTTTATCCGGTCATACAGCCCCCTTTGCTCCATCATAAAAGTGTCAGGTTCCGCTGGCCGACTCTCATGTCCATTCATAATCCTGCGGCGGAAACAGTAGAATAAAGACGGGAAACAATCGCTACCGACACTCCGTCAACGCGGATGACGGCAATCATGCGTAGTGGGAAAAGCGCGCCGGCGCCAAGGTGCGCCACCGCCGAAGCCCCGCGTACGAGCGAGGGGTCAGGGACCTCGTCCGCCCGCCGTAAAGACCGCCGCCCCCGCTGTTGCTTCCCCTGGCAAAAGACGGATGGCTTTGTGTGCAATCACACCACACTGTTACTCGTCCTCTGTATCTTAGCAGCAGAACCAAACAATGCCAAACCCTCATGGTTATGTCCAGGTACCATATACACACTGACCCCGAAATACTCCATCTTGTCCAAACATGATGGACATTCTTCATCACGTCAACTTCTGTCCGCAAGGTGATAATAACCCGCCGGCAGAGTGTCATTACTTATGCAGCAAAATGGCTGCCTTTAATGTACCAGGTCCAGGCCAAGGACAGTAATTAAGAACTGCGAAGGATCCTACTACTTAAAAAAAATGCAAACGCCTGAAAACTGGAATGATATTGTTAAATATGCAGATGCTAACTCAGTTTACAAAATCTTCCAACACAAAGCTCCTCCTCCACTGCAAGATTTTGCACACAAAAAATCCAAAACATCAACAAGGGCTGGCTCTAGAGGTGACTGTGTAGTTCCCTTCAAAAAGAATGCATTCAGCCAATTCGGTCCCAGTCTGCAGAAGTTCCCCATCTTGTGGAAGACTTCCTGTGTGTGGTTCCAGTTTTTGTCCAACTTTACAACGTCTTTTTGAGTCTGTATCCGTTGTAGCTACCGCAACCAAGATGGCGCCGTTCAAGTGGCATCCGGCGGCGGTAGCTCCGTCCACTCTTGCTCGTTTGGTGTTTTTGCTGCTTTTCTGTCTTAATGATTTGATTTGGTGATTCTCAATGATGCCATTTACTTTGATTTGCTTTGTACTTTGTGCTTTTGCTTTGTTGTTCTGTCTAATCACCCTCTTGCTACTGCCACAATGAAATTTCCCGAATACGGGATGTTATCCAGTCCAGTCCAATGCAATCCAATCCAAAGCATCTTCTCTCTTCATACCTGGAACTCAATACCACTTAACATATGTGAACTCCCGTCTCTAAACCTCTTGGCCAATCATCTTAAAGCCTGGTTATTAGACGAACAAAATTGCTATAACAACACTGTCTAAATGTCTGTGTCTTCGTTTACCTGCACAAGGAACTAAAGATGGAAATTAACCTCTACTACAATCTTACATATTTACATATACATGTTCATTAACATGAATATAAATATGTCCCTTCTTAAACAAATCAAACTAACTACTGCTCTTAATTTTCAACTCTAGCGTAGCTCCGTCCTCTCTTGCTCAATTTGTGTTTTTGCTGCTTTTTCCGTCTTAATGATTTGATTTGGTGATTCTTAATGATCCCATTTACTTTGCTTTGCACTTTGTGCTTTTGCTTTGTTGTTCAGCGGCCTTTGCGACTGTACTGTGTAATTTATAACTATGCTTTTCCTTTATCTGCATTCTCAACCTCTTGCTACTGTGACAATAAAATTTCCCGAATACGGGATGAATAAAGTTATCCAATCCAATCCAATAGCAAACATATTTTATCAGCACAAATAAATCATACATTGCTAGGACACCATGAAAGTGGTGTGTATTGATCAAATAAGCAAAGATTACCAATAACTAAAGAACAGAACATTTTGTATGTTGCTACAGTATAGTATAACAACCAATGTTGTTGTGTTTTGCCCATCCGCTTTAATATTCAAAAGTCAACGGTTTAAAACCAAACTAAAATTGTAGAGACGTTTTACTAATTGACAATCAGACAGACCAAATTGCAAATTGCAATCTGCTTTCAGGACCATCCAATCGGACGTAGGAACACGACCCGCGATGACAAGCGCGGTCAACAAGACCATATCTCCACATTAGCCAGCGTGGCAGCTGTTGACGTGGCACGTGTTCGCGCGGGGGCGCGTGAGGCCAAATCTAATCAGCCCCAGTTAATCAGCGTCCCCTGCAAACTCGCTCGGCCACTTTGCCCGACGGATGCGCGCAATTTAGCCACGAAAGGGTAGGGGCGCAATCTGTTGCGCTCGCTCCGGTTGCAGCTAAAATTACCCGTCTGCGGAAGAGGCCGAGAGTTAGAAGAAGGAGGGGGAAATGAGCCCTGCGACTCAAAACACGGGAGTTAAGCCAGGTCAAGCCTTCTAGATCTGGGCTCAAGTTCGTTTGTTTTGCGAGTGTGACCCTACGGAGCTGCCTAATGCCCACATCCGACTTCTGGACAGCCTGGTACTGTTAGATCGGGGACAAGGAAATACGGGACGTTGGGGAGGTACAGAGGAAGGAAATGTACATATTTTTGGACAGTTCAGAAACGGGACGAGAAACTTAAGACAATTTCTCTCTGGGCTTTCACACCACTTGAGGTTTTCGCATATCTGGCTATATATATATATATATATATATATATATATATATATATATATATATATATATATATATATATATATATATATATATATATATATATATATATATATAATCTTGAATTTAGTGCACCGACTGATTGGGCAACCCATCCACTTTAGAGAAAATGTAATCTTTTAAGTGTGCCCTATATGAGTAAATATGTGCCACGTTGCATTTGTATGTTTTTTTTTAATCACTTAATGAGGGGAATTGCAATCATTAATAAGGGGAGCAATTGGCCCAGGTTGACAGGTATGTGCTAACCACACTATAGTTTGTGTAGTGGTCATTATATTATATCTATTTATGTCTAAAATGCCTTTCCTATTTTTGCATCCTCACCCTCTTGCTACTGTGACAACGAAATTTCCCAAATACGGGATGAATAAAGTTATCCAATCCAATCCAATCATACAGTGACATCTACAGAATCTTGAATTTAGTGCATACTGATTGGGCAATCGCTTAATAAGGGGAATTGCAATCATGAATAAAAGGAGCAATTGGCCGAAGTTGCCAGGTATGTTACTTCCACAAATCCTCGTGACCATCGTCACGTGATGCCCAATTGAAAATGTCCCAGTCTGTCTGCAGGTGGGACAACATCTGGTCTTGACCAATTGTTGCTGATGATTTCGATTGTGATGCCTTAAGGCAGGGGTCGGGAACCTTTTTGATGGAAAGAGCCATAAACAATTCATATTTTTTAAATGTTAATCCTTGAGAGCCATGCTCCGAATTTAAAAGTCAACATACATGAAAATGTGTGCCTTTTTTAGTCACTTCACCACTTTTAAAGTACAAAAAGTCTCTGAATTCTTTTGACAACATTGTTACGTTGTTGCTAATCAATGAGTATCAATGAGAAAATCCATGCAAAAGAGTGTAATGAAAAAAAATGGTACTCGGATGATTCGCCTAAAGACGTTTCGCCGACGGACGTTTGACAGACGGACAGGTCGCCGAATGGACGTTCCACCGAACGGTCATTCGGCCGAACGGCCGTTCGGCCGAATGACCGTTCGGTGGAACGTCCATTCGGCGACCTGTCCGTCTGTCAAACGTCCGTCGGCGAAACGTCTTTAGGCGAATCATCCGGCCACGAAAAAAATGATTATAAGGCGCTGGGGTAGTGTCAATGCCATAATACTAACGTAACGCTCCTATTCCTGCGCTTTCTCACCAGCAGTTTCCATAGTTTACCTCACAGGTTAGTGGAGAGCCATATGCACCCATCAAAAGAGCCATATGTGGCTCCCGAGCCATAGGTTCCCTACCCCTGCCTTAAGGGTTTGTCTACCGACCGCAAGAAAATCCCGCTCAAATCGAATCCAATCCAATTTCCAACCACTTAATCGTCCACGGGTGGACGGAAAAACGTCCCACTTGACCCAATAATTCACAATACCTCCGTTTCCTAAACATTGGAGCGCTGCAGCTGGCGTCTGCCACGGCTAACAAAGCGGGTTGGGAATAATTGGATCAGCAACTTTGCAGATGTGGGTCGCAAGTGCAACCCCTGATCCTCTGGATCGCAGAGACGGGCAACGGTGCCAAGACAAAATGACTTGTCTGTCCCTTCACTGGGTAAAAAGTGGACACGGACGTGGCCGATTTGCAAAAGGATTAGCGTCACAGACGCCCCGCCGCAATTACAACAAGTGAATCCAGATGGGGATTACGGCATCTAAAAAAAAAAAACAATTCACGCACTGCACAAACTGTGATAATGATATTCGATAAGGCAAAGTCACTCCCTGGTGCCGCCGAGAGTAATAAATCAAATCTCGCTGCTTTTGGAGCTCGCATAAATAAGAGCAGACAGTCCAGACGGAGTCAATATGGTGAGGGGATTAGTATGTATCAGACAGATGCGTTTCAAAGACATTTTTAAGTGATATTTTTATATTTTGAATTGGTGAAGTTCACTGTTTTTAGCATTTTGTAAACCGGGTCCTGATTCTTGTCAATCACATAAAAATTAAGGTGTTTTGTTTCCAAAAAGATGGTTAAATGATCTGTTTCAAAATAAAATTAAAAAATGTTGAAAAAAATCAAAATATGTTCAAATACAAAACAAAAAAAGAAGAACATTGGGATAAGACAACAATAGAAAATTTTTAAAATTCCAATAATAGTAGGAATTTATTTATAAGGAAAAAAGAAAAGCAGCCTAATTTTTAACTGAATTTTGAAAATGGCAACTTGAAACTTTTTTGTTTCTTTTGCTACACATGTCAATGTTTTTGTGGCAAGAAAGTTCCATTATATTGGTTGGATCACTTATTTTTATTTTATTTTTGGGGGGAAGAAAATCAGCCCAATTTTTAACTGAATTTGTAAAATGGCAACTTGAAACTTTTTTGTTTCTTTTGCTACACGTGTCAATGTTTTTGTGGCAAGAAAGTTCCATTATATTGGTTGGATCACTTAATTTTATTTTATTTTTTTGGGGAAGAAAATCAGCCCAATTTTTAACTGAATTTGTAAAATGGCAACTTGAAACTTTTTTGTTTCTTTTGCTACACGTGTCAATGTTTTTGTGGCAAGAAAGTTACATTATATTGGTTGGATCACTTAATTATTTTTTTAGGGGGGGTATTACATATTTTTCTTCCTGTAAATTCATCATGAGACAATTGTAGTAGATTAAAGTAAATTATTATCATTTTATGTCAAATGTGTTATTATTTCTTTATTTTTTCTTGTCAAATAAGACTAATTTGTGACTTTTCTTTTATTATTTGATGCCCTTTTCTCTTCCAATTTGATGATCTCCAGAAAAAAAAGTTCTTTTTTGTAGTCAACAAAAAAAAAATCAATGACAAAACAAGGGCTTGCAACGGACCAGCGCAATTAATTTAATTGTATGCGGATGCGTTGCCAGATTGGATGCCTTTCCAAACCAAACTGTCCTCCATTTAATCAACTCGTTTTTCCCACTTTGATTAGATTGTGGCATGTTGCTCCATCTCAAACAAAACCAGTGTTGCGCATCGTGTTGCTCCATCGCGGCTGGACCAAATAAAAGAGGCTCAGTTCGCCAAACAAAAATAATTTACGGCCGTCTACGTTTAATGACGAAACGCGGCTTTGGCTAAAGTTAGCCGTGTCGCAATGCTGTGCGCAGGAGTTTGCTGGACTCCGTTCTATTTTGGCGAATGACCCGAATCTTAGCGCGAAACCACGTAAGGCCGTTTAGCCCATCAATGGCTCCCGTCGGCGAGCCCTAGTGTGACGAGGGGTGCTTGAACCAGATAGCCGAGCTTGGCTCTGGGCGTTCGTTTAAAACCGGAGAGTTAATGGCCAGGCCAGGGATCACGGTGCCAAGCAGTTCAAGTTCTGGAAAGAATTTTGCACGTGGGTGCTGCCCCGACGCTTTCGCTCGGCGCCTTACGCAACTCGGCGCACTTGAACATCTCTCGGAAGTGCTGTGCCAGCTGTGTGTTTTTGCATGCTTGTTATTCGTTTAATTACATGAATCAATCATTTTCTTATAATTTTCTTTCATTTGTTGTCTGTTTCTCGCATCTCTCATTCAAAATTGGGACACTGATCATTTTTAAAGGGTTGAGTTGATCATTTTTGACGGGTGCGGTTGTTTGGTCGCCGGTCTTTTGGTCGCCCGGACCCAAACAACGGGCGACTAAAAGACCGGCGACAAAACAAGGTAAAACAACAGTGTCTACGCATCAATTAAAGCCAACAATGGCCCTGAGCAGTTTCACTGAGCGGACGTGAGTGTATAAGAGTTTGTATGTACATGCGTTGTCCCTTTAAGAAGCGACGTCAGTCAGGGTCTTAACAAGTTCTCCAACAAAAAAACAATAAAAGTCTGGAAAATTTTGAGCTTTTCTTTAGCCTAATAATTACTAGGGCATTAAGTATGACTAAATAATAATTCGCAGTTTGTATTTAGGGAATTTGAGCAACGATTTAAATGGTAATTATCAATAACCTTCCGGGCGACCAAAAGACCGGCGACCAAAAGACCGGCGACCAAAAGACCGCACACGTCAAAAACGATCAACTCAACCCTTTAAAAATGATCAATGTCCCAATTTTGTATGGGAGATGCGAGAAACAGACAAAAAGGACTGTGGAACGGATTACGGAATTTACATACAAAGTACTGCTCTACTTACGAAATATTCAAGTTAGGAAAGTATTTCTGGAACCAATTAATTTGGTGAGTAGCCTGTCAAGATGGAGCGATACAGGTTTTTCAGGATTGACAGGAATGACATAACTAGTTAGAGGAGGCCAATAACCATTCATTGGAGTCGATATTTACTGACACTCCAACATGATCATTCGCTGCCAGTCCTTCCTGGTCAGATGGATTAGCGTTCCAATCCCTAGCCCGTGGCTCTGCAGCTGACGCTGTAGCGGCGTTGCATAGTTGCGGCTTGGAAACAAAGTTTTTCTGTGCCCGACCGCAGTTCGGTACCCGTTTGAAAAGCTTTCTGATGTCATTCAAACGCCTTGAACGGGCATTTGCGCAAAGCCAAAATGATAGGCTTAGAAGAACTGCTAAGCCCGAAGCTTTCAAATGCCGTTGGCCTCTCAAAACCCGATCAAGCGATACCCGAAACTAAATCGCAAAAACAAGAACGCCAACCGTCACGTTCGGCATTTAAGCGTACAGCCGCGAGCCGTCTACGGAAAAACTCGGACCGGTACGAAAGCCGAGAGCAAACTTACTTCTCTGGCAGTGCTTCTGCGTCCAGCAGCGTTCGCTGAAGTGTCCGTTGATGGTGGTGGTCTGGCAGGTGGTCTTCCCCACTGAGGCCCCGGGGCACACGTCCCCGCACTCCCGGTCGTTTTTGTTAGCCACAATGTAGTTGTCCTCCACCGTGTCCAGGATCTTGGACCAGTCCAGCGTGGACAGGTAGCAGAGGTCCGGGTTCTTCTCGATCCTGACGGCCCCCCGCGTGATGTTCATCAGGCTGTGGAGCCCCAGCTCGCGCAGCTGCAGCATCTCGAAGACCACCAGGGCGTAGTTGAAGAACAGGTTTTTGCCGCGGATCACCGTCAGGTTGGGGAATAGGTCGCTGAGACTCTCCATACCGTACACGCGGAAAAGCAGCAGGTAGTCGGTCACCACCGTCAGTTTGGGGAAGGCCAGGCCACGGAAGTCTTCGGGTTTGCTGCCGAACATGAGGATGATCTTCAGGTGGCCTTCGATCACTGTGCAGTTGGCCAGAGAGTTCAGATTGGTCACATTGTTGCGGATGTCCTTGCTCGGACAAACTGGAGAGGAAACAAAAGAGGGGAAAAAAAGGGTTAACTTGCCTCTGGAGACAAATATTGCGGCCAATGTTCCCTCTCGTGTTCTCCGTGCACGGCAAACATATGGAGCGCACAAAATAAAATCCAAGCTGAATTGTAAAAAAAACAAATAAAAAATAAATAAACAGATTACACATTTTTCTGTGCCATTTTGCAACGCAGCCTGTCAATGATAAACGACAACAAACGGCCATTTCAGATATAATATTTAGATTTTTTTAATAAATGGATTAACAGCCCTGAATATTCAGTTTTTTTATAGATCTAAAACAATGTTTATTTTAGCTTTTTCTGAATATATTTTTAGATTTTCCAAAATGATTTTTGACCTAAAAACACAGGAAAAAAAATGATTAAAAAAATTACAATTATTGATTTAAAAGGGGGAAAATCAGGAAATTTAATATACATCTATACTCTTCATTTGAATTTGATCCTAAAACAGAAAGTCGGCACTCATGATTTACTTTCCCGGGCCACACAAAATGATGCGGCGGGCCAGATTTGGCCCCCGGGCCGCCACTTTGACACATGTGGTCTACCAGATTTCCAACATAATTGGTCGTAAAAATATATCATATTTAGATGATCAGTTTTTATTGGGGGGAAAAATATTTGATTGCTCCAAAAATTTTAAGGAGGTTTTGTTTTTTTCTTTTCGCAGATTCCAGAGAATTTGATGAATTTTGAAGTCTTCAAATTCATATGCATTGAATAAGAATATCTGTTATCTTCCAAGTTCTGTTGAAAAAAATCATCTGTTACTTTGAGAAGACACGGTCAAACGCGGTCCTGTGGCGGCTGACTTGAAAGCATCGACGGACCCAAAAAAAAGCGCTTACGCAAGCCACAAAAACAAGGATAGGTCAATAACCCGGTGAGCGTAAACGGGCTACGCCCGCCTGGTCAATCCGACATTTTTTTTTCCCAGTGGAGCGTAATAGTACGGAGCCATCTCACTCTTTCCCCTTCCTGTTCTGCTTCTGGCGGCGCAAAAGTGCACCCTGGGAAATTCAGAGGACGGCTTCTTGTTGACGTGCGCGCAGTCGCGGATTGTTTACCCAGGTAGCCGCCGCCGCCGCCGGTGGTTTGACGGGTGAGCCGAGAGGCGTGCGCTACTTTATGGCACCTTTGACGCCTCGGCTTGCATAACAGAACAATCTAGCGTGCAAACAGTCGGCTTTAAAACAGTGTTTACACCCTGCAAATGATTTAACGCTCGGTTTTAAAAAGGACAGTTGGAGAAATGATGAAGGAATGGACAAGGCCGTTGTGCAATTAAGACGAAAAAGTGGTGCATTCACGTGAGAAATGTTGATTATGTTGGAGTAAGATGTTTCAGTTTGCATCAGGTTTTGGTTCATACAGGTCACAATTTTTAAAAAATCGTAGAATTTTACAATTTCTCGCATATAAGCCACCCCATATATCAGCCGCACCCTTAAAATTGCCTTAAAACCGTAGAATTTTACAAGTTCTCGCATATAAGCTGCCCCACATAGCAGTTGCACCCTTAAAATTGCCTTAAAACCGTAGAATTTTATAATTTCTTGCATATAAGCCGCCCCACATATCAGCCGCACCCTTAAAATTGCCTCAAAACCGTAGAATTTTACAATTTCTTGCATATAAGCCGCCCCACATATCAGCCGCACCCTTAAAATTGCCTTAAAACCGTATAATTTTACAATTTCTCGAATATAAGCCGCCCCACATATCAGCCGCACCCTTAAAATTGACTTAAAACCACAGAATTTTACAATTTCTCGCATATAAGCCGCCCTGCATATCAGCCGCACCCTTAAAACTGCCTTAAAACCGTAGAATTTTACAATTTCTCGCATATAAGCCACCCCCCGATTCACAATTTTCACTTCTGTATTCATGGTTTTAATAAGGAGTACAAATGTGTTACTTTGAAGGGAAAATCTTAATAAAAATCATCGCACGTGGTATTTCTGAGATACTGTATGAATCAAAAGCACATTAGAAGGAATCAATTCAACTAGTAGTGGTTGTTTTCTTACTGCAAAACAGGAAATAACCAACAAATAGTAAATCCTACTTTGCCGACATCTACTGGTGAAAGAGTATAGCAAGTCTTGTGCGAATATTAGCCGTATCCTCATGTTTCTAGTTACAAATAAGGCTTATGTGAGAAAATAGGGTAAATGCCTTCTTCGTGAATAAAAAAAAATGGTTCGGGAGCAAACAAGGACTTTTCCTTTCAAAGCAGCCCAGTGAATGCAACAAGTGTGACGGACAGAAATGGAGCAAAAGCTGCGCGCCACAAAGAGCTCAGCTTTCTGGAGCGCAAACGGACAAACGCACAATAGGAGGGGACGCGGGTGCTCGTAAAGAGTGCACCGAGTGACCCCCGTGCGGGAGCTCCTATCGGCGTTCGCTTTCACGGTATTTTTAGCGGAGGGCAAAACTGAACCGTCGATTGCCGCCAAAGGGAACGAGCGCGGGGAATTTTGGACAAAGCGCGAGCTCGACGCCGAGTGAATATTTGGTCGTAAATCCAACGGGACACGTTCCAAAAAGGCACAAAATGGCCGCATCGGGCTGTGGTAACGCGGGTCGTTACATGCAAAACAAACAAGTCTTATGTGAGTGCATGACCGATCTATTTAAACTGTCATACAAATGTCAAAAATTAACCTCTGTGCGATTTAAATATTTTAGAGAGCAAAACGCTTTGCCTTTTAAAGATGATGTAATAGTTAAGTGGCAATTAAAAAGACAAGTTGCTGTCATTTTCATGGTAAAAGAGTGAATGTAAAAATAAATAAATAAAAATACTTTTTTGGGGCGGGTGGGTTCACATCAAGGAATTGTTTAAATGTGATTTTTTTTCATCATTTTTTTTTACGTGAAATGAAATAGAACTTTACGCCCGCCTTTTTCAACCAAAACAACTAAGTAAATTTTTTTTCAACCTGGTTTTATTTCTAAAAATAAGTTTCTCATAAAACTTACTATTGACTTTTTGCAATTTTACCCTCCAAAGTTTTGAATGTTCTAAGTCTAATAATAAATACAACTTTATTCTAACAAAATTAGGAATTTTCCTTTGTAAGAGCTAAACAAAACTGATGCTTTTTAAAATGAAAATTCTTAACCAAAATTACAAAAGTCCCCGCAAAAAACTCCAACTCAGAAAATATAGTTTCATGAAAAATATGAACGTCATTTTAATCCAGATAGATTTATTCACATGAAATGATGATTTGAGGCCAAAGAAAATCCATTAATCCTATAAAAGAGGAAAAATTGACTAAAAAATGAGAAAATCCTTTTAAAAAAAAATACAACCCTTTTATTGAAAAATTAAACAAAAACAAAAAAAATCACCAGTGAATACGATACTACAAGTTAAAGACAAACAAAACATCAACGCAAATAAAAACAAAACACTGGAGTAGAAAAGATGTGATGCCATGGTACACGATTACTAAAAACATAGTCTTCTAGTTCCAAATTGTTCCACTTTTTGGCCCAATGACGGAGGTACCCTCACAAAGGTTACCACGGCGACGGGTCTAGCGCACCCATGACAAAAGCCCAATTGAAAAACAAAGGTCTCGCCGATGATCATCAATGAACCATTAGCTAACACGAACCAAAGCTACGACGCAATAGACGCTAAATTGAAGCCTTCTCAACCGGGAACGCATCCGTTTCTCACGTGTCCATTGGACGGCTCGCTGTTCCTGTATCAACGGCGGCTAGTTGGCTAATTCCAATCCCGCCGGGGTGGTAACGCGTGGTTAGGTGGCTTTTTAGGGGGCCCACAAACAGTGAAGTGATTGCGACACTTCCCTTTTCGAGTACTCAAGTTGAACTACATTGTACGCAATGTGTGGTCAAGTTACACAGACGGTCAAACTTTTTCTTTTGTTCCTTTAAAAAACGAACTTTTGAGGTACTAGTGTACTTCCTGGTTGCTGGTCATCGATACTGACTGACTAGTGTCGTACGTTTAAGTAAGTCTGAGGGATAAACGTTTGAATTTTTCTTATTCGCTGGTTGAAAAATCAAATGGATTTGCTTGATCTATCAAAATCTATTATTAACTATAATTGATCCTCTAATTATTCTAGATTGATTTGGCAAAACGACTGTTTCTTTGATCTATAATGGCAAGAATTCACATTTCAGCCGTTTAAACATGAATAATAATGGTTAATAAAGGTTAGTCTATTTTTATCATGCTAATTTGATGGGGCAACCACAACAACAATTCCATATTAACAATAAACGTTCTCGACAAACTAGCCACAACATTTTTGGCAGCCCATAATTTTCACATACTTAGTGACTATTAATAGCTATGGTTACTACATCCTCAGCCAAGTGCTCCCCTTATTAATGATTGCAATTCCCCTTATTAAGCGATAAAATAACCGTACAAATGCAACGTAGCACATATTTACTCACATAGTGCGCACTTAAGTCTAAAATTTTCCCCAAAGGGGATGGGGTGCCCAATCAGTTGGTGCACTAAATTCAAGATTCTGTAGATGGCGCTGTATGACCCTGACAGCTTAACTGTCTGGGTACATTGCTTGCTGACACGCTATATTTATATAGTGAAAAGCACCTGTGCATATCAGGTACACGGTCGATTGGTCGCCGGTCTTTTGGTCGCTCGGAAGGTTATTGATAATTACCATTTAAATTGTTGCTCAAATTCCCTAAATACAAACTGCGAATTACTATTTAGTCATACTAATGCTCTAGTAATTATTAGGCTAAAGAAAAGCTCCAAATTTCCCGGACTTGTATTGTTTTTTGTTGGAGAACTTGTTAAGTAAGACCCTGACTGACGTAGCTTCTTAAAGGGACAACGCATGTACATGCAAACTCTTCTACACTCACACGTCGGCTCAGTGAAACTGCTCATGGCCATTGTTGGCTTTTATTCATGCGTAGACCGTGTTGTTTTACCTTGTTTTGTCGCCGGTCTTTTGGTCGTCAGTCTTTTGGTCGCCGGTCTGTTGGTTGCCCGTTGTTGCGGTCCGGGCGACCAAAAGACCGCGACCAAAAGACCAGCGACCAAAAGACCGGCGACCAATCGACTGCACACGGCATATCATGCGTAAAGCATGACAATATTAGAAGACGATGATTACCGAGACGATCCAGATTAGAGCCGAAATGGGTAAAACGAGATCGGATTTACAAAAAACTTAGTTAAAAATTCCTATACAAAAGTTGTTATATGGCATACACAATTTGAAATGATCAAAAAACGTATAAAATACAGTCAAAATTGACAGGTATGGATCGAGATAGTACCATTGTCGCGCAGGCGTGTTAACGTGTAGTTACGACAATGCCATCATGGCATTAAGCAGTGTGAAACAAAAAGAATATTCAGACTAATAATTGCATATTTAACTCATATTGTAATATACGTTTGTTTTTGCAACGCACACTTTTGATAATTTTTTATATATTTTTTTTTAGATTAGAACTTTATTTCATCCCGTATTCGGGAAATGTCTTGGTTGCAGTAGCAAGACAGACACAGAAGACATTGTAGACCTGGGTAAACAAACTGGAGCCACACACAGGAAGTCCACAAGGTGGACCTTCTGCAGACTGAGACTGAGGTTACCACACAGTCCTTCAGCAGTCTGGAGGTTTTAAAGATCATCTTCCTTGCCTAGATCCTCCTAAGCTGTCCTATCACCTAATCAGCAGCAGTCGGAAAAATTAAATAGCTTTTTGACGACGCCGTCAACGAGGTGGTAATTTGACGAGGCGCTCGTTGCCGCGGTTTGGCATTTACGAGGGTGTCCAACAGGACCGGCCACATTTCGCAGACGGCTGTTTCCGGCAGCCTCGTTTGGAGAGTTTCGTATTTCGTGTCCGATCATCAGTTTTTACTCAAGCCATGGCAATTTGACTTAATGATTAACTTTCAAAAATACGTAACGAATTCGGTTCATCTCACGCACAGGCGTCCATTCAACAACAAAGCATGAATGAAATCACGTCGGAGGAATATTGAACCCCGGCACGTGCTGGTAATAAAACAAACGTGTTCATTTTCAGCTCCACAATCCAAAAACTGGAGAAGGCGGTGATGAAAAATGGATTTGTTGGATTAAAAGTTAGCTTTGTTGTCATGCCAGGTCCACGGCAAGCCTTTGAGGCGCCGGCCAAGTGGAAAAACCCAATCGTCTTTGCAGATAAAAACGCCAATACTGTCACGTGATATTTACCAGATTCTTGAAAACTGATACGCAAGAGTTTATTCAGTCCCGGCTGATGTGTAACCATTTTGATGGTGGGCCAATTTTTTTCTGTACACCTCAACTAGCCGCTAAACCTAGCGGCTACTCTTGATAACTACTAAAGCTCTCAAGCTCGTGCAATGAAACATCCAGATAGCGTTAGCAGTGTCGTCAACGTGCCGAGATGAAGTTAAATGAGCCAAATTAGCAAGAAACGCGAGCTATTAGCATCATTTTCTTAAAAAATAGTCTTTCCTCTACTTACGAATGCCTCTAGGTACAATTTTTTCAGGTTACGAAATCCCTCTGAATGTAAATGCATTTCCTGTATCCGTTATTTTGTTTTGAAATTTACATTTTTGCATGTTTTCATTTAATTACATTAATAATGTTCGTATAATTTTCTTTCATTTTTGTCTGTTTCTCGCATCTTTCATACAAAAATGGGACACGGGTCATTTTTAAACGGTTGAGTTGGTCATTTTTTTAGGAATGGAATACGGACTTTACACATAAAGTACTGATCTAATTACGAAATATACAAGTTACGAAAAAAACGTTCTGGAAGCAATTAATTTGGTAAGTAGAGGTACGACTGTAGATTTAAAGTACAGGCTGGAAGCATGACTAGCATCATTTTTAGTTTATTTTGAAGATCGTTGATCGTAAACATGGGGCAAAAACGTTCGTGTAGTTAAATTATAGTAGTTTGATCGCAGTTTTTTTTCTGGAAATTCTATATCATTAACCTCTACGCCTCCCTGTCCAATATTTACATTCCCCTAAAACATTACCACCGCTGAAATGAAAATCATGCTAGGCTAACAATAACAAATAAGTTCATTGGAAAAAACGATCTCTTTGCTAATGACAAAATAATTGTTTCTCTTTTTTTCCATTTGGAAAAAAAACACCAAGAGTATCAGAAGCTTATAATGTCACATTCCTGCACTGCGAAAGCTAACAACACAAACAAAAGTCTAAGTTGGCCGGCGAGCGAGAGCCGATTATCCTCGTGCATTCTCAGACTTCTTAGTCGGTCGGTCGGCCGAAAGGGGTGACCGCGACATTTTGTTTACGTTCGCAAACGCGATAAGATGCCGAACTTTGTGCTTTTTCACGTGCGCTGGCTACCTGTGACTTACAACATTGTCAATACGTGCTTGTGGCCAAAACAACACCACTTCAAATCTGCCAGGGCATCATAACGGCAATGACTTGGCAGCAATGCCGCGTTTGATTGCATTTACTGCCTTTTGTTACTAATGACTAACTTATACAGAAGTGTAGAGTAGATATAAAAAGCCTGGTTTTGTTAAAAATTGCTGACAAATGTAGTCAACAGCCAGAAATTCCAGCAGCTCCTTCAATGTTGCCGTTGGCCCCTCCGCAGCCCCCCTGACCGATTTACTGTCCATCTTTTCAATATTAATGCACTCATGTAAACATCATTGCAGTTTTTTTTTAATACGCTCTTTATACAATTTCAAAATTGCTTGGAAGAGGTTTTAGTTAACATTAAAGAGTGGAAAGGTTCTGTAATTATCATGTCAGCATCGCCAAAATCTGGGATCAAACTGGATCAAAATTGTCATGTAATATGTCACAGTTTTAGTGTCATTTTAATTCATAACAAAAAAAATTGACAAAATTCATTGTTTGCTTTAGGAATATTTTCATTTCAATCAATTTAAGGAGGAAAACACAGCTAAACACAATGTGGAAAAATGTAGTAAAAAATAAAGTTTAATTGTATTTTGGTCAGAATGACAGAATTGTAATAAAAGCAATATCCTTTAATTTCAGTATTTCTTACAGGGCATCACCCCATTACCCGTCAAAAAAAAGATAAAACAATTTGCTAAATCCTCAGTCATCCTTCAACCATTATAATGCGCAAAGGTTAAATCGATGCCACAGATGATTTTGCATCCCCGCCCCTTTTTTTTACAAAATGTTTTTTTAATTAAAAAGTAATTAGTTGAATGCAATTTAAAAATGATTAAATACAAAGCAAGTAAAATAGGTCAGATTATTTGAATAATTCCTTCTCAATTTGACATTTATCAACTACTGAATGATATACATAAATAGATGTTTACAATAACTTAATTAGAACTGTATTATAAGTGCACTTTTTTATTTATTTCTTGCAGCTATTTCAACATTATCGCAGGGTACAATTTTAAAGGGCGCTTCATCATTTTTATTCATACAAAATATGTCGCCTAATTGATTTGAACTAATTGACTACCATCGACGATGTAAGCCTCCCAAGTTAAAAAAAAATGGACGAGTATCGTTGTTCATGGCAAGCGATGAGTTAATAATTAAATTCCTCATTTGAATCAATTTGCATTAAAATAATAATAATTAATCATAAATCATTGATTCAATTAAATCGCTACAGAAATATGGAATGCATGATTTCGTCCATTTTCTATCATTAACAATAAATCAATAAACAAATTGTGACCATTTAGAAATCAGGCTAATTATCCGCGGACCCCCGTTCCATATTTTAGACACACCTAATGTTTATTGACATGCAAATGACATTAATGAAAGAAGGCAACAACAACAACAACAACAAACAAAATATTTGATGAAAACTTTACTCACTTTCCGCCGTGGTAGTCACGATGCAGGTTGCGGCCAAAACAAGAGCCAAAGTCCGGAGCCACATAACTGACTCGGGCTCGAGCACCATCCGCCACTCTGCTGCAAGCCGTCCGAAAACTCCCCGAGTAATCCTCCTTGTGGCGCGGGGAGGGGAGGGAGGGAGTGAAGGGATGGAGGAGGCGGAGGTGGTCGTTAGGGGTGTGCGTATAATTCTTCTTCAGGAAATTGTTTTGCTTTTACGGTGAGAGCCAGCAAGTAAACAATGAATAAACGACATCCCGGAAGACGGGAGGGGGGGAACGAGTCCAACGTGTTCACGCTCCGCACTCAAAGCTAGCTCTAAATGCTAATGCTAAGCTAATGCTAAAGCCAAAGCCACCGTGGCAATCGGGTTTACGACCCCGGCCAAAGGGCCTCCCCTGGCAGCTAATGTTAGCCACCTGGAGCTTAGGAGCTAGCTGTCAAAAGGAAGCCGAGCCCAGTCAGCCAGGCCACACACACACATTCAAATTGGCGTCACGTTCACTCCACGCCACGCCACACGTCCACGACCAAGCAGCTCTTCTACAAGCACATATATTTTTTTTTATTAATATTTACAAATATAACCGATATTTCAAGCAATGGGGCATCGCTTAACCGCCGTGAGTCCAGCTTGCGGGTGACACGCGTGGCTTTCCCTTCGTGTCAATTTGACCCCGAAAAAAATCAAGTCGTCCCCTAAATCAGACTCAAGCATGGCAAAAAACATAAATAAAATAAAACAAAAGAATCCTCAAAGTTCGTCGTTTCTACTCCGAACTCCGAATCGAACTCCCAGCGCTGAGATTGACGACTTTTTTTTCCTGCAGTTCCACGCGACAGTAAAGTGAACTCCACGCTTGTTTGCACTTTCACGTGAACGTCACACGCTGGCTGCTTGAAAATGGCAGAAGGGCCATTATGGAGCAAAGTCCGACCGGTTCTGAGCTATTGTAGAGCCTTTTTAAATCTATTATTCCACAGACAGAGGAGGTAGATAGTCTCCCAGGACGTGTGTGTGTGTGCCTGGCTGTCTCTTTCCCTTTTTTCTTCTTGCAGGCAGTAAACAAACACTGCCAAGGCAGGCAAATGGGTTAAAGGGGAAACGCGGACTGGATCAAAACTTTCCAGAAATGACACTTAAACCAATAAACTAACATGTTTTTAAGTGTTCAGTCTAACTTTACTCATTTTGATCATATTTCATGTAAAGTGAATTGTTCTTAAAATATTTTTTGATCATTTGTACAGTAAATCAGCGATTCTTAATGTAGTAGAAGTGTACCACTATTGGTACGCAGGCGCCCTCTCGTGGTGACGGTAATAATCACGCAATTATAAATGCAAACATTTATAGATGGAATACAATTAAACATGACACTTAGGACTTTTAACTCTTTATAGGTCAAGTTACTATTTTGGGGGGTGATTTAAAAAAAATGTTAGTTTCAATTCTTAATTATTGTATTTTTTAAATATGATGAGCGAATACAATGTTAATAAAAGCCTAATTAAATACAAAAAAAAACATTGTATAAAATGATAATTGATATTTAGAATTTTTCCAAATTTCTCCCAAAGTACAAGACCGAAATCCCACGAGATTGCGGTCAAGTGAAACACACGTCCTCCAAGTTCCAAGAAGAACTCATTGTTCTTCTTCCTGGTGCCGCTTTTCCTCACCGGCAAGTGCACGCAATTCCCACGAAAAGCCTGACGTTTCCTGCCCAAACACTTCCCAAACTTTTCACCATCATCCTCCACCCTAAGTCAAAAAGGATTGAACGATACTCTATCTATATGTAAAATCTTGATTTGAATTTTAGCATAAAACAAACAAGTCGACCCTAATAATTTACTCTTGCAGGCCGACTTTGGCCCCTGCACCGCCACTTTGACACCTATAGGTCTTACCCAAACCATATTAGCATGCCTGTAAAACTTTTACGTGTTTCCCGTGTATTTTATACTTTTTAAAACTCTTTTTGCATGGCAACGCGCTTGTAACATAAAATAAACAAATTTAAATGAACTTTGATTACGATGCAGACACACTCATAAATAAGTTTAATCTAACCTTACACTAAACTTAATTCAAATTTTGTTTTAAATTTTGATATCTTTCTTCTCCCGGGTTGGCTCTATTGGCCCCGCCTCCACCCTGACTTTCAGATACAACCTATCCACGGTTGTTTGCTTTTCTATTCCCTTCAAAATATTCCCAAAATGATGCACACAAATATCCTCACAATAGGATAACGCACGACCACTTCCCAACGAGAAGTAGTATATACTCCTCTCATATTAGCGATCGCTGCCTCCAGCACCCCCGCGAGTGATAAAGTGGATAAAGCGGTTCAGAAAATGAATGAAAAAATATCTATGAATAAAACATCTTCATAAATGCCATTAGAATATGCACAAATCTGACTTAAATTGTACCTTATTTTACACATCTGTCCTTCTCACTTCTCATTCTCGTTCAAATGACTTTTCTACTGAACGCATCACTTGAGATAGTCACGTTTCCATTTATATACAATATTTTTCCATGATTTTGCTTTGATTTATTCAATAAGGGATAGCACATATTAATGAACATATTTAGATTCATGTTAATGAACATATATATGTTAGATTGTAGCCGAGGGCTAATTTCCATTTATTACAGACCATTGTGTAGGTTGAAGACAAACGATCACACATACTAGACACGCACGCACACACACAACAACAAAAAATAAATAAATTTAAAAAAAAATAATAACAATTAAAAAGTTGGATTTTATTTTGTGCGCTCCATATGATTTGCTGTGCGCGGAGAAGACGAGAGTAGTGCGCAATTGCGCACACGCGCATCTTAGAGGGAACATTGCTCGTATGTCGAGGTATTACTGTATTAGGGTTATTTTACTGGCGATTAAGCGCTACAGAAAACAAACGCATTAAAAGTATGCAGTACATTTTTCACAATCATGCCTTCCATAAACCCCAGCCCAACTTTACAATGTAAAAACAAATCTATTGGCCTTTGCGTGCCCATGAGTCATTCATTGTTTGCATGGGAAACATAAAAACAGGTCAACATAGTTCCACAAGGCTAATCTGAGACCCCCAGGAGTTGACGCCAGCCCTCCGTGTCCTCTGGTACCTTGCCATTTCGCGCTGACGCCAAGTCAACGCGCGTTTTTTCTTTTTTTAACGAGAGTCGATTCAAAGCGAAAGTTCGTCTCGATGCTAGCCAATTAAGAGATAGAGACCGGGATGGAAAACATAACAAAAACATCAGCGAGAAGAGCTGAGATGTCTTTTTCCATCTCCCCCCCGCCTGGGATCACGAGGTAGGGGAAGGCGAAAAGTCACCTTCCGGTTTGCGACAATGCTTTTTTGGAAGTTTTCCCGGAGCTGACTCGGACGGAAAAGGACGAGAAGGATTCGATTTTGCGACGGGGATGTTCGCCGGTTGTAAAACAGCACGTAACGTTGATCTGGCGAGCGATAGGAAGAAGGAAAACTTGTTTCAATCTTACGCCATTGCCATTTTCTAATGTTGAAATCCAATACTTTCTGACTTTTTATGACATACATAATGAACAATAAGGATTTTTTTTTTAAATAGTCTACTCACCACAATTCAAATGCCAGATTTGTCATTGCCAGGCCTTCCAGGCAAAATGATCTGGAAAGACAATAAATTATTATTACTAAAATTATTTCCTTCAATAACTGTCACAGTCTTTTTCCTCATATTTTCTTTTTTTTAGTGTATGTCCAAAATCAAACATTGAAATCAATTGAATCACACCAAACACACCAACAAACATTTTTTTTAACCATAAATACACTCCTTTAGCTCATTGGCTGCCAGCGATTATTTATTACCGTATTTTCACGACTATAAGGCGCACTTAAAAGTCTTAAATTTTCTCCAAAATAGACAGGGCGCCTTATAATCCAGTGTGCTTTCTATATGGAAAAAAAATTAAAATGTGTCATTCATTGAGGGTGCGCCTTATAATGTGGTGCGCCTTATAGTCGTGAAAATACGGTAATTCTTATTATTTATTGCTTATTTACTTGTCTGTTTGTAGTTGTTATTTGTGCACTTTGTGGTGAACCTTTAAATCTCATTATCCTCAAAAAATGGCAATAAAAGCAATCCATTCAATTCAATCTTTTCACCCCAATGCGATCCCGTGTTTCCCAAATAAAAGCGGAAGGATTATCTTCCAAGGTCAAAAAAGGTCGCGAGGACATCGCGAGGGAAGTCATGAGCGCCACGCGCATCCGGATCATGGGAACGCCGTCTTCGCGCCGTCCCGTACTAGCGCAAGAACAATAAAGGTTGACGCTTGATTCCCTACGTTCGCGCTCGTTTCCCCTTCCCTCTCGGCGAGGCCAAGATTCCTTCCTGCCGCCGGTGGAAAAATACGAGGCGGCTGGGTGATGGATACGCACGTTTTTTTAGCCGCGGCCTCATCAAAACCCGTGCGGGAAATGCGCTGTGACAGCAAGTTTGCATCACAATACCCCCACTTTGACCCCTCAAGCCCGTGAGGCCCCACGCACGCGTTCCAGGAAATTTAATGTTTACTTGGAAGGTACTATTTGCATCAAATGAGAAATATAATAGGGCTGAGGTTGAAGGGAGGTCATGGCTTTATGCTTAAGTCTTATTAGGAATATTATAAGAATTATCTCTCAGATTAACACCTTCAACAGCTGCCGCTTCTCTCGCATCAGCATGTTGGGGCAACACGCTTTAAGTTCTTAACATTGGATTGGATGGACTGACGTGTATATACAAGCATGTAAAGTATTTAAAAGTCACTTGTTGCTAGGCAGATATGCAACTAAAAAAAATATGAATTGAGGTAATTAATTTTGATTATTTTTTTTACATTCATATTAGAGAGTGGTCCCAAAACTGGGGCATAATGGCAAATTGCAATCGAATATTTTAATAATTTAATAATTTAACGTGTATAATTAAATTAGTGTCACCTGTGCTGTACATATGGCAGGATTGATTCCACAATTCCTTAAGAGTAATCTGATATACCGCTTGAATCATGTTCAAAGCATACAATAATGTGTTTTATGCATACAAAAGCGTGATTTTTGGTATAAATTCATAATTATGTTGGACTTTTTATTTGTTTGTAACACACGGGGTTTTCCACGATGCTGCTGCAATTTCTGATTGGGTGCTTACTGTCCTATTATGACAACAATGTCAACATACGTCAAAAATGAATATTAATATATCAATGTTAAGTACTTACATGTTGATGTGGACGCTGTACTGTCATATTTTCCATTTTCTGCTCAGATGACAAATTGGTCATATTTCAAATTGCATGCGTTCGTGAACCCGGAGGCGACGCATGGTTTTACTTGAATGCGATTGGACAGTAAAAAGCTAAACGGAATTGGCCTTGTATCCCGACTTCTGATTGGTTGAAAGTGGATTTCACGTTACGTTGTTCAAGGAATTGGAGAATCACTTTAACGCCATGCAAACTTCGCAATAAAAATATAATTTTATTAACAAAAAATAATGAAAATAATCGTAACTTTCACTCGAAAAACTGCACTATCAATTCATTAGTTTTTATTTTTTTGTTATAAAGTGAAACACAAACAAGGCATAATCAATAAGTGCTCAAACGCAAGCTTTCCTTGAACACAAAACCAAACAGAAGCGCTTGAATTGTACAATAAACCTTTAATAAATAGCTTCATTAGTTTCCCATATTTACATTGTAACCACCTCGACGTAAATGTCGCCAATACCTGTTTTCTTGGCTAATTTTAGGCACACAGAGAAAGGGCTAGAATGGGTGGGTTTCACGTCTTGTTTCGTTGTACTACGTTCTAATGTGCAACCAAAACCACCCTACAAGAAAAATAGGGGTCACGGAGGGGGGGGCTTCCAAAAATCTGTCCTTTCAGGTCACTTTATACAGTCTGCTCAGACTGATCAATTTACACTGTGTATCTCCAAATATACATTTTGGTCCAGTATATGATTTAAAAACAAACAAACAAAATATCGGCTTAAAACACCTTACATACACAAAAAAGTAAATGTATGTCAGGTTGCATCAAACACCGTAATGTCTGTAATATGGCCAACACAATGCAGGTTGTACACACTGCTGTACAGTTTGATTTGAACCATTCCACATTATGAATATGTATTTTTTTAAACAAAAAAAGTCACTAACCAAAGTGAAATGCTTGTGAAGTGAAAGAAGATGGACATCCCATTTTTCTACCCCTCCTAAAAACAATGTTTTAAAAGGCTATACATATTTATCAAGATAAAAAGCATTGTCTTAAATCAGCAGCAAAAAAAAAAAGAAAAAAAATTCAGACAACACAAAAGCAAATTTAAAAAAATGGCACAAAAGTTAAACATGGTTGGCGAGTGACGTGAAATGCACTTGAAACTTACACAGACACAAAAACAATCGAGATTAATGGAGCTTATGAGGACATGGAGCTGTAAAATATGATATCTTGTGTGTGTGTGTGTGATTGGGGTTCACCATTTTGGGATTTTTTAGGGGGGAGGCAGTTTAGAAACAGTGTACATCTTTGCTATGGCAATACTTCAACGAATTTCGTATGTTTTAGGTTTACAGATGTGAAAAGTACAACCTGCGCTTGACACACAAGGGAGGAAGTGGTTGAAAACACAGACCACAAGAGAGAAAAATGGGGATATGATGAAGGAAGTGAGGTAAACAAGGCAGAGGTCGGAGGGAAATCGAGACACGGGGGCGTGTAGTGGGCCAAAGGGAAACCCGAGGAAGAAAAAAAAAAATGGGGCCGAAAAGGCAACGACAACAAGTTTTGGAGGCTCCGATGGGAGCAACACGATCGGATTAACAGTGCCTTCTCAGACCGTGGTCGTCATACAGGTTACGTAATAACCATTTACATATACCTATATATATATATATATATTTTTTCGTCTTAAGTCACTTCAAGGCAACATTTGTTGAATTAATAAGAAAAAGGATAACAATGACTCAAGTTTTTTTTGTTTGTGTGTAAAGCAAATGAAAGGAAAAGTAGGGTTGCAAAATTCCCAAAATGTGAGGGTCGAGATGGTAACTTTCCATGGGTGATAATTAATGAAGCTCCCCAACGGGAAGGTGGGCAATTTAAATCATTTTGTGGAGAATGTTGATTAAAACAAGCAGATTTAAACTGCTGGAATGGATTTTTTGGGGCATTTCCAATGCAACTTTGGGCATTTTTGTATGAGAAAAAGGGCTTTATTTTGTTTATTTTTAAATGGCTTGCGAAATATCGAACTGAGCATTCAGCTTTTTGTTCTAAAATGTTAAAAACTTGAAATTAAATGTGTACATCAATGCCAATTATTTCCAAAATACCCTCAAATGAAATTTTTAGCTGCTCTGGACATATTTCCACTGGGACTTTTCTCCCGTTTGACACTCGTTAGCGACCCCAGTAAAGAGAAAAAAAGGAAGAAGACAAAGAAGAGAACGTTGAACTGATGTGAATGGTCTCTACAGTGGTCTGCTTTCTTGGGGCCCCCGCTCGGTATTTCCTCCCGACTGGCAGCATGTGACGATTTAGTAACAGATTGAAACCCCGGCGCCACTCAAACACGCTCACAGTCATTTCGCACCCACGCACGCCAAAAAGAAAATTAAACGAGTTCAAAAGGTGGTCCAAGGTTATACGCTGCTGTCCTCCAGCAGAGGTTCTTTGCCCTCGGCCCCGCTGCCCTGCGGGCTGTGCGAGTGGCTCTGGGCGCCGTTGCTGTGCTTTTTGTAGGCGCCGGGCCCCGTGTGCTCGGGAATGAACAGCGCCACCAGCAGGGAGAGCAGCACCGAGCAGGCGCCGAAGAGGAAAGGAGGGCCCGGGATGATGGAGCTCTGGAAGTTGGGTTTGGATGTGGGAAGGGTGGGCCAGACATAAAAAAAAAACATGAGTAACTGTGTTGATGTGCGCCTATTGCATACCTTATCATACATAAATAAAACATTCAAACAAAATGAATGCATTTAACAAGACTAAAAACTAGACTACACTCTGATAATGCCTCCCCAAAAGGTGATTTCTTTTTTAAATGTATTAGGAAAAATAGGCGATTTGGCAAAAATACCTTATCTTGATTATTTATGTATCTATTTAAATTATATAATCATGACATACTTTTTATTACGTGTTTTTCTGGACTTATTTGCACATTACTCTACATTTTCCTCGTATAATACATATTTAAAAACTTATTTTGCTGTTTGATATACCCCCCCATTTAATATACACGGGTATATTAAACAGCAGGGGTATATTAAATGGCGCACAAACGGGAAGGTATGATCCTATGACTTTTGGAATTTTATTGAACTTAAGTATCTATAATTATGCCCCCATGAACACCATACAAATCTTGCCAAAAAAAAGCTTAGTTGCTGTTTAATATATCCGGGTATATTAAACGGCAGGGGTATATTAAATGGCGCACAAATGGGAGGCTCAAAAAAAGCAAAAATCATTTAATATACCCGGGTATATTAAACAGCAAAATACAGTAATGCAAAAAAAAAAAAAAAAAACAAAGTTTTCTGAGAGGCTTTAATTTCATAGTGCAATTTTGATCGAAATATGTAAACATAAACGCAATGAACTTTTACATTTTGGTAACATGTAAACTAAGCACATTACCATACTTGTCAACCTCTGCCGATAACTGCCCTTATAAATGATTATGATTCCCCTTACAAACCCCCCAAAAAACCTTACAAACACCGTACGACTGTACGGTGTTTGTAAGGTTTTTTGGGGGTTTGTAAGGGGAATCATAATCATTTATAAGGGCAGTTATCGGCAGAGGTTGACAGGTATGCATTACCTTCAGGCCACTTGAAAAGTTTCCCTCACTATTTCTTAGTATTTAAATGAGTGCCATTTAAATGTGTTATAATTTGCCAATTTTTTTTCTTCTTCCCCGATCGGGCTCACCTCATCCGTGGGGTTGGCCATATTAGGTTTGCCGCCTTTCTCCGAGGCGTCCGTGTTGGTCAGCTCCACGTGAAAAAGGTAGAAGACGAAACCGTAGAGCGCCGGGCCCAGGCCGTTGCACAGGCCCCGGATCCCCGTGATCATGCCCTGTACCACGCCTGCGGAACGAGATGCCGATAAAGCGAGGTCAACATTTGCCACGTTCAGAAAACGACTGGCGGACGGACGCCGAGACGAATCGCTCGCCTTGTTGGTCCGGGTCGGCGTTGCGGGATACGATGGCGCTGATGGCGGGGAACGTGATGCTGGACATGGCCGCGACGGCACCGGCGGCCCACATCATCCTGCCACACAGTAACAATAGCTCGTATCACTTTAAATATACCCCAACCAATGTTATGACATCTACTGAATTATGCAACGCTTCCTCCTGGTGGCACAACGTGGTACTACATCAACAAAGCTACGTGAATGACATTAAATCAAGATAATAACTATTGTGGAGGTTATTTTTAATGTCGGTGTTATTATTGATCATATTGTTATTGTAACAATATTCTTTGACGTTGTCAAGCTTGTTTTATTTTAAATAATCAGTCTATTACAAAGTCCTGTCGAAAGCATATTGGTTCCAAGGAACTAGTAGTGTTACCTCGACCTACGATCAGCTCTACCTACGACATGCTCGAAGTACGATGAAAATTTTGATCGGATAATTCGCCCGAGATACGATCAAAATCTCGAGATGCCAGAAAGCCAGGTGGCTATGACATGAGAGGCTGTTTATCATTGTAGCGCACTGTCTTTTTTTGCCGCATCTCTTTCGTGTATAACAGATATCTACGAGCACTGAACGATTTATTCAGACGAGTTTTGACCAGGAAATGCGCATGCGCGGGCAAAAAGAGGGCTTTCTGGGTAATGAAGTATACTCGTGCACACAACACCCATAGCCAATGGCACCCTTTCTCAGAGTAAAACTTCATTACCCACAATCAATACGTGGGTAGGCTGTTATTCCTTCCTTAGCCTGCTAGCTCCCGCGATCGCTTCATTCCTCCGTGTATGTCGCCGTCTCTACCCTCCGCGAAATGCATCTAATTTTACTTCTATTAAACACATTTTATTACTATTAAACCACTAGTTATGTGTTACTTTGTTAATAGATGGTGAATTAGAAGAAATAAAACATTTTTTGCAATCCAAAATCCTGTTTTTGGTGTTTTTTCAGAGGGTTGGAACAAATTAATTTGTTTTTAGTTCATTTCAATGGGAAACGTCCGCTTGAGTTACGAAAAGCTCGAATTACGATCTCAGTCCCGGAACGGATTAAGATCGTATGTCGAGCTACCACTGTATACCGAAGAGGAGAAATGGCAATTTTAAGGGTGCGGCTTATATGCGGATGCGACTAATATGCGAGAAAATATGGTAATACTTTAGCATTTTAACATGGCATCTACTAGGCAAAACCAAAAAGACTTACCAGGGCTGCGAGCCGAAGCCATACCAGGCTAGCTGGAGAATCTGGAAGCCGAGACCCAGCAGGATGGTGTTCTTGTTCCCGATGGAACGCATCAGGATGCCCAGCACCAACGTCTAGACGGGAGAACATTTGATTTAAGCCCACCCCGTTTGTCAAAAATACCGTTACGGCCGACTGCATGCAGCACCTGAGCTAATATGGAGAGGATCCCCACAACAGCGATGAAGGCGGCCACCGTCTCTTGTGAGAAGCGGATGACCTGTCCATTAAAAAAAATAAAAAGGTTTGACGGCAATGGAGCAAATTCCACAGTTGCGCTTCAAAACGAAGTGCAGGGCATGAAATAAATAACATGAGGGGATGTTGAGTTTCAGACAGGTTCGACCGGTTTAACTGACAGTTAGAAATGTCATCTGATGCGGTATTCCGTGCAAGAAAGAGCGAACGACCCGCAAACATCTCTCGCCCGTCGGCTGACGTGTTTACCTGTCTGAGATAGAGGAAGAAGCTGGAGTACTGGCCCGCCTCGGGGAGGTAGGAGAGAAAAACCGTGATGCAGATGAGCAGCACTGTTGAGTCCTGGCCCACTTTGCGTAGGGACTGAAACGCAACAACATTACAGGATTAGCTGAAATAAAACAAACACACCGCTCCCCCTTTTAAAATAACCACCTCGCTCATTCAATCATTTCGTACACCGCTTTTCCTCACTGGGGTTTGCGGACCCCGCCCCTTTTTAAACAAAAGCCCTCTAGATATTCAAACACCATTCCAAGTCGAATTTGTTGAAAAAATGATCAAGTTGTCAATAATTTCTTCAATCCATAAATAGTCAGATGGTTCAAAATGCATTTTTTAAAGTAAACTTGGAGAATTACCGTATTTTCACGACTATAAGGCGCACTTAAGTCTTAAATTTTCTCCAAAATAGACGGCGCCTTATAATCCAGTGTGCTTTATATATGAAAAAAAAAATTAAAATGCGTCATTCATTGAGGGTGCGCCTTATAATGCGGTGCGCCTTATAGTTGTGAAAATATGTTATATCAAAAATTGTGCAAAAATCTAAATTGGCCTGCAAAGCAAAATATTTTACAATGATTGCTTACGCACAAATACAAAAGTGCATCATTTATCACAGTGGCAGCCATTAGCGGATTACACGCCTAGCAGTTTCAGGTTTGTCGTCTATGGACGATGCCAAACGTGTACGTCAGTCTGTTTATGTTTGTCGTAAAGATTCGAGGCATAGGCTGACTCACGGCAAAGGGATCCGCCTGTTCCCACGAGATGGGCGCGCCCCAAGACGCCGGCCTCATCTTCTCGGGCAGCGACTCGGGCACGGCCACGAGGATGAAGCAGATGTCCAGCAGCGCGATGGCCGTGGCCAAGATCACCACTAGGGTGTCGCCGTACGCCTCCGACAGGTAGGCGCCGATGGCCGGGCTGGTCACCAGACTGGCTGCGAACGTGGCTGACACCTGAGGAAGAAGAGGGTGTGGCAAATACCCCCCCAATCAAAAAAAAAAACCAGATGATTAGTGATTAGAGTGTTTTGAAATTCTTCGACCTGTTTGTTTACTAGCTTGGGTTCAAGCCAACCCATTTTCTTCCACTCGTAATGAATGGCTCGCCTGACTTTTATTAGCAACCTCAGCAGCGTCTTTTCTGCCTTGTACAGTTGAGTTGGTGGTCTACAATCTGCGGCTCTAGAGCCGAATGTGGCTCTATGATCCTTATATATTTGTTGACAAATAATTTCTCAAGAAGAAACCACCATGGATGGCTTCCTTTAATAGAAATATTATGATATGTCATGTACAGTGGGATCACGTGACCAAATTAGCTTAGTAAAAGAGAAAAAAAGAATTATTAAAAGGGAATTAATTGTATTATGGGGTTTGATTTTGAATCAAATGTATTTTTTTTATAACCTGGTAGTTAAAGTTTGCTGTAATATACTTCATTTGTAAACCAAAGTAAAAGGATATTGCGTAAAAAATATGATATGTCATGTACACCTGACCAAGTTAGTTTATTAAAAGAGAATTAATTGTATGATGGGGTTTGATTTTGAACTAAATGTATTTTTTATATAACCTGGCAGTTAAAGTTTGCTGTAATATACTTCGTTTGTAAACCAAAGGAAAAGGATATTGCATAAAAAATATCATGAAAAATATGATGTCATGTACAGTGGGATCACCTGACCACACTTGCATTTCTTAAGGGTTTAAATTATTAAAAGAGAATTGTATGATGGGGTTTGATTTTGAACTAAATTTATTTTTTATATAACCTGGCAGTTAAAGTTTGCTGTAATATACTTCATTTTGTAAACCAAAGAAAAAGGATATTGCTAATACGGGTCACATTATTGTTAATGGTCTAAATATATAGATATCAGAAATCTAAAGTTACTATGGTGAAATCCCTATATAGTTGTCCTAACATAAAATATGAAAAAAAGAGGCACAATACCACCAATGTGCAAACTACACATAAATAATCCGGTGTTCGCTGTTGCAGTTGATTGTGAAAAAGTTTGTTGTGAAGTAAAGGACTTTTTTTTTTCCACAATTTCCTCACCAAACCATACGCAGTGCTCCTCTCATGCTCCTGCGTGATGTCGGCCACGTACGCGAAGATGACGGAGAACGTGACGGCGAAGACCCCCGACATGGAGATGACGGCAAAGTACCACCTGGAGGAGGATGATGATGGAAAAGCCAGGTCAGAGGGATGGGACCACGGAGGCGCGGCGGCCGACGTCCTCATTGGCTCACTCACCACGGGCTGATCTTCATCAGCGGGATGGGCGCGCACGTGAAGAAGACGGTGAGCAGCAGGAAGGACTTGCGCCCCCAGACGTCTGACAAGGCTCCAATGAGCGGAGCGCTGAGAAATGACAGCAGGCCCTTGGAAGGAAAACAAACAAATTAAATGAATATCGGAGGGGTAGGAAAGGATATGAAAGTACAAAAAAAAAAATAGAAGACAGTTTTTTGCCTATTCGTTTTGTCAACTATCTTTTTTTTTTTTTAATAGTAGGAGTATTTCTCTAAAATATGTACTTTTGCTATTCAGTATTTGGGTCCCAGGCTAATACGTTTGGATTTAGATGACATTAGATTACATTTTATTCATCCCATACTCAGGGAAATTCACTTTGTTGCAGTAGCAAGGTGAAAACACAGAAACAGGAAAAGACATTGTAGACCTAAATAAAATAAATAAACAAACAAACACAGTATTTTCTCGCATATAAGCCGTATTTGTAACTAAAAAAAAAGATGACTGAATCAAGGGTACGGCTTATATCCGCACAAGACTTACAGCGTTGCTATACTCTTCTTCACTAGTAGATGTCGGCAAATTAACATTTGCTATTTGTTGGTTATTTTCAGTTTTGCAGTAAGAAAACAACCATTACTGGATGAATTACTAGCTTCCTTAACATATTGACCGTAATAACGGGCTTTTGATTCATACTGTATCTCAGAAATACCATGTGCGATGATTTTTCTTATGATTTTCCCTTCAAAGTAACACATTTGTTACTCCCTATTAAAACCATGAATATGGAGGTGAAAATTGCGAATCGGGTGGCGGCTTATACGAGAGAAATTGTAAAATTCAACGATTTTAAGGCAATTTTAAGGGTGTGGCTTATATGCGAGAAAATACGGTAAATAAATAGGAAATATACATATTTTTCACCTCGTCAAGGATCCCAGTTGTATGTCCTTTATGTTTATATTATTATTTTGGTCTAGTGTTTTTAGTCTAATATTTGTTCGTAATTCCCTAAAAGTTTGTGCAATATTATTATATACTTTTTAGTTGAAAATTTTTTTAGAGGAACACTCCAAAGGTCTGCTTCATGTTTTAAGCCATTTGTTATTATTGTGTGCTCACTTCCTACCTTGACGCCATGGATGAGGCCATTCATCAGGAATGTGTGCTGGGGGAATGTCTGATGCAATACCTGCCCCCCAAAAAAAATACAGTTAAGGTGAAAAAACCCGAGATTACAGCATGACACAAATACAGTAACGGGGCGAGAGAGGAAAGGTGGAAGGGAAAGGAGATCAAAATCAATGGTGGTAAAGTTCCAAAGTCCAAACAAAGTTACGTGTGCACAAAGTTTGCTTCAATGCTGGTTGTTATCGTGGCATGCAAAAAGTCAAATGTAGGATTGTAAAACCAAATGTTGCATGAATAAGCCACACAGACAGTGTAAACAGAAAGAAATTAGTACAGTAATACCTCAATTATCGCGTTTTCAATTATCGCGAATTCACTACTTTGCAATTTTTTTCCGCTATTAATCATTAAAAAAAAAGTTCATAACAATTTGAAAATCTGGAAGCCACTTTTGCTACTAGGACTCAGCATTGAAGAAAAAATAAAATAAAAATAAGGTGTTTATAAAAGGGGTGACACCACTTTGCGATTTTTCAATTATCACGCCCATGTTTGGTCTACATTAACAGCGATATTCGAGGGATGACTGTATGACTAAACTATTTAAATGATTAGTTGGGAGTGACAAAGATCCACTGGACAACGAAGCAAAACGTGTCATCAAGTGCATGTTTGTGGTTACAATGTTAATAATAAATGTAATGTAAGAGTGTGGCATCATTAATGAGAGTTGTCTGAAGATCTTGTTTTATAGCATTCCCTCACGTCACTGGCTTCTTTGCCACATGGCAAGGAATAAGCTAAGTAACGGTCACCAATTGGACAGTTCAGCACTAACTTTGAAAGCTTCAGGTGGCCTAAAGAGCAGCAAATGTGTCACATTTACTGGCATCCCTGTAAGAGGACCCATTTTTCTCACAAGCTATTTTGCGATTTTCTCAGGTTTTTATGATCATGGATATTCCTCAATTTTCACAGACAGACAATCTAACACCAACTCTGATTGCATTTCAAATTTCGCATCAAAGGCACAAAATGAACAGTAGAAACTGAATTTTTCCTCTCCGAGTGTGTCATTTTAAGGGAGTGAAAATGCAATTTAAAAACCCGAATTTCGTGACTTCAACTGTACGCGCACTGGGGGTGACCCAACACCCAATTGAATGACTTTTTCTAAGGCATGCGTACAGAATGGCGGTCTTACCGAGAGCATGGGAGTAGTGAGGAGACCCCAGGCAAAAAACTCCAGGAAGATGACCACCACGGCGTGGTAGACGCTGGGCTCGCCAATTCCCTGAGGCTGCGTCGGCGCATACAAAAGCGGAAGAAAAATGACATTTTATCAATTTCATGATTTCATTTCCGAGAAACCGTGGCTGTCCATTTTACGGTTCAACGCTTAATGGTCCACGTACACAAGACGCAATCAGCTATTTTCACTGATGGGACAATAATGCCTCCATCCACGCACATGCGTGTGCCAGCCTCCTGTTGATGGTTGTTGCAGCATCCACATTAAATAATAATAGCCTGCTTTGTGGGTTATAATAGAAGCCTCCACTGGTGGGACAATAAGCATTATTGGAAGCCAGGGCCCCCCTTGGAAGGGAGCCACGTCATTTTCAGTTGTGTATACACACGCCACGGATCTGGAAAAAGGCTTTCCGAAAACAAACTTGAATATATTTAAAGTATACATTTAAGGTGGTTAGGTTAAAAAGGTCAATTCAAAGAAGTGGTTGAATACTATGCAAAACTTTCATGGGATTTACATTGGATTTTATTGGAATTCGTGCAATTTTTATGAGATACATTTTGGTTATCGTGGCTAAACTCTTACAATTTTGTATAATTTTGATTGTTATTATTGTTGTCATTATATATAGGAGTTTAACGGTAGCTTGTACAATTTACATACATCATTTTAAAACAAACAAACTGCTGTTAGCCTTTTATTTTGAAGATTAAAGTGGTTTTATTTCAACTGCAACTTAAACAAGATTTATGTTTATCCTATTTCAATCCAGAAAACTTTAAAAGGGACTCCATCTGCCCTTAACCTACACATTTTTATTTTTTTACAGTAATTTTTTATAGCAGTCTTTGCGGTACGAAACGTACGTGCAAATAAACTCGGCCAATAAAATTGCTTTTCAGCGGCGCTAAGCGACTGCGTTAATTTAAGGAAGTGTGAAGTTGGTAGGCATTGAAAAAGGTAACAAAGTCATTTCCAATATTACTTCAGATTGTTAATATCCCCAAAATATATAATCTTAAAATAGTTGGATTCATGAACCTGTTGCTGTCTTTCACTCTGTTAGAAAACATTAATTATACAAACATGCAAACCGACAGCTTTCTGTTGCAACAGCCTACGTTGCCACCCAAGTTTTGAATTGGCAAATAGCAGGTAATGAAATCTTCCAATTGAAATAAAACACAGAACAACATCATGGAAGGCCAGCATCATATTAGTTCGTAAACATATGCTAACATTAACAGCATTCTAAAATAAATGCACAATTCTGTATTAGCATTTTTTTTAAATATTAACTATTAAGGGTAACCATCAACCACTTTACAGTAGTTAATAATAGACTGACAATTTCTGACTAGAAATTCAGGTTGCATCACAGACGTAGAATCAAAGTTATACGAGTGGAGGAATAAAATGTATTATCTTGGCAAGAAACCCTGTCCTTTGTCATGCACAACATACATGGCAGATATCTCGGAGAAAGTAAGGGTTGCATGCCAAGAGACAAAATTATTATCATGTTTCAAATTGCCCAAATATTCGTCATTCTAAAACACTGAGCAGCATTTAGTTATTGTTTATTCCTGAAATATTTAAGGTATTCACTTGCAACTTCAAATATGCTGTGAAGATAATACAATTGCATAATAGACTTAATTATTCAAGCTCTTACGGTTGGTAATTATTTTAAAGTAAAACTATGTTCTGAGCCAACTTTGACACCTGAGGATTCGAGTGGATAAAACTAAATGGATTCGTCACGTTTTTTTTTCTTATTTTGACAATTACGTGGACATAAATGATTTTTGGACGTGTATATTCGAGTACAATGAAACACGACGCGATTTTTAGAAGATTTTAGAAGCACTGACAAAAACACATACTGACGATTGCGATAGCGTGCTAAAGTCTAGCGGACTAGCGTCCACAAACACTTTGACTGAGGGGTTAAATTTTGTGAGTTTAAACAAAAAAAAGGAGAAGTGGCCTTGCTTTGACAAAGTCATTAGGCAAGTATCTTTGCTTCCGGGTGGGTATACCCACAACAGAAGCAGAGTTAACGTGTTTAAACCAAGGGTCTGCGTACATTGCTAGGCCTGCGAGCTAACCATTAGCTACCTAGCTTGGTCTCCACATCGCTGGATAACGGTTACAACAGCCACCTTTGATAATATTTGCCCAAACACAAAGCTAAACACGAGTGTTTGGAAATAATAACGCCGTTTTTGCGAGCAAGGTCCATTACCGGAAATGAATAAATATTTAACTCACACTTCCCCCATCTTTTATGATAATTTTCTTGGCCAGAAGAATGCTGCGGTTGAGCCGCTTCTTCTTCTTTTTCTCCCCCGTCATTGTTCGCTTATGCCCATCGTCGGTTGTCAGCAGGTCATCGTGGTGGAGCCTCAATAACAACAAAAGTCGAACGATCCAGCGATCTCGTTGGCTAAGCTCATTACATACACCGAGTCAAAGACAGATAGCAGCAAGCTAACTAAACGATGATTCCTCATCACCACCACAGCGACACCACCTCGCTTAGAGCCTTCTTCCGGAACCAAATATGGCCACGCCCCATGGCCATTAGCTGAATCCGACAATTGGTGGACTCGGCGAGCCCGTTTCTGATTGGCCGATTAGAAATCAGTCGTTTCAGAATGCTACACAGTACAATAACGGCGGGATTTCTATAGCCCGTGACGCACCGGAAATGACGTGTTGTAAATGTTTATTGAATAACAATAATAAGGTCGATTATTTAATAGTATTTACGGAAATTCTTAATTTTAGCTCGGGTAATCCCAATGGTTTAAGTATATTTTATAGTGTGTGTATTTATGAAAACTATATGTTTTTAGATTTTTATCATTTGGGGGAAAATAGGTCAGTTGATATAGCCTACCATTGTCACTACCTAGAGAAAATATATGGAAATGCATATATGGAAGGGGAAGTCGGGTCATAAGGTGACACTTAATGCCTTCAGAAGTAAAATGATACCTCGAATGTCCTCAAATCATACACTGGTATTAAGAGGACAATGATCTCCAGTAAACCACACGGGCAAAACAAACAGTTGGAGCTTGTGATATCAAGACTGACCTTTGGAAGCAATTGCAATCCATAAACAGATGAACAATAGGCAGTGCTCAGAGTTTTATCTGCCTTTTTTCAGACCACACGTGGGATACACACATTCTAAATGTTATGCGAATGTAACCTAGTATTTTCTGAAAGTAAACAGATTCCTGATTGGGTTGAATATGCACATTCATGTAATTGGTCTGCATGTGAAAATGTCATAAGTCTGCTAATGTAGCCTGTTACACATACACAGAAATGGCAAAATAAACGACAAAATGAAAGGGAGACAATGGGGCATTTGGATCAGTCAAAGGAATAAAACAAAATGAAATGACGGAAATATGTACAATATAAATTTTTTTGTACAGTAAAATATTTTTTTGTTACTATAGTCCTGTGTCATCCTCGTGGTGAATTATTAGTACTTTGATAAAACATTGAACACAGATGTGTCTTCAGGGGTCCATTCTTAATTTGAGAAAACATGATGCAAATGTTTATTATTCATTTGCAGGTCAAATTTGCTTCAAAGTTTTGAAGTGTTTTAGAAAACGGCATGGCAGTGCATTGTATTTGGTGACATGCAGTATTCTGGATTTTTCTATAGCAGCACTGACGGATGATTGATTACTAAGTCTGAAGCACACCACCAAACCGTGCTAGCGTTAACTGGCCGTTGCTTCTTCCTCATTCATCCCCTCGGTTTCATCAATGTAAGGAATATCCAGATGGTCAAAGCTACCGCTGAATGTTTTGTTTCCATCCACGGTGTGCGAGGGGGAAGCGGCGAAGCACTCGGGGGGCTTGATGGCGACGTCTGGCCCGCACTTGGCTTGGCTCGTCAGGTCCACCGCCGGCTGTGCGCTCTCCTTTGCTGCCCCTGGAAGAGAATCAATGTCACATGATGCGATTGGTCTTTTACGGTTAAAGCAAGTGGATGCACTCAATTTAGAGCAAACGCAGGTTAGTTTACTTTAACTCTAAATTTTGTGAATATGGAAATACTTTCGTGATGAATTAAAGTGGAGGGTGTCAATTGAAAATTAGGAAAAAGGATGCATTTTGGGGGGGATCATTTTTAGGAAAGTAAGCATTTTTTTGCGAGAAAAAAATAGTACCGTATTTTCACGACTATACGGCGCATTGTATTTTTAGCCGCAGTGTCAGTAACGAGTGCTATTTCTGTATTTGACACACACAAAAGACGCACCGTTTTTATAGACGCAGCCTGGCATGGCAAAACATACACCACCTTAAACATACACGCTACACCCACACGCTAAAAACACGTTTTTTAAAAAGGCAACGGAAGAAAAACTGAGTTCGCTTGTACTTGAGCCATTTTACAATGTACTCACGTCATCATCACCCACAAATCCATCAAAGTCCTCATTTTCTGTGTCCGAATTGAACAATTGTCCAAATGAGTCATCGAAAACGCTGAGTTTTATACGTTCGTCCAGGCGGCCACAATCCATTCCCAAATAGTAGCTAGCTAGTAGCTAGCGTAACTATTCCAAGCTGCTTTCCATGCTTCGTAAAGCTGTGTTGATGTCGATGTCCAGGCCACAATCCATTGGGTGTATTGACAAAAGAACTATATATCCCAGCAGTCACTGCGCAGTACTATTTCCACGGGGAAAATAGTAGAGTCGGGGGCTGCTTGCCGTAGTTGTGAGAGCTGTAGAGGATGGTGTACCCTATCGACTGATTTATTTGATTTTATCGTGATAACAATTTTAGTATTGGTCCATATATAAAGCACACTGGATTATAAGGCACCCTGTATTTTGGAGAAAATGTAAGACTTTTATGTGCGCCTCCTTACTGACCTTCCAAATCCAGACCGTTGAGCCGGTCGTCCAGACTTTCATTGCTCATGGAGGATGAGGAGTCCAGTATCTCATTGTCGGAGTTTTCCTGCTCCAGATCAGGCAACCTGCAGGCCAGGTCTAGCCTAGAAAAGTATTTCACAAAGATTCCAAATACCCGCGAGGAAAGTGAGCGAGCGTTGACTTCTTACTTCTCCTGCTTAATGGAGCGGATTCTTTCGATGAGAGTCCTCTCCTCCGAATCTGTCTCGTCAGGAACTTCCAGTTCCACTTTTTCCACAATCTGCAGAGGGGCGAGAAAAAGACATTGATCATGTTACAACGTGAGCTTCGGTCAGCAAGATAGTTATTACCGTGTTTTGTCTTTTCAGCTTCAGTTGATTGACAGCCAGGGCCTCGGCGTACTCCAACTCTTGGATGTTCTGCAGTTTTTCCTTGTAGCGCCTGAACTGCTCCGAGATGAGGATCTCCACGCACCTGAACGTATAATGTATAAATGTACGGTATTTTTCAGATTATAAATCGCACCAGGCAAAGAATACGCCATAAAAAAATCTGATTAGAAATCGATCAAAAGCCGTAAATATTCAGTTTTTTTATAGATCTAAAACAATGTTTATTTGAGCTTTTTTTTCTTAATGAGGGAAAAGAATTTTAATTTAGTTTTTGATTTCAAAAGGATTTTTTTTTAAAATTATGTTCAATATTAAAGTAGAAAACTGAAAATATTTTTATATATTTATTGTTCGATTTTACAAAAGGCTTTTTGAATTAAAAACACAAAAAGAAAAAAAATGGATGAACAAAATGCAATTATTGATTCAAAAAGAGTAAACTCAGGAAATATAATATACATCTATAATCTTCATTTGAATTTGATCCTAAAACAGAAAGTCACCACTCATGATTAACTTTCTCGGACCGGATAAAATGATGCAGTGGGCCAGATTTGGCCCCCGGGCCACCACTTGGACACATGTAGTAAAATGGAACACAACAGACTAAAAAGGCATCTGTTAACATAAGTTTTTCAGATATTTATATCCTAAAAAAAACATAACAGCGTGTTGGGGGTCAGAAAGAAAAAAAAAACTGTCGCAAGCCCAGCCAAATTATGAAAAAAAAGTGCGACTTGTAGTTTGGAAAATACGGTCAATGTGGAAATGAAAAATGCAAATATGATGAAAAGCGTGACTCACGTGGTTGTCTTAGCCACGTCCTTCATGCCGAGGAAGGGGTCGTCCGAGTCGGGGGAGCGCAGGATACACGGCGCAAAGACGATGGCGAGGGATTGTGATGTCATCTTGTTGGATTCTTCCTCCTTGGCCACGCTGAAAACCAAACACACATCTGTGCCATCACTAATAGCCCTTAAAAATGGCCCCTAACAAATGCGCAAAATTCCGTTTTTTTTTTTACCGGACAAGGTGGAAGATGAGCCGCTCCAGCGTGTTGTAATTGGCAAGCGGAAGTTCGTCCACTTTTTGGTACACGGCTCGTATTCTTTCGGCTCTCTCTGGGAACTCTGCAGACCGAGAACCAAGACCACCCATTAATCAAGTTCCTGAACGATAGAACAGTGTAAAGTACTTTTTTTGTGGTGGATATGATGGACTCACCCACAGCATGCAGGAAGTCACTATAGAGAGAAAAGGTCATGAGCGGGTCAGGCAGTTCTCGGAGCCAACGTTTCACCAGGCCCGTGATTGTGTGGATGGGGTAATTCTCCAGATTTGCCGCCTCGGGGTCTAAAATTAAACCACAATGAGGATTCCATACCTGTCAACCTCTGCCGATAACTGCCCTTATAAATGATTATGATTCCCCTTACAAACCCCCAAAAAACCTTACAAACACCGTACGGTAATCATTGTATAAACGGATTAAAATCCCGGAATATTCAGTTTTTTATAGATCTAAAACAATGTTTATTTTAGCTTTTTTAATATATATTTTTAGATTTTACAAAATGATTTTTGAACTAAAAACACAGAAAAAATGGATTAAAAAATTACAATTATTGATTTAAAAGGGGGAAAATCAGGAAATTTGATATACATCTATACTCTTCATTTTAATTTGATCCTAAAACAGAAAGTTGGCCAGATTTGGCCCCCGGGGGGCCACTTTGACACATGATTTAGAGCACGTGTCAAAGTGGCGGCCCGGGGACCAAATCTGGCCCGCCGCATCATTTTGTATGGCCCGGGAAAGTAAATCATGGGTGCTGACTTTCTGTTTTAGGTGTATATTACATTTCCTGATTTTCCCCCTTATAAATCAATAATTCTAATTTTTTAATCCATTTTTTCTGTGTTTTTTCAAAAATCATTTTGTAAAATCTAAAAATATTTTTAAAAATTTAAAATAAACATTGTTTTAGATCTATACAAAAACTGAATATTCAGGGTTTTTAATCCAGTTCTAAATATTATATCTAAAATGGTCCGGCCCACATGAAATCAAGTTGACGTTAAAGCGGCCCGCGAACCAACCCGAGTCTGACACCCTATTCCCGATGGAATAGTCACATTTTTAAATGCAGCTTTAGATGGCTCCATCACTTGAGTCTTACCCAACTCCATGATTTGATGGAGCTCCCGGGCACGGCACGCCGAGCCTGATTTGCGGTAGATGCCTTCGGTGTAGAGGCCGTTCATCTCCACGTACATCAGCATCAGCTCCACCACCTTGGGCACGGGGTTGGCCTTGCTGGTCAACACGCACACGTGCACCCCAAAGTGAAGACCACCGGGAACGCTTTCATCCTGGCAAACGGAATTAGGACACCTATCACACACGTTTTTAAAAACATTTATTATTATTTTAACGGTTTCTTACCAGCCTGGCACAGCGTGTTGAGCAGTCAGTGATGATTTTGTTCAGGCATTTCTTGTGACAAATTAACTTGCATGCTAAAAACGCAAAAACAAGAGTCATTATAATTTGAATGACCTCATTGTCCAAAATGTTAGCTGAACAATTTTAGCTAATTATTTCAACATGTTTTATTGCCATAAGTGATAAAAGCAAATGACTAATTAAACCATTAGTTTTGGGTTTGGTGGTTACACTCTGATTTAATTGCATTTAATTACTTCATACGAGATGGTTTGCCATTAAAAAAAACATGCCCATAAATTTTGTATAATTATCTCTGCTAGTCGGGAAAACTAACAGAAAGCGGAGTTTAAGTATTTGGTGTCAAGATAATTGTTTTTTCACGTTAGTCAGTGAGAATGGCGTATATACTACTTTTCGTTGGCAAGTGGTCGTGCGTTATCCTATTGTGAGGAAATTTGTGTGCATCATTTTAGGAATATTTTGAAGGGAATACAAGAAAAAAACAACCCTCGATAGGTTGCATCTGAAAGTCAGGGTGGAGGCGGGGCTAATAGAGCCAACCCGGGAGAAGAAAGGTATCAAAATTTCAAACAAAATTAGAATTAAGTTTAGTGTAAGGATAGATTCAACTTATTTTTGAGTGTGTCTGCATCGTAATCCAAGTTCATTCAAATTTGTTCATGTTATGTTACGAGCGCGTTGCCGTGCAATGTTTTTTTAATAAAACTACTGTACATGCTGTAACTTTACTACTACACTAACATATATTACTGACAGATTTCAGTCCGACTTCTATTAAACAGATTTCAGTACTATTAAACCACTAGTTATTTGTTACTTTGTTAATAGATGGCGAATTAGAACAAATAAAAATGTTTTTCCAATCCAATATCCTGTTTTTGGTGTTTTTTCAGAGGGTTGGAACGAATTAATTAGTTTTTAGTTCATTTCTATGGGAAACGTTCATTTGAGTTACGAGTAAATCGACATACGAGCTCAGTCCTGGAACGAATTAAGCTCGTATCTCGAGGTACCACTGTACAGAAATATACATAGGTCTCCTCTCTGTGTTTTCTTCTAATATTTTTATACTCTTGTGTAAACCTACAACTGCACATGTAGGCTTTCTCCATTCCCCAGATGTAAGAGCCGCACAGGTCACATGACTGCATGATGTTGACTTGGTAGGTGCTGAAACGGTGATCAAGCGGACCGTCAGGCTGTCAAAACATCAATCAAGTCACTCATTTATCCAGATATATTTTCCCACTTGCCCTAAAATAATGGATACATTAGGCTTACGCATTTGTCCTTTTTCCTTCGCTTCTTTGTCGTCTTGGAAGCCTGAAGGAAGCCGGAATATTTTACGATTCGATTTTACGTCGTATGGAAGTGCGAGGCGGGCAGAAAGGTCACCTTGGCGGGCTCCGAGTCCATCCTCTTGATCTCGCCTCTGATGAAGCCATCTAGCACCGACTGGAACAAGTTGACCACCAGCGACACCTCGTTCTTATTCTTGGGGCCGGCCAGGGAGCTGACTTTGTGCTGGTAACCTTTCATCAGATCTTTGTAGCCGATCTGCGGTTTCTGTAGAGACGGAGAGGGGTTGATGGTTTCACACGAGGACGAGAGGTGAAGACGCCCGGTTGAGTACCGACCTGGACGGAGAACATGCCTTTGATGGTCTCTCTGAACTGCATGGTGGCCGTGAGGAAGATGCTCTCCGTTGGGGACAGATCTTTGATTCGTGTCCGCAAGTCGTTTACCTGAGGATTAAAAGGTTAAAAATAATTGTTTGTAAAAAGGTAAAATTGATTCATCGCCACAAAAGAAAAGCTACATTGACCAACATTGTCCTGTGTGCACTTTTAGCCAAGTCAGGGGTAAATAAGCTTGACTTCAAATTTAAAACTATTTAGCTCAGTTTTGCCACTTTATCTATAGGCTAATATTTTGGTTATATTTTTGTGTATTTTTTTTGGTATAATAGATATGGCATATATTTTTACATTTGCATATTCATGAATCATATTTGAGTTTTTTGTTTAGATTAGATAACTTTATTTATGCCATATTTGGGAAATTCACTGTCACAGTAGCAAGAGGGTGAGAATACAGACACAGAAAAAGACATGTTAGACATAAATAAATAGGTAATAAATAAGTTAATAAATAAATAAGCGTGTTGTATGAAATATATTATTTATTAATATTTAATTAATAAAAATAATATTATAATAATGATAATAAAATAAATTATTTTTTTAGAAATAAATAAATAGGTAATAATACACAACACAACACAATACATTGTGTTAATACACAAATAAGCGGGTTGCATGAAATATATTATTTATTAATATTTAATTAATAAAATAATATCATAATAATATTGATAATAAAATAAATTATTTTTTTAGAAATAAAGAAATATTATTTATTAATAAAAATATTATAATAATGATAATAAAATAAATATTTTTTTAAATAAAAAAAATAAAAAAGTAAAACAATTAATAATATTTAACATTCTCATATATTTGGGTGAATTGTTAAAATAATATAAAATATATTTGGACGGTGTTTCTCTTTTTTGGTCAATTTTGAATTCTTTGTAACTTACAATAATTGTCAATATATTTGTTTAAGTGGATAATGTATCGGGAATTACCAAAAAACAAATGAGTAAATACATAATAACAGCTGATACTGAAATAAAATAATTTAAAAAAAAAACTCAACTTACATCTGCCTACTTTTGACTGCAGTTGAATAAATATTATAAATGCCGATAACATGAAATTGGTATATATTTCATTGCTCCTCCTTACTTGGTTGCCGAGAAACTCGTCCAGGTTGCGCAGCTCTTTGGCGTCTTGGATCTCGCGCTCCAATGAAACATTCCAGTGCAAGGCTTGCGTTCTCCGGCTGATTTTGATGGTGGGGTTGCGTGCTATTTGCGCAGAGTTCTGGGCGGTCATCTTGTACGTATGAGTCTTGGAGATTGGCAAGGTCACTACAAGGGAAAAATCATATTTAAGTTGCCTTAAAGATGAATGCGCTGGTGTATCGACCTTGGATCATAACAGATGTAGAGATAAATCACAATATTTTGAGAGATTACTATAATATAAAAAATAAAAAATCGACATTTAATAGTAGTGTTGATAAATGAAAAAAAAATAAGACCACTGCCACAAAGTAGTATGCTTAAAGCGAGTCTCGTAAGTGGCCACTTGGGGGAAGCAAATTCGAAGCAAAATTTGTGGTTCTTTTGATTTAACTTCAGTGGCATATTTAAAAAGTCAAAGTACAATACTTTTACACACACACAAAAAATATGTATACACTTACCAGCTTTTTCTCGTGAAAGAAAATCATTGTTGGCAGGCAATTTCGGTGTCCGCTTGCGCAAAAATCGACTCAGAAACCAAATTCTGCAGCAAACAAAAACGTCATTCAGAAAGAAAAAAAGTTTTAAAAAATCATTCAAATAACTGAGGTTGTAATTTCAAAACGTGGTGTACTTTTCTGGGGTGGTGAGCGGTGATTGGTTAGCTCTCTGTGGTCCAGAATCTTCATTGGGGCTCCTGGAGGGAAGGCTGAATCGAGCCCCATCCGTCTCTGTAGGGTTCTATAATGTGGGCAAACGTGTCAATCAGGAAGGACAGATGGACAAAAATAAAAACCAAAGCAATCGGATAGTCCCACTAAGCGAATCCGGCCATTCCGCCACCACCATTGCAGCGTTTGCATGGCGTTTTAAAACCTTCACCATTGAATGCATCACATGCAAAACTGCGCCAAATGCTATTGTTTTAGCTTTCTCATGCATGCATGAGAAACAACAAAACGGAACATGCTTGTGAATAACATGCGTTTTCAAAACGATAAAAATGCTGGTTCTGACCTATTTTTTAAAATCATGCAAGAATTAGCCATTAAAGTATTAATCACTAATATAGTGATCATTTTTACTATATTAGTGATTAATACTTTAATGGCTAATTCTTGCATGCACAATATTTACTTTTCAAGTCAAATTGCATTACATCCTCCAAATTATTATTATTTTTTTTTTACAAACCCAATTATTTAACTCATTCTAACACAAGTCTGGAGGCCTGCTTTATGATTTTATAATTCATTGGCTACTTTTAAGAGCCATTTAAAATTGTTTTTATTTATGTTTTTAGTGACTTGGGGCTTATTAAACAAACATGACTTGATATTCCTGAAAAAGGTAAACACATACGCTACTTTAAAATTTGTTTTGTAGCAGTATCGTGTTTTTTATTTACATTTTTTCTTAAACTTGATGAGTTTGGAACAAAAAGACAGTCAAAAAAGAAGCATTTTCTTTTTTTTTTTCCATCTAAAAGCAGCAGGGGGCCCTTTTATGCTTCAGTCCCACAACAATGCGACCGTCCAATTCTATTTTGCCGTCATGCACATGCCAAGACGTGCGACAAGGAGTAGATCCATCTGCCCTAGTACCTTGACCTGAGATTTGAGGGCTCGGACGTCCACGCTACTGGCCGAAGTCTTGAGGGTGCTCGAGCGGGGGCTGAAGGGGGGCAGCGGAAAGCTCCAATACTCGCTTTCCTTGGAGCCGGCAAAGTTAATCATCAAGCCGCTGCGGGCGTAAGCTAACCGCCGCTTGCGCTTGCGACTTTTGCGCATGCGCACCCTGACCTGACGGGGGGATGGGGTGATGAAGCACTGTAAAGCTTGTGGACCTCGCGTGGTTTAAAGAAAACAATATAAGGAGACAATTAAAGGCTTTGTGAATTGTCACGTTACCTCGCTCGCAGGGGGCGAGCTGTCGGAGCCAGATGAGCGGATTTTGGACAGTTCGTCTGCTGACATGGACTTCCCCTTGTGCCTGGAGTGGACAGAAAAATAACATCCTTTCAAAAAAAAAACATTCTTCAAATATCACTAAGAAGCATCTAGTCCGTATATGTCAAGGATGTCAAAGTCGGGTTGGTTCGCGGGCCACATTAACGTCAACTCGATTTCATGTGGGCCGGACCATTTTAGATGTAATATTCAGATATAAAAAAATAAATTAAAAAAATCGGATTAAAAGAACTGGATCAAAAGCCCCAAATATTTAGTTTTTTATAGATCTAAAACAATGTTTAGTTGAGTTTTTTTCTCCTTTTGATCATTTGTTTTTCATTTCAAATAGAAACATTTTATTTTCATTATTATTAAGTGGAAAACATAAAATATTTGTATATATTTATTTTTAGGTTTTACAAAATGCTTTTTGAACTAAAAAAAACACAAAAAGAAAAAAAATGGATGAAAAAATTGCAATTACTGATTTAAAAAAAGGAAAAAATCAGGAAATGTAATATACATCTCTAATCTTTATTTGAATTTGATCCTAAAACAGAAAGTCGGCCCTCATGATTGACTTTCTCGGGTCGCACAAAATGATGCGGTGGGCCAGATTTGGCCCCCAGGCCGCCACTTTGATACCAGTGGTATATGTCATGAAAGCTGGAATAGAAATGCTTACTTGAAGTCATCCTTGCGTTTGTCTGTCCGCCGGTTCACTTCTGGACTGGACTCGTCGCTTAATCTTTCCCGCCACTTCTCGGCCTTCTCCTTAAAGTCGCCGCTGTCTTTGTAGCGCTGGAGAGAGGGGCTCTTGTTTGAGTGGGCGGCACCCGTCCCCACTCTGGAGTCCAAAGGCATAGATAGCGGGCGGTTGAGGGGCGGCGGGGAACCACGACCCCCTCGCCCGTCTCGGCCGTTGACGGTGTCGGCCTCCTGGAATCTATTCGGGCTCAGCTCCACTTTTTGTTGTCGACGCAGTCCTTTTCTTGACGCGCTGTGCGGCGGGATAAGTAATTTCATTAACACAAAAATATACAAATACAGTCTGGAAAATAAGGTACGGAGTTCTATATTTCCCTGAAATGCATAGGCTAAAAAAAATTACAAAAGTAATTGTTGATCTATTTTTTTGGTACTTTTGTACCGAGTGGTCAATGTGAAAACTGTTCTTTTCCAGATCAGATCTAGTTTGTGGACAATGTAAAAAGTTATTTCCAGATCAGATCTAGTTTGTTGAGAATGTAAAAACTGTTATTTCCAGATCAGATCTAATTTGTGGACAATGTAAAAACTGTTCTTTTCCAGATCAGGTCTAGTTCGTGGACAAAGTAAAAATGGTTAGTCCCAGATAAGATCTAGTTTGTGGACAATGTAAAAAGTTATTTCCAGATCAGATCTAGTTTGTTGAGAATGTAAAAACTGTTCTTTTCCAGATCAGATCTAGTTTGTGGACAATGTAAAAACTGTTATTTCCAGATCAGATCTAGTTTGTGGACAATGTAAAAAGTTATTTCTAGATCAGATCTAGTTTGTTGAGAATGTAAAAACAGTTCTTTTCCAGATCAGAACTAAATGTGGACAATGTAAAAACAGTTCTTTTCCAGATCAGATCTAGTTTGTGGATAATGTAAAAACTGTTATTACCAGATCCGATCTAGTTTGTGGACAATGTAAAAGCAGTTCTTTTCCAGATCAGATCTAGTTTGTGGATAATGTAAAAACTGTCATTATCAGATCAGATCTAGTCCGTGCACAATGTAAAAACAGTTCTTTTCCAGATCAGATCTAGTTTGTTGAGAATGTAAAAACAATTATTTCCAGATCAAATCTAGTTCCTGTCTCACCATCAGTGGCAATTTATGACTTTTAAGAGAGCCTACCTGGCTCGTGGAGTTCGACCTTCCGCCGCATCTTCTTTACTGCTTAGTTTGTACTCTTTTTGGGAACTCCTTAGCGAAATCCGCCATGCCAATTGGATGACCGAAGCGGCCTTGCTACGGTTCTCATGAAAGTCACGCCAATTCCTCTGGAACAAAACATCAGCGTGGTCACACTATCGACGACTGTGGGAAACCTGGCTTTGTGCGTGAAACTTACCTGTATAATGAGCGAGGCATCTCTCTTCTGCAGAAAGTGAATCCTCATCAGACACGAACGGAACCAACGCTGCAAGGTGATGATGCGACGCATCACTTCCTTGTTGACTGTGTCCTGTAGCACTTGCCTCTCTTTTTCTTTCAGGAAAACCTAGAATAAAACAGTAGCAATGGACAGGAAGTTATGAGAAACATTTACACTTTAAAAAAAAATAAAATAAAGGCTCAACTCACTTTGGTTTTCCCGATTCGGTAGTTGTTTTGATCCAAGCCCATCCTGGTGAACATCTCAGTGATGTGTTCGGGGGACTCGGTACCCTCTTTTGGAAGCAACATACGGAATTTTTCAACAAATTCCTGCAATCGAGAGATGGGCAATAGCTGTTTATGTACTGCAAGTCAGATATATAATCATAATACCAACGAACGCCCACCTTGAAAGTATATTTGGCATTATAGCCAGACTTCTGTACATCAACCATGCGTAGGAGGCCCGTGTAGCTTATTTGCTGGCGCACAAGTTCATCATCAAACTCGAATTCTCTCTAGAGAAACATGAAAAGAAATGATATAAAAGAATCCGTCCACAATTGAAGACAGATGTAAAAGTAACTTTGCGATTCTTAGAGAACTGAGACTGGATTGGGCAAAATCGTGGTCTGATTAGGAGTATGCAAAGTCTACCTTTTGCGCATTGGAGCGTAAGCAGAAAATAAAGGAAGGCTGCGCTTTTTGAACAGTGTCCATAAGCTTGCCGAGTGATGCCTGAAATAAAGGGAGAAGTGTTAAAACATTTCCATATGCAAGTTGTTCAATCAAAGTACCTCGAACTGTGTGCAAATGGTCGTGGTCGCAGATATGTGGGTGCGATCGTGCCCCACAATGCACTGGAGTGTGCGCAAATTCATAAGATTCTGATGGGAAAGGAAAACAAAAATATTGACGTCCACCAGAATTAAGAAATGACAATTACAACAACAAAAAATATTAGTTTACTTTTGGAATGAGTTGCTTCTGTCGACCGGCTCTTGTTTTCCTGTAGTTAACAGATTGTAGTATTTATTCACGCGTATATGTGTTGCTGTTTTGGTTAGCAACCGCGTTTAACAATGTCAATGAATTGAGGTCATTGAAGTTGAAACTAATCATTTGACCTACTTCCTCTTTTCAAAGTTGGTAAAAATGTCCTCAAAGACGTCAAGGGGATGTTCGTCCGAGCGATCAAAGGAGAAGTCCAGCGTATAGCTGTTGCTACAAATCAAACAAACAAACGATATATTTAGCATCTTGACCCTTTGTATTGGTTGCCATTGATGGCACAAGGCGTCCATTCCGCTTTGACCGGGAAAGGCCGGCAGTGACAACATCTAGGCCAGGGGTCGGGAACCTTTTTGAAAAAGAGAGTCATAAACAATTCCTATTTTCAAATGTTATTCCTTGAGATCTATACTCACAAAGTGAAAATACATGAAATTTTGTCGTCATTTTATCACTTTTAAAGTACAAAAAGTATCTGAATTCCTTTGACAAAGTTGTTACACTGTTGCTAATCAATGAACATCAATGAGTATCAATGAGAGCAGAAGACTAATGAAAAAAGAAATCAATGCCAGAGCCCTGACGTGACGTTGCTATTGGTGCTTTCGGTACTCAGCTATCTCACCACCGGCTTCCAAATTTTAGCTCAGAGCCATATGCACCCATCATAAGAGCCACATGTGGCTCCCGAGCCATAAGTTCCCTACCCCTGATCTAGGCTATCAATAGCACTGAAACGTGACCATTCAGGGCCAGTTTAAATGAATTGTATGTTCATCACGGCCAATGGCAGGCAACAAGTTAATAGTAGTAATTATTTTTTGAATGTATTTTCAAAATGTCTAAAAACTTATTTTTTAACTAAAAAAAATAGCCTCTTATTTATTGAATTTAAAAACAAGAAGCTCAAATATTCCAGAGAACTGCAATTATTCTCTTCATTAAAAATGAATACCATATATTTTCTTTTTCTAGATCACCAAATCAGGTATTATTGAAAGACTTGTACCTCGAAATTCTGTCCGTGTGGCTGCCACTCCGTTTCATGTCTTTGAGTGATTTGCGGGACGCATGTCGGGCAGCCACTGAGATTACAAAACAAAAGGATTACCCATGATGGTTAAATAAAAAAATGGATAAAGCAACCTACAATTTTCCAAACGTTTGCGTCCCAAGCTCTTGAATAAGGCCAAGATGCGGAGGGTGGCTCGGAGAACGCCCCAACGGAACACGGCCGCTGGACTGGAAGCAACTAGGTGATTCAAGAACGCCCGCTCGCTGCCTCGGAGAAGACATACGGCCTCTGGTTTCACGTGCTCCGTGTTTTTCGCTAGGAAACCCTAGAAGAACACAATCATAATGATGTTTAAACGTTATCAATGCATTTGTGTTGTGTACCTACAAAAAAGATGTTATAAATACAGTATTTACAGCTTAGTTAGAAAAAAATGAGGTAAGGTTCCCCATGCTAGCAGATTTTGCATCTTTTCAACAAGAATATTAACAATCAGTGGAAATTAAGACTCAGGGTTACCCAAGGTTGCAAATTTAGCATGAATAAAGGTCAATTGCAATACAAACCCTGAAATTCAGGGTGGAGGCGGGGCAAATAGAGCCAACCCGGGAGAAGGTATCAAATTTTAAAACAAAATTACAATTAGGTTTACTGTAAGGTTAGATGAACCTTATTTTTGAGTGTCTGCATCGTAATCCAAGTTCATTTAAATTTGTTTATGTTATGTTACGAGCACGTTGCCGTCTAATTTTAGTACTATTAAACACATTTTAGTACTATTAAACCACTAGTTATTTGTTACTTTGTTAATAGATGGCGAATTAGAACAAATAAATGTTTTTCCAATCCAATATCCTGTTTTGGGTGTTTTTTCAGCGAGTTGGATCAAATTAATTTGTTTTTAGTTCATTTCTATGGGAAACGTTCATTTGAGTTACGAGTAAATCGACATACAAGCTCAATCCTGGAACGAATTAAGCTCATATCTTGACGTACCACTGTAATATAAAAGAAGCTAGGCTCTGATCATGTATACAGTAGTTAAGCAACATATCTGTGGAATGGGAATAAAGTGAGGTTTCCCAGGCTTGTCAACCAAACAGTTTTGGAAAGTGTTTTATCGATATGATCATAAAAATCTTTTACAAATCTTATCTCACAAAAGCATGAAGCTAAGCTAGTAACACGACCAGCGAGGCAACAACAAAGATGAATCCACAATTCCTTATCTTAAAGAAAGCAAAATAGTGTGTGGGCTCACCTCTATGTTATACGTAACGCTGCCAGCAAAATGTCGAATGACAAATGACGATTCTCGGCTGACAGAGGCTGTAAACAGCGAGTCGTCTTTGAACTGCAACACTAACTTGTCCAGTAAAACTTTGTCAGTCACGTGAAGCAATCTAGCAAAAATGCAAGACATTTAATCACTGTAATAATCGTATATTCCCATTGAAAAAAAATGACCCAAACTGTGTTTTACTTGCTCTCCTCATTCAACGTGCTAAAGAGACCTTGACCGATAAGACGAATACATTGGCTGTTGTCACGGTACTCGACGTTTTGCCAGCTGATACCCTCGGCCTCATAATCTTCCTGGGAAATTGTAAACAATCAGTTACGCAAGAACATAAAAGAACGACCCCCCACGTGTGGCAAGGAAAGGCATTGGATAGATTTCCCTACTTGTTGACGAGTGTAGATTTGCTGGTTAATATAATACTGAAGCTTCTCATTGCCGTAGTTGATGCACAACTGATCAAAACGGTTTGTGCGCAGGTTCTCCAGGCCAAAAAGATCCAGAACCCCAATAGACAAACACTGAAAAAAAAAATCAACAGTGACAAGGCATCGTTTTTAAATGTAAACAAAGACTTAGCTACTTAATGCTAAATTATTGCATGGCTAATTGTATGTAGGGTAATTTTAGTTACAGTTACATGCTGTAATACACGTGTCAAAGTGGCGGCCCGGGGGCCAAATCTGGCCCGCCGCATCATTTTGTGTGGCCCGGGAAAGTAAATCATGAGTGCCGACTTTTTGATTTAGGATCAAATTAAAATGAAGAGTATAGATGTATATTACATTTCCTGATTTCCCCCCTTTTTAATCTATAATTGTAATTTTTTAATCCATTTTTTCTGTTTTTAGTTCAAAAATCATTTGGTAAAATCTAAAAATATATATAAAAAAGCTAAAATAAACATTGTTTTAGATCTATAAAAACTGAATATTCAGGGCTTTTAATCCAGTTCTTTTAATCCATTTATAAAATAAAATAAAATAAATATTATATCTAAAATGGTCCTGCCCACATGAAATCGAGTTGACGAACCAACCCGAGTCTGACACCCCTGCTGTAATACATTCCCAGGACTTAGCAAAACACAATATAAAATTGTTATACACAAAGCTTACGACAAGTTAAAAAAAAAGAATTAGCATTTTTTTTGCGTAGGAATTTAACCGACTTACAAAAACAGACTCATCCACGTCCCGCCTGTTGAGCATAGCATGGTTTATGCGAAGAACAACCCAGTCAAACAGAACGGTGTACAAAGACGTAGACATGGAGTCCCTTGCTTCCAAGGCCTGAAAAGATTAAATAAATTCAATAAACTTTACCATACAATATCAATTAAAAAAAACATCTTACCAAGGATATTCTAGTATAAAAAGAAATCTCATCACACTTAAAAACTACAATTTCAGTTAGACAAGAACCCTAATTTTGAGACAATTTACTTGTTCCTTTTGAAAAAGTTTTAATACGCAAAATTTAATTGTTTACCTCCTGTAGCGTGTACGGTGAAAACACTGTCCCATTGCTGCACAAGATTCTCTTCTCCATTAAAGTCTTCACCAGCAGCTTTTTTTTCACCTGGAATAAAAAATAAATTAAATTAATTGTTGGCAATTATATGCAAAAACAACACTTTTTTAAAAAAAACATACCTTGAGTAAATCTGTCAAGGTGGTCAAAACGTGAACCGGCCCCACCTCGACCTCATTATTCTCCAATACGGTAAAGGTCACGTTGCCCAAAAGCAAGATGGCCGAGAGGGTGCAAAAAATCCTGCACACATGAAAAAAAATGTCATTTAATGAATGTGAACATATTTTTTAAAAAGACTACAGACATTTTACCGGCTAGTCAATTTACGTCATTATTGAGAAGAAGAAAAAAAGAAAGCCTGAAACTGGCTGTCAAACATTCCACATTTTTCTCCAACTTGGTCTTTGCGAGCTTGGACTTGTCTCTGAAACTATAATACATACACGGCTAGAAACTAGTAGGGGTGAAATGAGTCACTCCCTTTCCTCTTCACATTGCTCTAGCATTTGAAAATGTCAATTCTAATTGAAGGAGCTTTTAATTATAGTTTTACTCATACTGTTGTTGGCTTTTTTTGTCCTAATTTCTTCACAACTCGAGAAAACACGCATGTTGAAATAAAATAACCTGCAAACCATTTTATTCTGTTTATTTAAATATGTCCCATAACTATGCTCATATCTAAAAACACATATTTGTGTGTATGTCAGGTCATTATTCCTAATTAAAATGAAATTAAGACATTGTATGCCCCCCTTTAAAAACAATGTTAGTTTTTATAATCATAAAATAACACTATAATATTCTACTTGAATAAAACGTAGTACAGTACAGTAATGGCATTAATCAAATGTAATGGAAAAAAACTGTTGGCAAAACTTTTATTCTGCTTCATTTGTTTGTCTTTATTGTTTATTTATGGGTTGAAGCATTGATATAAAACGTATTAGTGGGCATTACTGCTTGCTGTTTTCTATATTTATACAGCAGGGTTGAGCCTAGCAAATATTAGGGATTAGGAATATTAGCAGAAATGCAACTTTAAAAGTGTACATACTGTTTTTTGGTGGAAGGCAGGAAACCGACCATCTCCATGGCTTGATTGAGTCTCTTGTACTCCTGCACAAGCTTCTCTTCATTGTCCAAGCCACGATCTTCCTGAGTGACAGAAACTTTATGAATATCTCCTAAATTTCCTCATTTTTTAAGTCATTCTTCCCTACATTGACGTTAAAGCTTCAACTCCCGCGTCCACGTGGACACCGTTGCCAACCACAACAGTAGCTTCTGCCAAAAAAACTTGTCCAAACTAGTTCATGTAAAACCACCCTACATTTCCTTTTACCATATTCCAAATACAGTGGTACCTCGACCTGCGATCAGCTCTACCTACGACATGCTCGAGATACGATGAAAATTTCGATCGAAAAATTCCCCCTAGATACGATCAAAATTTCTAGATACGATCAAAATGTCTAGATACGATCAAAATTTCTAGATGCGATCAAAATTTCTAGATACGATCAAAATGTCTAGATACGATCAAAATGTCTAGATACAATCAAAATGTCTAGATACGATCAAAATGTCTAGATACGATCAAAATTTCTAGATACGATCAAAATTTCTAGATGCGACCAAGACAGGTGGCCATGGCACTGTCTTGCCGCACCTCTTTCGTGTATAACAGATATCTACGAGCACTGAACACTTTCTTTCGCCTACACAGACCAGAAAACGCACAACGCGCATGCGCGGGCAAAAAGAGGCCTTTCTGGGTAATGAGGTATACTTGTGCACACAACACCGATAGCCAATGGCACCCTTTCTCAGAATAAAACTTCATTACCCACAATCAATACGTGGGTAGGCTGTTATTCCTTCCTTAGCCTGTTAGCTCCCGCGATCGCTCATTCAAGACTACTTCTCGTTGGCAGGTGGTCGTGCGTTATGCTATTGTGAGGACATTTGTGTGCATCATTTTGGGAATATTTTGAAGGGAATACAACAGCAAACAGCCCATCGATAGCGAACGTGAGGGTGGAGGCGTGGCAAACAGTTAACCCGCCCAGAACGAAGGTAAAAAAATAAAAAATAAAAATTAGAATTCAGTTTTGTGTAAAGTTACATTAAACGTATGTTTGAGTGTGTCTGTATATTAATCCAAGTTAATTTAAATTTGTTTTTTCGGTTACGAGTGCGTTGCCGTGGATAAAGTCCACCCCCCCCCCCCCCCCCCGCCTCCGTGTATGTCGCTGTCTCTCCCCTCCGCGAAATGCGTCTGATTTTACTTCTATCAAACACATTTTATTGCTATTAAACCACTAGTTATGTGTTACTTTGTTAATATATGTCGAATTAGAAGAAATAAAACATTTTTTCCAATCCAATATCCTGTTTTTGGTGTTTTTTCAGAGGGTTGGAACAAATTAATTTGTTTTTAATTAGTTCATTTCAATAGGAAAAGTTCGCTCAAGTTACGAAAAGCTCGACATACGATCTCAGTCCCGGAACGGATTAAGATCGTATGTCGAGGTACCACTGTACATTTTCAAGAGAGTTAAATTCGGGTCACTTCGACTCGCAACCTAATCACCTAATTTAGACTTCAGATACAAACCAAATGATTACGTCGTTCTCTGCTCAAAACATTCTGTTCTCTAACCACTGTTAGTTTTAGATAAGAAAGCTGAGATTTGGGAAGATTTTCCAATTGTAGCTCAGTCGACGCATGATTAGAAATGGCTAGATAGGTCCACATTTTGCCATAACATCAAGCCACTCCTGTATTAATGTACATAAGTACTGATTTCCTTATTGAACGACGACTTATGTATTCAGTGCAATTTAATGTCCTACTTTAACCAGCAAAAAAACAAAGGTACCTGCTTGAGGTAGACATAATCCTGAGGTGCTAACAGACTAAACTCCTCCCGCTCATCTTTAGACGCGCCCGCCAGCAGGTAGTAGAAGATGTGGAAGTTCCTATAAAAAATAAAATTAAAAAAAATCATCAATTCATCATTTTTTGGTGATTTTTAGTCTTAGTTTCGCTTTCATTCAGAGGGTCGTTATGTCTGCCAACTAAGCTGCCAAAATTAACCGATTAATGAATTGAAAGCTTTTTTGATGGTGCTGAACGATAGATAATTTTTGCACATTCAAATTGATAAAAAAAAATTCTCTTTGAGCCATAATAGCAAATATAGATTTTTGCAATTGTTTTAATCGGAAATATTAAATCTGTCATATGTTTTAATGTTTAGTTTTTTATTTAAAAAGGAAAATGGCAAATTATTCTGTTTATAAAAAAAACAAATTTTAGATGTATTAAGATTTGTTTTAATTGTATTAAAAGAACTGGATCAAAAACTGAAAATATTTATTCGAGCTTTTTTTGTAGTAAGGGAAAATATCTTTTAATCATCTGTTTTTAATTTCAAAAGGAAACTAAATATTCATTAATTATGCCCAATAGTAAAGTGGAAAACCGAAAATAATTTTATATAATCATTTTTACATTTTGAAAAATGCTTTTTGAACAAAAAAAACCACAAATTTTGGTTTTAAAAAATGCAATTATTGATTGAAAAAGGGGAAAAACTGAAAATATTCCCTATTCATCAATAATCTTCATTTAAATTTGATCATAACACAGAAAGTCAGGACTCATCATTTACTTTCTCGGGCCACACAAAATGATGCGGCGGGCCAGATTTGGGCCGTGTACCACCACTTTGACACCAGTGAGTTAGTGAATATCTTTTATAATGACGTCATACTTCTTACCATTCGCCCTTATCTCTGTGAACCAGTCGGCACTTTTCCAGTAGATACTTCTTGATAACTGCCCTAAAGATAAAAGAAAGAAGTAAAAGTTTATCGCATTCCTTGGGGGGGGGGGGGGGGGGGATTGGGGAACCCTTACGGGCGACCGCTCACCCTCGGATGACGCCGCTCTCCAGGTAGTTCAGCTGGATGAATTTCCCAAAGCGACTGGAGTTGTTGTTTGCGACAGTTTTGGCATTGCCAAAAGCCTGTCATGGAAAAAAATGAGCTTGTTTTGAAATACAAAATATAGTTATCTAAAATGTTGAGGTGCAATTTAATGGCTGAATTAAACATTTGGTGGGCAAAACGTAAGGGAAATTTGGGTATCATTGTGAGACACGGGAAAATGTTATGTAGTGTGATTCATTTGATGAATATTTGGGGGTTAAATTTTTGTGTGGGATAGGATTTATGGCAGAAAAAGATGAAATAAAATGGAAAAAATACTATTTAAAAAAAGTAAATAATTAACACTGGCCAATTTAGTTTGAAGTGAAAATGTGATTAAAATCCGCATTTTTGAAAGCACACCTTTTTCTCCCAAAAATTTAATTGCAGTCTCATGTCTCACAAAGAATGTTCTCCCAGGCTTATGTGGGTTTCCTCCGGGTACTCCGGTTTCCTCCCACATTCCAAAAACATGCATGGTCGGCTGACTGGGCACTCTTAATTGCGCCTAGGTATGGTTGCGAGTGTGCATGGTTGTCCTTTGTCTCCATTTTTCCCCTGTGTGAACACAGTCAGTCAATCTAAGACTCAAATAGTCAAAGAAAGTACGTTTTCTTCATTCCAGCGGCGAGATTGCTTCGGGTCGTGTCTTAACAGGCAAATGAATGGCAGTCAGCTACTGCAGAACAGAGCACTCACGATACACATTGGCAGCTAATGTACACAGAATCTCTGGAATGTTTGACTTGGATGCTTTCGTCTTTCCAATTGCGTGATTGTAAGTGGGCTATGCGGGAATAAAGATGATGTGAGACAAAGTTTCCATCAAAGGTCACCAGTGTAACATTTATGTTCCAATCAAATGATGGTGATCGTCGACTAAATAAAGTGGCGTCTAATGTCGTTAATGTCTTAATATCGCTACATAAACAATAATCGTTAGTCTTTGTCTCGACAAAGACTGACGATTATTGTTTATGTAGCGATATTAGTCCTGAATTTTTGAAAATAAACACCCTGTAGTCTTGAATAAATGGCAGGACTTTGTTCTTCTTGGTTTAAAATGGAGTTCTGTGCTTTACTTAATCAGTAAAAATAACAGAAATGGAAAATACATAATCAAAACCATTTTTTCTAAGCTACGATTTCCACGAAAATATAGGATGAAGCAAGACATATCCAGACTTTAGACGCTTCAAATTCTCCAAATTTTCATTACACTTTTAATTACAATTAATGTCACTATCGTATTTTGCGGGCCTTTAGACGAGTAGAATATTGAGTTAATCAACCAACAACCATCGCCAAAGCATGAACTTGACGACCTTGCAAACTATCATTTTGTTATTTTCCCAATTTATACAGCTACGAAACCAGAGCAGGAAATAAAATACAAAAAAATCCATTCAAAAAAAATCAAGTGGCCAGAAATCTGAGTGGATTAGCATTCGGCGTCAAACCTGGCCTAGCCTGTTTTGACACGTTTCACCTTCCCTCTGTGGTGTTACCTCTCCAAGACAACGCCCTAGACATTCCCACCGTGGAGCTAGCTAGTTAGCTAGCTAGCTTCACACTCTCTCACACACCCACGACACAACTCAATGGACAGCTAGCAAGAATCATGGCGACAAGGGGGAAATCCTCACAATTGGGTCAGAGATAACGCTGTAAAACAGTCCAACTAAGTCGTAAACAAGACAAGAGACCGACACAGATTGGAATCCGATGACCCTGTTCCCTTACGCTTCCACTTTAGTCCTAAACGTGATTTAATTATAATATCTCCGGCTTAAGGCCACACCACAGGCGGCGTCTTATAATGCCAATCCAATTCTTCCCACTGAATAACTCTGCAAGGAACTTGAAGGCAAATCCTGATAAAATATCACATTAGTTGCTTCTAAGCTTAATAATGACTCAGCAATTTTTGAGGCTATCACATACAGGAAATACAAACGAGGTTTCCTGTACGTGTGCACTGTTTGGGAGCAGAAGTGATCAAAAAACTGGTAAAAATAATAAAAAAGAGGATCTGAGTCAAGAAGGTATTTACCAATGTGTAAAAATCAGTACTTGCGACGAGTTGCTGATTAAGATGAGAAACAAAACAATGGAATTTCTAATATTTCTTCTTGCTTCTATTGTACCTCTTTTTGATTGTATTTGAAAAATGGAACGCATTGTTTTCTTTATATAATGCATTATTTTCCAGGATTCTGTTGGAATATGCTTCCTTACATTTTGTATTATTACGTGTATTGTTATTATTATTACTAGGAATCTGTCATTTTCTTTTATTTCAATCCAGAATTATTGCATTTTGAGCAAGTCTTTATCATTAATTTCAACAATTCATTCATTTTCCATACGGCTTCTCCTCATAAGCCTCACAGGGGTGCTGGAGTCTATCCCAGCTGACTTTGAGCACCAGGCGGGGGACACCCAGAATGCGTGGTTAGCCAATAGCAGGGCACAACGAGACAATCAACCAATCACTCATAGCTAGGGGCAATTTAGTGTTCAACCAGCCTACCGGGCATGTGGGAGAAAACCGGAGTACCTGGACAAATCCCACGTAAGCCCGGGTCGAACATGCAAATTCCGCACAATGAGGACCCACCTGGGATCGAACCCTCAATCTCAGCACTGTGATGCAGACTCGCTAACCACTCCATCACCGGGCCACTCACTCAACAACAACATGATACAGTGGTACCTCGACCTAGGATCAGCTCTACCTACATCAACCAGGAAACGCACAACGCGCATGCACGGGCAAAAAGAGGGCTTTCTGGGTAATGAAGTATACTCATGCACACAACACCCATAGCCAATGGCACCCTTTCTCAGAATAAAACTTCATTACCCACATTCAATACGTGGGTAGGCTGTTATTCCTTCCTTAGCCTGTTAGCTCCCGCGATCGCTCATTCAAGACTACTTCTCGTTGGCAAGTGGTCGTGCGTTATCCTATTGTGAGGACATTTGTGTGCATCATTTTCGGAATATTTTGAAGGGAATACAACAGCAAACAGCCCATCCATAGCGAACGTGAGGGTGGAGGCATGGCAAACAGTTAACCCGCCCAGAACGAAGGTTAAAAAAAAAATAATAATAATAATAGAATTTAGTTTTGTGTAAAGTTACATTAAACGTATGTTTGAGTGTGTCTGTATATATTAATCCAAGTTAATTTAAAAGTGTTTGTTCGTTTACTAGTGTGTTGTTGCCGTGGATAATGAACGGATCAAGATCGTATGTCGAGGTACCACTGTAATTCTAAAAAAAAAAAATACTTCATGCTGGTTCTCTCTCGAACGCGTCAATTGACCAACCTGCAGCACGGGGCTGGCGCCGAGGATGGCGCGCTCCATGCCGCTGCAGTACGTCTGCTGGCTGAGCGCCGTCAGGCAGTGCACCAAATAACTGCTGCTTTCCGTCTTCCCCGAACCGCTTTCCCCGGACATCACCATGCACTGGTCCACCTTGCGGTTCAACATGGCCCTGTACGCTCGGTCGGCCATGGCGAAAATGTGCGGGCTGAGCTTGCCCAGCGGCTGGTTCTCGTACATCTTCACGTACTTTGGGTTGTAGTACATCGGCAAAAACTTGTTGGGGTTGAGCGCGAGCAGGACGTCGCCGGCGTACGTGTAGATTTTGCGCTTGAGGAAGCGTCGCCGTAAAACCTCCACCACGGCGTCCTCGGTCACGGCGGGGAGGTGGCAAAGATCATTGAGGTCCTTCTCGGGTTTTTCGGCCTCCTCCAGGGCGAAGTAGTACCCGCCGCTCTGCGGGCGAACCTTCTGGGCCTGCGGGGGCCACGAGAGGACCATCGCCAGGGGGAAGTCGTCAACCCGCAGCCGCCGCTCCTCGCCGCCGCTGGACCTCACCTCCAGGAGGTTATACCGGATGCCCGCATCCAGTCCCAGCGTGGCCACGGTGTTGGAGACCACCGCCCCGGCCGTGTCTCCGGCGGCCACTTGCATTGGGCAGTTGGCAGGAGCATCTCGGGATACTCTTTGGTAAATCTGCACCACACGGGTCTCGCCATCAAAATTGCTCATCCTGACAGAAGGAAGGAGAAGACATATTGAAGACATGGTTAAAAAAACGTCACAAAATTGTGAAAAGAAAGAAATGGGGGTGACAGGTCAAAATGTAATGTGCAGTAATCCCTCGAATATTGCGGCTTCACTACATCGCAGATTTTTAGTAATGTAAAAAATGTATTAATTTTTTTAAGATGAAACTCGCAAGCAGAAGCCACTCCCACATCCGCCGCTTGCTACTAGGACTTAGCACTAAAGTAAAAACATAATAATAATAATTATATATACATATATATACATATATATATATACACATATATACATATATATATACATATATATACACATATATATACACATATACACATATACACATATATATACATATATATATACACATATATATGCACATATATATATACATATACATACATATACATATATATATATATACATATACATTATATATATATATATATACACATATATACATATATACATATACAGATATACATATATATATATATATACATATATATACATATACATATATATATATATATATATATATATATATATATATATATATATATATACATATATATATATATACATACATATATACATATACATATATACATATATATTTAAAATAGGGGTGACCCTACTTCACGGTTTTCCGTTTATCGAGGCCATGTCTGGTCTATTTTAACGGCGATAATCGAGGGATTACTGTATACATAAGTGCCAGAAGATAATTACGGTGAAAACAAATACTGCTATTGAAACATAACTAAGGAGTTCTCAACATGAATAGTTAGTGGACCAAATATTTAGAAAAAATACAAGATACTTTATGGACATTTGGTGTCTGTTTTAGTATTTCCACTTGCCACAGTCTGTTGTGGATTGAATTTTGTAAGGGCAGTTCAGTAATTGTCTATAAAACAATGTGTCATTATGTCGTTTCTTAGCCACTGGATTCAAACTTTCATAACATAATTGATATCAACTAAATCGGGTTTTATGGGGGGCAAAGAGGAGTGTTCTACTACTCTTTCAGTTTCAAGTCTAGCTTAGCCACCTGATGTCATCCTCCAACATGGTGCATAGTAAATATTTTTCACATGTTCAATTAGCAATTATCTGTTGCTTTAAAAAAAATGAATTTTACACTGTTCCACACTGTGTTTCCTTTTTTTGCTGTTGTACTGCTCGGGAGAAACTGAAAGCAACAACTTCTCCCTGACAAGTTAATAAATAATTTCAAGTTTAAACCGTTAAAATCCAATGATGTTTGTATTGACATAAACTGTATATAAATAAATTTGAACAGTACAGATTCGACAGATTTTTGACAGGCAATTTGACTATTGTTTTTAAGGTGGTGGGAGTTAATTGTAACATAAATTTTAAGGATCACTGGGTATGCTGTAAGTTTTATGATTTTGATGACTTATTTACTCAAGTTTTGTTAAATGTAAGGCATAGAGTAAACAACTAGTCTTCCGGTGCCAAACGTTACTTTAGTAAGACAAACTCAAACACACATTCATAATCAACAACATTCGCTCAGGTAAAATATTCGAAAAAGTATATAGAGCTTACCTTTAAGAAAAAAACTTTTATTCCATCCTGAGAAAGCACTTCTGCCGATGTCTTTTTTTTCGTTCTGCATATATTTAGGAAAAAAATTGGAATACTTGACACGACGGAAGTTTGTTGGAAAACACAACAACTATCTTTACCTGCGTTTCCGAGTAAAGGTAGTCGAAGAATTCACTTGAAATGGAAAAAAGCAACTTACTGCTGCTTTAAAAAAATTTCTTTTTAGAAAAATGGGAAGTAAATCGGTGAGGTTTGGAGGATTTGTGTGACGTTCTCCTCCTGCTGCCGCTCGTCGTCAGAGGAAAGTTGAAATGTTACTTCCTACATTTACAAGTGCACAAGCACCCTCACTTTAGACATCTCCACGAGCTTCAGTTTACACTTCTGCTGCAATTTTCATCCAAGAAAACTTTAAAACGATTTCACAGGTGATCACAAGAGGTTATTCGCATAATAGTTGAGTTCTGAGAGAGTTTAATTGAGACAACGCGCAGGTTTGTGGCGTTACAGGTGAGCTTGTGGGCTCGCGCGCCCTCTAAAGGCAGGTAGGTGTTAATACAAGGTCCTCCTACCAAATATATGCTGAACAATTCAAAGTTTTATTTGAAGTAAAGTGACTTTTATTTGCCTGCATATGTAAAAAAATACAAATGATAACATGAACGTGATACAAATATTTATAGCAACAATTTCAATTTTTTTATATATTTTTTTTTATTTAATTGTGAAGATTTACAGGGAGGACAAAACCGCTAGCTAAAATATGAATTCAGTGGGAAAATGCAATAACTATTTTATTGTTGGACTCTTTCACAGTTATTTTTAGCCTTCAAGTCAGCTAGCTATCAAGCTAGCTCCTCCAACGCTAATGCGAGGTCATTGGTTAAACAGGACATTTACAATTTCACATTTCAGGTCACATTTGTTCATAAAATATTACTAATGTCGTTTTTGTACTTTTTTATTTTCCCTGAAGACATATGGTAAATAATCTCTTAACAAATTGCATTTGGGAATCTGTACTCTGAATTTGTATTCAGTCTTTTGAAAAAAATGGGCCCGAATGGACGCAAGTTGTTTTATTAGTCATTCCCTTAGCTTATGTCTTTGTGTGTCTTGTCTCTCAGGGATCATTGTTTTTATTTTAGGCTATGCAGAAGTTTGTGAGTGTGAAACCAGATCTTCTCTAGAGTGAAGGGCAGTGCATGGCGAAGATTCCTGGGTCCGTGCTAATTGCCTAGCTGACCCCCAAGAGACTTCCCAGTCCATTAATGCGGCTACGGGTGGAAGTCTTTCAAAGTAAACAGCTACATTTGACTCTTCTACTTTAATGCTCTTGCGGTGAGGATAACCTCTCGTCACTGATCTGCAAAAATCTTCGATACGTTAAAGAAATGAGATATTGCTCTTGATTATTATTAGATTATAGATGGAATGACCCTTGTTCCATAGAGAAAGTGGCTATTAATAGCATGACTTTACAGTTCACGATGAGGAACTTGTGTGTTCTCAGTTTCATTTTCAAAGACCAGTTGTTGTTTTCTTTAAAAAAAAATCGGTAATCACTCATTGACTAGATTGGACACCAATCGCATACCTGTCAACCTCTGCCGATAACTGCCCTTATAAATGATTATGATTCCCCTTACAAACCCCCCAAAAACCTTACAAACACCGTACGAGTCGTACGGTGTTTGTAAGGTTTTTGGGGGGTTTGTAAGGGGAATCATAATCATTTATAAGGGCAGTTATCGGCAGAGGTTGACAGGTATGCAATCGGTGGGAATGTCAATGAACGAGTTAGCCTTTTTAAAATATAACTCAGCAGAGAAAGATTATCAGTCACAACTGCGTACACTTTTATTCCATATCACAAATCATTTCTAATACCTCATTCTATGGAAATGTGTTGGATCGACAAAAGCGTGTCAGTTTGGCAGCAAGTCGGAAAGGGTCTTAAGAGACCCTCATCTTGGAGAAGACTGAATTGAATTGCCTAACATTCTTTGCATTCTCAGCTGGGACTAATGTAATACAGAAAGAGGGAGGGCGGGTAAATTGAACATGCTGCTGATTTTGGAACAAATTTTTGGATTGTGGAAGCTGAGCCGTAGAGGGCACTGTTGTATATTTTCAAAGAAAGAAACAAATTAGTACTAAGACAATGTGTGTCTCAGCATCCATGTCGTCGTCAAAGGGATCCCTGTCAAAAAATCTGCCCTGCCGTACCCGTAAACCTCCACAGGATCATCATTGGGATCCAATTGCATGCCGAAAAGTTAAAACAACATATGTGAGAATGGTGTGGATGAACTTTGAACCCCTGGAGCGAGTGGGAGTGAGGGACACATTCCAAGCTGTCGCGTCTTCTGTCTCACTGGCTGCTACGAAAGCCACTACGATTCTGTGATTCGCTGAGATTTGTCTTTCCATTTCTGTTTTTACAAATAACTTCGATTGTAGCGAAGGGTCAAAGTCAAAATATTACCTAATTTTACACAACAACATAGCCTTGAAGATGTTTTTATAGATTATTAGCGCAACTTAGTGTTTTCACATGGTATCAATATTCACGAAAACGACAGGAAAAGACTGCAGAGAGTGATCAACACAGGCCAAAAGATCATCAACTGCCCCCTACCTACCCTGTCCAGCATCTACAAATTAGAAGGGTAGAGAGCATCCTAAAAGTCAATACGCATCCCAGCTTTAAATCTCATTATATACTTGAATAATGACAATAAAATCATTCAATTCAATTCATTTGCTAGAACTCACTCAAGACAGAACATTACAACAGGATCATTGGCTGCTACCCACACTTAAAATGGTTTGGACACCTGTCGTTGTCAATGGGGTAATACTTTGTCAAATTAGAAAGAATTGGAACTCTCTTTCTAGATCTGCATTTTTTTTTACCTGGCAAAGTCAAAATTTTACCTAATTTTACACAGCAACATAGCCTTGAAGATGTGTTTATAGATTATTAGCGCCATTTGATAATTTCACATGGTATGAATACTCATGAAGACAACAGGAAGACTGCAGAGAGTGATCAACACAGGCCAAAAGATCATCAACTGCCCCTACCTACCCTGTCCAGCATCTACAAATTAGAAGGGTAGAGAGCATCCTAAAAGACAATACGCATCTCGTCTTTAAATCTCATTATATACTTGAATACTAATGACAATAAAAGCATTCAATTCAATTGCTAGAACTCATTCGAGACAAAACATTACGACACTGGTTTGACCCTCGTGGTTCTACTGCCATTTTCTTTAGTTACCCACCTTTGTATTGTTCCAATCTATCCCCCGATTGGACCAGAGTCAGAAAACAACTCGCTCTCCTTCTACACTGCCTTCACGTAAGCTCTGCCAATAATTCACAGACTCCGCAGCCCTCGCAGACATGTCGGCACTAAATGAAAGACAGCCACTTAGGAAAATAAAAAGGTCCTGTCTGCACAGAGCCAAGACGGGACGCAGAGCCACGTTCGTCCCATATTTGAAGAAGCAGATTTGTTCTTCTGGCTTAGCCATTGGTCCCCAATGGTTCGGTCCAAGGTCTCGCAGTTTTGACCTGATCATTCCTTCCTTCTTGAAAAAGTTATTTGAAGACCAAATAATAATACAGTAACTGAAAGTGGAAGAAAAAAACATCAACTGTACAACTGCTAACCACTTTAGTCACTTTTTTTTTTACCTGACTTCATTTTTATTGTATAAAAATATTTTTAATGACGACCAATTTATGTGTACGGTTTAGAGTGAAGCTTTAAAATCGCATTGTACTTGCATAATGACCCTAACCCAAGGGTGTCAGACTCGGGTTGGTTCGCGAGCCGCATTAACGTCAACTCAATTTCATGTGGGCCGGACCATTTTAGATATAATATTTAGATTTTTTTAAATAAATGAATTAAAAGCCCTGAATATTCAGTTTTTTATAGATCTAAAACAATGTTTATTTTAGCTTTTTTAAATATATATATTTACATTTTACAAAATTATTTTTGAACTAAAGACACAGAAAAAAATGATTAAAAAATCACAATTATTGATTTAAAAGGAGGAAAATCAGGAAATTTAATATACATCTATACTCTTCAATTTAATTTGATCCTAAAACAGAAAGTCGGCACTCATGATTTACTTTCCCCGGCCACACAAAATGATGCGGCGGGCCAGATTTGGCCCCCGGGCCGCCACTTTGACACATGTGCCCTAACCCCATAACGGCATTCGATTCAATTCAATTCAAATTCCTTTAATAACTTATTTTTTTCAAAATAAACAATGAAGCCTAAGTCTTTTGCTTTTTTCTCCATTCAAGAGTCAAACTAGGTGAAATGATTTCCCCCGCCTCTTCTCCGATGACGTCTTCAAGTCCTCTTGGCGAGTGCAACCGGAACAAAGCAAGTCATTTTCACTCCCATTTTTTGTTACCCTCTTCCGTGTCAACTCACGCTTTTTGAAGCGACCCCCCCCCTCTCATCATCAGCCCATCCATTAGTGCTTTTTGCCTTTGTGGCGTGGATTTCAAGACGTTTTAGCAGATGGATTCTTATCTCGTGGCACGGCGCATCAAGACAAATTGGCTGCAGCAGCCCGAGGTCCCTTTGTGCTCATGTACGCTGTCTTACGAGACCATTTGGAAGCAGTGGACACTTAAATAAATAAATAAAAATCAATGAGCCGAATTACCCAGAGAACATCCACACAGACATGGGGAGAACACACAAACTCCACACAGGAAGGCCGGAGTGCAGTACAGATTGAAGTTTGCTAACATTATACGTTTTTACCGTATTCTATATGTTTTTTGATCATTTCAAATTGTGCACAACTTGTGTATGGGAAAAAACAATGTTAAAAAAAGTACATCTTTTGTAAAACCGATCATGTTTTACCCATTTCGGCTCTTATTCGGGTCATCTCGGGCACTGGTAGCAGACGAAAACGTTATCGTCGACTGCAAATTTTGCCATGTTTTAAGCACGATATTCCCCTTTCACAGGTCCGCCTTTTCACTATGTAAATATAACGCGTCAGCAAGCAATGTACCCAGACAAAATGTCAGCATCATTTACGGGATGAATAAAGTTATCCAATCCAATCTATTAGATTAGTTTAGATTAGATAACTTTATTCATCCCGTATTCGGGAAATTTCATTGTCACAATAGCAAGAGGGTGAGAATACAGACACAGGAAAAGACATTTTAGACATAAATAAATAGGTAATAAATAAGTTAATAAATAAATATATAAATAAATAAATACATATTTAAATATATATATAAATAAATAAGTAAATAAATATATAAATAAGCGTGTTGCTGAAATTATATATATATATAATCTTGAATTTAGTGCACCGACTGATTGGGCCTTTGTGTCCACTGTGGAGAAAATGTTAAACTTTTAAGTACGCCCTACGTGAGTAAATATGTGCTGTGTTGCCTTTGTACATTTTTTTTTTAAATCCCTTAATGAGGTGAATTGCAATCCTTAATATGGGGAGCAAATGGCCCAGGTTGACAGGTATGTGCTAACCACACTACAATTTGTGTAGTGGTCATTATATTATAAATATTGACAAATGAAAGTTTTTTTTTCTGTTGGTAGAAGTAGAGCTGAACGTACCACTGTCTGTGCTTCTACTCCAAACCAAAAGAGCAGATGGGAGCAGGCTGCGTATCCTCCTGCTGGTCCAAATGATCCTCCTTCATCCTCCTCTGCGTTTACTCTCTCGACCACTCTCCTTTGTAGAAGCCATTGTTTCCAGAGTTCCTGTTATTTTCTTTCAAAATAGACGCTGGCTGCTTTTGGCGAGCGCACGAGAGCCACGGCAAAGGCGAGGCGCTCTCGAGGGCTTTTGTTTGCTTCTGTCTTGAAATTTACGAGGGTTGAAACTGTCAGAAAAGATCATACCATTTTGTCCAATAGTTCTGTAAATGTTTTCTTGGGGGTTATATAAATGCTTTAATTTCGTTCTTGTTAAGATTTCAAGTATTTGAAAATGAAATGATCACTAACCTAACCTAGCGAAAGCTGCACTATAATTCCGCTTCTAATTAATCAAGCCGAAAACAGAAAATGAAAAATCGGGTTCCAAGGATGGATGAATGTACAGTTATGAAATAAACCTTCTAAATTCCATTGTCATCTTTCCACGCATAACAGAGGAATAGCTTACATTTATAGTGTACACACCAATAATAACATGAGCAGCAACTTGGCAAGCTTTCAGACTGTAATAATAGTTAAATAAATTAGTCTGTCTTTGCCTGTAAAATTACATGTACATTTTGTTATAATGTTCAATTTTTTTTGTTTTTGTTTTACTTATACTTGTTTTTGAGGGTTGAGAAAAACAATCAGGTACCTACTGCAAGTTTGACAATAAAGTTGACTTATACTTTGACCTTGATAGGCTGCGGCACCCCATTACTATGGACAAGATGCTAAAAAAAGAAACATTTATCATCACAACATTAACATTTACTCATATCGCTTCTAGTGGTGATTTACATTTGTGCTTTTAGTCCATTTCAGATTCCGTATTGTCTTTTACAATCTTTATACACAAATATCTGTACCACTACTAGAATGCAAGTACTTAGCCACTTTCGTTGAGTTTTCTTTTTTTATTATAGGTAACTCTTTCCCCACATGTAAAGTTCTTAATATGGTTTAATATTTCCATTGATGGCAAAGGACAAAAAGGACAACAACAGAGCCAATTAATGCATGAGCCAAATGTCCTCAACAGCGTCATTGTCTCCTTGAGCGAGAGTGCTTCCTATTTCCATACCGATGTTTTTGGAAACCCCACCTACCCCTTTTTGCCTCTCTCCTCCCTCCCCCTTCCTTACATTCCCCTCCTCTCTTACTCCGTCTCCGGCCAAGGAATCTCGGGCAGCGTTTTTAATTGCGTCGTGCGTTGCAGGACTTCACTTGGGATCATGACTTGGGCTCCCGACTTGAAGCTTTTTCTCACAAAGGTCCGAAGCCACGTGGAGTCATCGCAGCGGCACTGGGGGATTTCACACGGAGACAAACCAGGGGATTCCGAAATGCAGGTACAGCCAACTTTACGCCAGGGACGGGACGAATAAGCGAAAGAACCGGGGACAAAGAGGTTAAAGGAGGAAAAACGAGAAGGAGGAGAGTGGAGGGAAGGGAGAGAAACTGGAAAACGGAGAGACGAGAGAGAGAGAGAGACTCCTGAGGAAGCAAGTGAGGCGTAACGGGGAAGCGTGAGAGGTAGAAAGAAAGACAAGAGAGGGAGGAGAAAGAGGAGTGACGAAGGGAAAAGTTGAGAGAAGGAAAAAAGCAAGAGAAGAGAAGTGGGGGGAACAACAGACAGGAAGGAAGGGGAGGGAGAAAAGGAGGGAAAGGAGGTGCTTTGGGCCGGGGGGTGCCGAGAACTTTTCCCGTCGGGAGCCACTAGATGAGGAAAACAGAAATGAACGAATGACGGGACTTCGCCGAGCTTTCTGGGACTTCTGTGGATATGTACGCAGAAGGCGCGCGAGGAATTGGACCCAGAACGTTTCTCCAGCCCAATGGGAGCCCGTGCCCTTGCCAGCGCTGCGCCCGCCATACCGAGCCAGGGTTCCAAGTTGGGTCGGGAAAAACGCCGGACCACCCACGTGTGGGTGGCCGCGGAGACGTTCGGTCTCTTCGTGTTCACCAAGTGATGGGGAGGACATTTGTAGGTGGTCAGTGCAAGCCTGTCTTTCTGGTGCCTGGCCCCGTGAGCCAATCAGATGCCTCGGCCCGACTCGGTCCCCCGTGGGAGTCAAACCCGGCTCGGTGGAGCCACTCGCCGGAGGCTGACGTGAGACACTGCCGCTCTTTCAGGGAGCATTGCGACTGTACGACCGCATACAACCGCAACAGGCCACACCCCTTTCATGTCCGGATACCACATCCACTCCCTCATCTACGTGTCAACGGTCAAGGGTATACACGCTATGATACATTTGTAGAGAAGGATGCGGAAAGCTGTTCTTGCACCCAGCAGAACGGCCACTCGGATCATTCCCTTTCCATGTTTAACGGACACTCCGAGCCCAACCTCGGACCCTCAAAGAAGAAAGAACCCCGTCGGGGCCCGGGTGGATCCGTGGAGAGTTGCAACGGAGGCCTTCACAAAGGTTTCTTCCCCACGGAAGTTCCACAAAATCACTTGCACCGTGACAAACCAAGTGGGTTTTGCGCCCAAAGCAGAGTTATCAGCTCGGAAGCGCCGCTTAATTGCCAAGGTTCGGATTTGCCGGAGCAACCCAAGGGGCAGGATTCGGTGCAGGATCAGATCCGACAAGTGGTGACGGATCTGGAGGACGTCTTGGGAGGCTTGAAGCAAGTTCACGTGGAGATGAAAGAGGTAGGAGTCCCTCGTTGGCGTTTCGTCCCAACATTTTAATCAAAATTTAGGTCCTCAAGAATGTCCAGTACATTCCCAAGACAAACTTTGCAAAGACATTTGTTCCATCTATCAGATTCAGAATATCAGTCCAAAACCATGTAACATTGATTTGTTTCCACCAGGTAATTGAGCAGATTGATCATCTAACGGCTAAGATGGACCTCGGTGAGCAGCCAAAAACCATCGCTTGTGGGCCATCGGGCAAAGTCCACGTCTCGGTTCAAACCGCCGCTCACGGAAGCGAACTTGCAGTGTCTCCTGCACCCCCTCGCAAGCCCATCCTGGTCAACAGGTCAAAGCGTTCCGATGAGGAGCGCATCATCCTGCGAACCAATTCTCCGTCCCCCGTCCACATGGCATCGGTGGTCAAAACTCACCGTTTCACCCCGCCTGGTCCCACCAAAGACCACAAACACTTAAACGGTCATCCGCCTTTCCCGTACCCCGACATCCGAGCGGACCCCCGGGAGTCCCGTTCCCAGAGCCTAAACCCCGAAGTCGTCATTGAGAACAGCACAACGGTGTATTCGAGGACTCCAAAGCCTCCGTTTTACCCGCAGAACGGGCGATGCAGCAACGACCCGCAGCCGTCTAGCATAGTAACGAAGACCCCCGCGTCCGCCCGGAGAAGCCGACAAAACAACAGCGTTGTGTGAAGAAGGGGAGCGGAGGTGGCCTGGCCCAATTTCACAGGGGGGGCTTGAAACACGATACCCCGCGGTCGGCGTCAGACCAAATAAGGAAGCAATTTATGGTAAGTTCACCAACAACAGGACCTCTTTCTTATGGGCGAGACGCACGGGATGGCGAAATGCTAAGCTACAACGACTGTGCGGCAGCTTGCCTCTGATTGGCTACGAATTTGAAGGGAAATAATATCTTTTCGGATCCAAATTATGCAAAGGCAGAATTTTTGATGGTCATCTTGAAACTTAAGATGGTCAATGGAGAATCGTAACGTATTTGTGCTACTAAAATGGCGTCCTTGTCCATATTGCATACCTGTCAACCTCTGCCGATAACTGCCCTTATAAATGATTATGATTCCCCTTACAAACCCCCCAAAAACCTTACAAACCCCCCAAAAACCTTACAAACACCGTACGAGTCGTACGGTGTTTGTAAGGTTTTTTGGGGGGTTTGTAAGGGGAATCATAATCATTTAAAAGGGCAGTTATCGGCAGAGGTTGACAGGTATGATATTGACAAGTGTAGACATGATTGGCTAATGTCCTCGCAGGTGATTTTTTGATCAACAAAACCGCCCCTGATTGGTTGTCAGGAAAAATTCCTGTGTGTGGCTCCAGTTTTTTTTTCACTAGCTCTACAATGTCTTGTATGTCTTGTGTCTGTTTTGCTACTGCAACCAAGAAGTTTCCCGAATACGGGATGAAATAACGTTCTAATCTAATCAACAAAATATGGACATAAATCTACTGGAAAAAGAGAAGTTTATCTTAACAAAATGAAAAGAACAAACCATTAAATTGGAATTGATCCAATTTGAAGGCACATAATATTTTTTGGTTTAGTTGGAGAACGGCATGCTAACTCGCATTGCTTAACAGTGTTGATGTTAGGAGTGACGTTGGCCTTGTTTACAGGAAGCTTACTCACAGTCGGGAACTGAATTGCGGCTCTCTTGGCTGTGACTAAAAAGGGTGTTTTATGGGTTTTTGATCTCTGTCTGTGTGCGTGTGTACTTTCTTTGTGTGGGTGGCAGGGAGGGCAGCGTGTCTGCGTTTGTTGATGTCACAAATCATACCAGTTCACGCTGTGAAAGCAGTCTAGTTTCGACAATTTAAAATGAAGTCATTTGGATCCCCCAAAGAATTGCCATCTCCTTAAAAAAGTTTGTATTAGTCCATTTTTTTGCCATGCTTGGGTTGTTTTGCCAAATCTTTTAAAAGCATGTGCTGTCTGTTTTTGGAAGACTTTCAAACCAGTTGGTAATTACATTTGATGTTTTTGGCCATTCAGCAATAAAATCCGAGGACACGATGCAGATAAAATCGTGAAACGCAGACTATTTTTTTTTTGGAGCGTGCATTAGTCATGCCTGAATTGAGCGCTGGCGGCAGCTCAGATGCATATTTTGGCAGTCGAGCTCCTGTCGTCACGTGACGAAACACTGGCGTCGTCATATTTACAGAACCATCAAAGCTCCCACACAAATTGCCATCGTTAACCCATCGCCGTAGACGGTTAAATGCTGCCAAATAAAAAACAGACTACCTTTACAGATGTTGCGGCCGACTTCTTGTACTTCCCTCTTGTGCGGACTATGTGGAACTGCAGTGTATTTTTCTTTTTGGGCAAGCAGAGTCTGGTTTTAATCATAAAAATCCCTGGCCACCTGCCATACGGAGTGAGGCGAGCGTTTGGTATACTTGCGGCGTCCTTGCAAACCTCAATGGGCCTCCTATACCGCAAAGAAAGGACACAAACATGTTTAGTTCCAACCAGCGGGTTGACTTTGATGGGAATTGAATTTGTTTTGTTTGAAGGAGTATGCTAAAGTTTTCTTTGGCTAATATGGCATCCTTTTGCATCTCCAGAAATATGTAACGAGAGGTCAGAGGGTTGCCACACGGGAATCCTGGGAGCTCTTCGGTAGTTATTTTGTGGGATATGAAAGAAGTGACCAATTAGCCTACCACAGGAAAAAAAAATACAATTTTTCATAATTGCCACGAGTGCTAAAACACGACTTTAATAGTAGTGGACAAATCTATCAAAACTCTCCATCTCTTACTTCAAAATAATGCGCAAAAGTAGAACTTTTTATGGCATTGTGGATCTTTAAGCTAGTCAGAAAGAGCATAACAAGCATAGCAATTATTTTTCCTGCAGATAATGGGATGGTTAAAATAAAGATTAATGTGTAATAGAACACTTGTATAATAATGTTTTTTTTTGTTAAAATATATGAAGAAATTCTTGTTTCAAAAGAATAGTTTTTTTTTTTAATCGAATGAGATCTTGCCAACAGCCAATCAGGGCATGCCATTCCCACATTTAAAGTGGATTCAATGAGCAGCACATTAACCCCTTCACTGCCATTGACAGCAATAGAAATCAAATCCAATTACACTGGGATGACTGGCATTGAACGGTCTTCGTTAAGTGTCATTGACGATGATAAATTGACATAAAAATGAATTGCTATCCAATGGTTATTCATACGTATTCATTCGACAGTCGTTTCTGGCCGCCGTAAAAAAATTCAACTCTCTACGTTGCACGGTTTGGACAAACGTAGCGAGAGAATCTTAACATACACACACTCACACACCCATAAATCACGCTTTATAAGGACAAACAGGTAAAATTTTACAGTTTTCCATACAATATATATTTTCATGAACATGGAGTCATTGCCAGTGATGCCGTTGACATTTGAGAGCTCCGAAACCCAAAGATTAGTCACCCTGAGTGGGTCTGATGTTAAATGACTTGCACAACAGATTGGGTGTTGTGTGAGTCAACCACCCATACATAACATCATTCATTATGGAATCCAATTGTAGTCCAAAATAAAAATGTTGAAAAGGATTTTTCTGAAATTTGACGGAAAAACAACCCGCGTTATTTGATGAAAAGCTGTGAACTCCCGAAGTTGACGAATGTTCCTCATTTCTGTTTCTCTTCTGGGCTTGTCTTTGCAGGAGGAGAAGCAGTGGAACGTGGTCTCGGGCGGGCGTATTTCTGGGTGGAAAACTGCCCCTGTGAAAGCTGTTTGATTCCGAGCTGCCAAATAAATTGACGTGTAAATTGCAAATAAACAAGCACAAAAAGGAGAAGCACTGATTCTCAGCAGGGGTACGTGCCCACCGCCAACGTTGGTGGCAAAAACACACCACGGCATGTCTGGATTTTGCAAAGGAAGAAATGGAAGTTTCCATTTTCTGTTTGCTGCGAGTTTGGTTCTTGAAAGTTAAATCAAGGCTACTCAAACGAGTGTTTTTGACACTGAGTGACTTTAAAATTATTGCATGTTTTGGACACAAATCAATCCACAAAAGCTTAAGAATAAAATTTGATTTTAATTACCAGATGCCCTCGCCTCACACGCAAAAAAAAATCTGCAAAAAATGATATCACAACCAAAATAAACTGCACGCTATTATTTTATTGCTAGGCATTATCTTCAATTCTGGTTGTGATGTCACAACCAGAATTGCTTTAAAAAAAAGTTAGAAGTTTCTATCTGTTTTTTTTAAATAAACAGCCAAATGTAACTTTTTTTCTTCTTTTAGACATAACCACCATTTCATAGGAGCCTTAAACATCAACTAAATAATTTACAATGAATTACATTTGTAGCATTTGATGAATGTTCTTAATTTTGTCATACAGAAAAACAATGTGAAAAATACTCATTTTGTGTTAGCGAGACTAGCTGTATATGAAATATGTTGATTACAAAGTCAATCAACTATAATTCTTCATAGCAACGCAATACTAAGATAGCTACGGTAGAATAGTTAGCTGCGGCTAATAAGTAGGTAGCATGACTTAAAGTAATACATATAACAGAATGATTCTAGTACAAATACAATGTTATTTTTGTACATTTTTGAGTGTATTTTTCATGGCAATGTAAAATAGTTCATGTTTTCCAAGTACTGACAAACAGAGAACAAAAAACAAAGACCCGTTAGCACGTCGTTTCCATCCAGATGGTTTTCGGCCCTCGACAATTGCAACGGCGGATTATTTTCCTGGCTTTTAAGATGTTAGTTTGTCCTTGCCGTCTTGCACATGTGGTTCTCTGCACAATAATCACCTCCCACTCAGGTTTAATTACTCAGCCATCTTAACGGAACACCCAAAATCATGGTTTGATAAATACGTCGTGTCAAAATGCGATGATTAGTTCAACGATCAGCTCTTTGTTTAGTCTGCGATCATTAATGCTTCCACCTGCGTATGTGCAGATGTAGCCAAATTCAAAATTTGGTAATAGAGCACTTGAAAATAACGTATTAGCAGACCTAGTTGCTAGCTAGCAGGAATTAACGCACAGCCACCAGGGGGCACTCTAGCACTCCAATGGTTGTTAACATTTTCCCGTATGTTACAATCATACTATCATAAATTTTCATCAGAAAAATGACATTTTAGACACTAACACAGTTTGAACATGAACATTGGGCTTAAAAGTAGGAAACATGAAGTTAAATGTATTTAAATAAAATCAAATAAATTATAAATTAATATACATAAAATAAATAAAAGAAAAAAAAAAATCTAATGAATAAATAAAAATAAATAAAATCAAATCAATAAAATCAATAACATCAAAATCAATAAAATCAATAACATCAAAATCAATAAAATCAATAACATCAAAATCAATAAAATCAATAACATCAAAATCAATAAAATCAATAAAATCAAAATCAATAAAATAAAAAATAAAACTACGGCAGCAAAGACATTTTCCGAATATGAAATGAAGGGATGAAATGAAGTTCTAATCTAATCTAATTACATAAAATGTATTGCATTCTGAAATTGTACCTAAATACGTGCAAAAAAAGCAAACAATCAATGGCAGCTAAAGTGAATGTAGATGTACATCGTTAAAGCTATGTTTAAAAACTATGTTTTTTTATTTTAACGTGGGCCTGACGAGATGGAAGTGAGGAAGCGTGTTTCTCAAATAAATCAATTTGACATCTCAATTATCCGCTGGATAAGATACGAGTATCCCATGTTTTAACTTTGAAATAAAGAGAAGTGAAACTAGCATCTCAGCGTCCTTGTCATATGATTTATGGGATTTGAATTCCAACCAGAAGGGAAATTGGAGCTGTCGATCAAAAGGTGGCACTGTGTGTTCACGGGTTTTATCAAGGTTTCGCCTTCTTCTTCGTCTTCGCACTCGTCTTTGGTTTGGCCGGCATCTGCGTTTGTGTTTGTTTAAATCTTGTCTGAGAATTTCTCTCAGCTGTTCTCGCTTTCTTCTCCCGCCGCTATCACAGCTAGCCATCTTGGCCCAGCGACAAGTACGCTTTTCCGCTACGCCAACCGTTTGAGTCACTGAAAGCAATGTGTCGGGGCAAGACGCTAATTTTAAAACGTGTTCCCAATTAGTCATTTTCTCACATCCCGACGTACAGGTTTTGTTACTCAGTGATCCTCTGCGGTAGCGGTTAGGCTAGCCTCACTAACACCCAAAAACAAAATGTTGCTAATTGGCTTTTCTGGATTTGAATATCATGCCAACTGTGATGCCTTGAGTTTTGATTTTGTTTCATTTTTCTCCTCTAACTTATTATTAGGAGTAACTGGGTTAATCACCTTTTTAATGATTATTTAACCAAAAAAGCACTTCACATGCATGTTATGCTAACTCATTACCAACTTAGGCTAAAAAGGAATCTCAACCAAACCTCAACATAGTACCTTGCTAATACTTGTTTTATTTTTATTTTATTTTTTTTGGGGGGGGGGGTGGCTTTCAGAGGACACGGAACAGCAAATAGGTGAGTTTTTTTAGTGAACAATTTGGGTTCACCAAGAAATGATGGTATTCAGTCAAAAACCAACAGCATACATTTCACTCTTCCTAGTCATCATTGTAAAAATCTCAACAGAGAATATCACAACATGTATATTTTTCATCCTCTGTAAAAAAATGGCAACCATAAAACATTTTGACATTAATTTATGACATTTATTCACTTACAATGAAGTTTCTGGTGTGTTATGTTATCAAATAATCTCGGAGAAGAAGGCTAGTATCCATGAGTGCATGTCCATTCATTACAATTAGACAACATGTTTTGATATTAATAGCCTTTTGATTCAGAAGATTGAGCTTCCATTTTTGCCTCAAATGGCTTCTTTAGTTGTGCTTTTTCAATCTGGCCTTCGTAACCTCACTGCACGGCGGTTTTACAACCCTCGCTGGTTGCCTTCAAGGATTTTCAATCACGATGGAAAGAATGCATTTTTGGCGTTTTGTAAATACCGGAGATGCTGTGGAATTTCAGACAGCGAACCAAGAATAACACCGGGCTTGCCTATTCTCTTTTGTCAACCAAAGGATGCTGTTTCATAAGACGCCCAAGGCCAGAGAAAAAAACTTTCCCTTAATCTTCTAGCCGCTTATTAAAAGTACCCATTCTCTTCTACAAGTATACTAAATACGCACACAAAAAATGACCATTGCCATTCATTTTCTGTACTGCTTTATCTTTACTATGGTCGCGGGGGGTGCCGGAGCCTATCCCAGCTGACTATGACCATGAATCGGTGACCAGCCAATCGCAGGACACGAGGAGACAAACAACCAATCACGCTCACACGCATACCTAGGGGCAATTTAGCCTCCAATTAGCTAGCCTAGCATGCATGTTTTTGGAATGTTGGAGGAAACCCACACAGGCCCACAAGGCAAAAACCACACAAGTGGACCGACCTGGATTTGAACCCAGGAGCCCAAAACTGTGAGGCCGACGCGCTAACCACTCACTGTCCCGCTGTCATCCCTCCCAATCAAAATGGACTAGACCAGGGGTGTCAGACTCAGGTTGGTTCGCGGGCCCCTTTAACGTCAACTTGATTTCACATGGGCCGGACCATTTTAGATATAATATTTAGATTTTTTTTAAATAAATAGATTAAAAGAACTGGATTAAAAGCCCTGAATATTCAGTTTTTTTTATAGATCTAAAACAATGTTTATTTGAGCTTTTTATATATATATTTTTAGATTTTCCTAAATTATTTTTGAACTAAAAACACAGAAAAAATTTATTAAAAAATGACAATTATTGATTTAAAAGGGGGAAAACAATCAGGAAATTTAATATACATCTATACTCTTCATTTTAATTTGATCCTAAAACAGAAAGTCGGCACTCATGATTTACTTTCCCGGACCACACAAAATGATGCGGCGGGCCAGATTTGGCCCCCGGGCCACCACTTTGACACATGTGGACTAGACATCTAGCTCCATCAAATGAAGTGAATGAGTTAAGTTAAAAAAAATGTGACAATATCAGCAACAAAACTGCACATAAAATAAATCCTCAGCTATGTTTACATCACTGGATGCAATATAAAAAAAAATACCTAAATAAGGTATACTACTAAGATTTTACTGCACTGCAATTTCATGAAATAGTCATACTTTGCACTCCGTTAAGACAAACTAAAATAAACCCTCCCTCTCTACACAGTTAAGCTGACAATATTGCAGCATTCCCAACTTCTCTCGGGTGATCCAGAGTGCATCAAACAGATGGCTCACGGCAAGAAAGCTTCCACGGACGCAGTACGAGGAATCAACAATGAAAAGAAAGAGCCAAATCCTCCCAGGCATCCCTCGGCGAATACCACCCAAGTCACCATACCACCCAACTGGAAAGGGAAACATTTCATCGCGGGTCCCCACTCAGAGCGGATGACAGACGGGATGAGGAATTTCTCTAGCTCGTGCCTGAACGGGCCGGTCTGGATGCTTTTCCTCCGTCGCCGACAGTTCTAAGACGGCCCTGGCTTTTGGCAGAAATATGACCTCTAACCTGAATACCAAAAGATGGCCTTAGGAACGTCTCCAGGAACAGTTTGTCATGGTTACAGCTTCCTAAATTGTGAATAATGATCTCTCACACTTGCCAATTCGATTTAAAGATGCAATAATCGCGTTTTCAAGACGATTTCACATTCTTTATTTATAAACCAATTACGCAAGACTGAGTGTGAATGGTTTTAAAAATCGGATAACTCCTAGCTCAGTCCTTTTCTCAAGCAAATATTTGGGTATGTTAATCAGTTATGAATGCTCAAAATCAGACTTAAAAAAATTGAGAATGTACCGGCATAGTGATTTTTGGGAAATGATACATCAACATCACCTGGTTAATTTTTTTTACACTGTACAGCTCATTCATACACGTCCAAATGTAAAAAAAATTGGAATGTTGATGAATTTCTGTCCCTCACAGCAATTCATTAAGTGTATTTAAACGACGGTGTCAAAGTGGCGGCCCGGGGGGCTAAATCCGGCCCGCCACATGACTTTGTGCGGCCCAGGAAAATAAATCATCCTAAAATTTCAATTCATATTACTAATATATAGAAGATATTTAAATCTGATATGTTTCAATTAAAAAGTCTAATACACGTGTCAAAGTGGCGGCCCGAGGGCCAAATCTGGCCCGCTGCATCATTTTGTGCGGCCCAGGAAAATAAATCATCCTAAAATTTCAATTCATATTACTAATATATAGAAGATATTTAAATCTGATATGTTTCAATTAAAAAGTCTAATACACGTGTCAAAGTGGCGGCCCGAGGGCCAAATCTGGCCCGCTGCATCATTTTGTGCGGCCCGGGAAAGTAAATCATGAGTGGCAATTTTCTGTTTTAGGATCAAATTAAAATGAAGAGTATAGATGTATATTGAATTTCCTGATTTTCCTCCTTTTAGATCAATAATTGTATTTTTTTAATCATTTTTCCATGTTTTTAGTTCAAAAATCATTGTGCAAAATCTAAAAATATATAAAAAAAGCTAAAATAATCATTATTTTAGATCTATAAAAAACTGAATATTCAGGGCTTTTAATCCAGTTCTTTTAATCCATTTATTTAAAAAAAAAATCTAAATATTATATCTAAAATGGTCCGGCCCACGTGAAATCAAGTTGACGTTAAAGCGGCCCGCGAATCAACCCGAGTCTAACACCCCTGGTCTAATAGATAAAAAAAAAAAAACTTAAATAAGCACATAAATAAAATTGCGTGGACACCGCTGGTTTAAAAATAAAATCTTACGCCTGACTTAAGTGTAGTCCGCAGCCAGATGGTGGATCTACCCACCTGTACGCCATGTTGTATTTACACGGGTCAAATTTGGCATCGCCATCGAGAGTGTTTTCATGGCTCAGTGCTCGCGCAAGGCTCGCTGTCCAGATGTTGGTGCAAATCTGCGCAGCTGAACAAACAGCAGCCAGTCTTCTCTACAACGTGACATGTTTAAAATTACACGCCGGGCGAAAAAAGATGTCGGCCAGCTGACTTGGGGAACGTGTACATTGAGCATATTTGCTTTACAGTTGCCTCAAGAGCATTCCAACATGATATTTTTCCATTTTGCCTGGGAGGGCTGGCAGCGATCAATCGGTGATCGCGGTTCCAGTTAAAATGAACTGTGCCATTGTTGTTTTTAATCCAGCCGGTCGGTGTTGTGATATGAACACATACCTGTCAACCTCTGCCGATAACTGCCCTTATAAATCATTATGATTCCCCTTACAAACCCCCAAAAAAACCTTACAAACACCGTACGACTCGTACGGTGTTTGTAAGGTTTTTGGGGGGTTTGTAAGGGGAATCATAATCATTTATAAGGGCAGTTATCGGCAGAGGTTGACAGGTATGTGAACAGAACCAGACAGAACTTGGGTGGACTTTCCAGACACTTTGGATAACACAGAAAATCAGCAAGGAAACATTTTGGCAATTTTAGCACCCCTTTCAATTAGGATTTATCTCTCAGGGAATTTATTTAGCCCGCCCTGAAAATGGCTGACATCTGTATCTCGATAACATTTGTGTTCTTCTGTCCCTCGGTTAATTTACAAACAAATGAACTTTCAGCTTAATCATCATTTGAGGAAAACAAAGAGAAAAATTATACAAATAAAATAAGTGAAAATGTTATCGTCTTACCTTGAAAATGAAGTCTATGCACTGCTCCTTTTGAATGAAATCACTGAAAACTTGCTTGGAAAAGTCCTAATCTTTCTTCAGTTTTAAAAGTCTTAGTGTCCCAATGGGCTCCTTCACCAATTTCATTATACGCAGCTGTGTATGATGACAATAAAGGCTTTTGATTGATTGATTGATTGATTGATCCTTTCTGTTAGCTTGCTAAAACTATCAAAAATTCTATTGCTTGGCACCGTGAATTGCACCGAATGGGAATCCTACCTTTTACTATTGCCCCTGATAGTGAGTATGTTACGCTAAAAGTGTCAAATGGTTGAAAGTTTTGCTCCCAAACTGAAAAAAGAGGACACCTTTTTCCCAATCTCATCACCTGCAAGTGTAATCAGTGGATTGCAATCAGGCCTTGATTGTTTCAGCTGAAAATTTGTGGGCTAAACCTTATTCACTGCACTGGTTGGAACGAAAAAACTGGATTTTCTTGCATTACACAGTAAACAGTAATTGTATTATAAAAAAAATCTTATAATATATATCATATCATATCATTCAATATATATATTATATGCTAGCCAGCCCGGTGGAGAAGTGGTTAGCGCATCGGCCTCGCAGTTCTGGGGCCCTGGGTTCAACTCCAGGTCGCTCCACCTGTGTGGAGTTTGCATGTTCTCCCTCTCTGGGCCTGTGTGGGTTTTCTGTGGGTACTCTAGTTTCCTCCCACATTCCAAAACATGCATGATTGGACGCTTTATAGCTATGAGTGTGAGTGTAAATCAGGGGGGGGGGGCAAGTCTGGTCTTCGAGAACCCCTATCCCAGGATATGTGGACTATGTGGGTGCGGGTTTTCATTCCAACCCGTCAAGAGGACACCTTTTCACCAATCTGGTTTCCTACGATTGCAATCAGTGGATTGCAGTCAGGTGCTTCTTGTTTTCTGCACAAATGTCATTGGTCAAAGTGCCTGTCCTGGATCGGTCGGAACAAAAACCTGGACCCACAGCGGCCCTCGAGGACCGGTTTGTCCAGCCCTGCCCAATCCAGTCTGTTATCCGTATCTCCCTCCTCTCGCACACCTTAATCAAGTGATCAACTCAACGATCCCAATGATTTGATTCAGGTGTGTTGGTGGAGGGAGACATGGAATACCAGTGGCGGTCCGTGCATTTTCTAGCGACGCCTTCAGCGAATCAATCCAACCCTCAAAAACTATTTTATGGCTATAAAACCTCTACTGCAGCTACAGCTGCGACACATAAAAAATAATCAATAATATCCTCATACAATTGAAATGTTATTTAGGAATATAGCCATATTTTACTCACCAAAAATCATTTTTACCTGTACACAATAGCCATCCTCCTTTCTTTCTTCTTTTCTATCGCCATCGAAGCTAATGCTGAAAGTCGAGGCTGTCCGATTGTATTTCTGGCATACGTTTTTATTCGATTTAGTGCTGAAAATGTTCGTTCCCGGTTGTGACAGATTTGCTTGCTTTGGAGTTGTCCGACCTTTCTTAATGATGTCCAGCTTTTTTTTTCTTGAAAAGTCCGTCTTGAAAATGGCTTTAAATCAACACAACAATATATTTGCTTGTGCAACTCGCTCCAGGTACAGTTTGGTAGCTCTGGCTAATCACTAGCCAATCATAGTTGGTGAAAGCGATGACGTATCCCTACGCCTGCGAGAAGGCCTCGGTGTCACCAAATCGAATTCTGATTGGTTAAAGCAACAGTCTTATCGACGCTTGTTTAATGCAGCAGAGCCTGCAGAACTGATTGTGAAGGCCTTGAGGCAGATTTCTGACCCTGGCAACCAATAATGGCTGAAATGTGATTGGTTAAATGCTTCAATATGAAAACACACATCTGGAAGCAGTGCAACCAGGGGGGGAAAGCAATGAAAGGAAGCTAACAGACCATTTGGAATTATTTAATAAGTATTCATGGACAAAATATAATTAACATCAGATATTTCTTAGGCCAGCAGAGAAGGCCTTGAAGGCCCTGACGGCACACCACTGTGGAATACAGACTGGATCTCGAGGACCGGATTTGGCCACCCCTGGTGTAAATGGTTGCCTCCTCGTGCCCTGCGATTGGCTGGCCACCAATTCAGGGTGTCCCCCGCCTCATGGCATAGACTCCGGCACCCCCCGTGAACCTAATAAGGATAAAAACAGCTCAGAAATTGAATGAATTAATGTTTATATCCGCCGCCGCGACCAAGGAAAGAAAAACCTTTGACGCGACGACTCCGGTTTTGGATTGTGGGGTCCCTGGTAGTTAGTTGTAAGTGTGTTTTAACAAAGGTGGTCTTTGCCGGCGGTCTCTTCCTTTTGAAACGGGCGGCAGAGAAGGCTTTCTTTCATTCATGCGGCTTCACAGAGGCCCGTCAGCAAACATGCCGCCGCTGTCCGACGGCAAAGTCTTTCAATCTGCCGCTGCAAAGACAAAAATACCTGGAAAGTTCTGGAAGAAAATGTCACTCTATGAATTCCGAGACACAACCTTTGAAAAAAAAATTGCCTAGTAGAATTATGGATCATTGCTTATGTCCAAAATAGGAGACGAAAAAAATCCCTCAATCTTTAGTACGGTATTTATTGTAAGAAATGTGTCATCCAATAACAATAGAGCATTCTTAAGAGTTTTCCCAACCTTAAGGCATATTGCACATCGTCTCTGAATGTTCCCTCACAGCTCTTAATATTTATTTTTCTTTTAAATTGGCAAGTCATTCCATTTCCATCCTCAAATCAATGCGGTTCATTCATTCATGTTTGAAAAATTCATTTCCCAAACTGGTCAAATAATTCACTTATGAAAAGAAAATAGAATAATTCTTGAAAAATAATGTAAAAGTCGTGACTATATATGTATTTAAAAGAAATAATAAACTAAATATTGGTTTTTAAGTTAAAAAAAAGGTATAAAAAAGTCATATTACAGGAAAAAGGGATTAGGAAGGACAATTAAAGTTGTAAAATAGAGAATATTATGAATAAGTTGAGCATTTTGAAGAAAAAAAGTCATCATTTTACCTGATTTAAGTATATTTTTAAGAAAAAATGTGTGCATTTGCATCATAAAAAGTCATTCATTACTGAGAAAAATCACAATAAAAGATTATTTCTGGGGGGGAAAGTGGTATACTATTTTAAGATAAAAAAGTAATATATTTTTGTATGTAAAATTTACACTTATTATTTTTAGGGAGGCTTGAAAGTTTTCTTCAAAAAATTACTTGGACTGATAATGACAGACACACATATAACAAAATATATTATCTTTTGCAAAAAAGACAGAACAAATAGTACCACAAGTTAATTTAACCATAACGTAAAAAACAACAACAAACAAACAATTAACGAACATGACATTAAGTACAGAAGAACTGTATGGAATGCAACATCTGGAGCTGGAATAACAAAAAACAAACAAACAAACAAACAAAAATCCCAAGCCAGAAGATTATTTCAAAACTTCTTCACCCCCTGAAAACAGCAACAACAAAACAAAGAGTTAACAAGCATAAAAACAGACGTGCGATATTAATAAATTGCCTTCAGTAATACCTCGCTAACCGGCAGTTGCGCGTCTGCACGTAAACACCCGTGTACACGACGTCGCATCTCACAACGTTGTTGGTAAAGTCCGACTCCAGCACGTGGAAGTCGGGATTGACCATAATCTAAGAAACGATATTTTATATGATCTGTTTTTTATATTATTATTACTATTATTTTTTAAAATACCTTTAGGACGTAGTTTCCCGGGGCCACGTCGGTGATGTCGATCCACTGGCAATCGATGTTGGCGGCGTAAAGATCGTGACAACCCGGACTAAGACCCTGAAAACAGAATTTGCCATGTGGTTTAGACTTAAAACCCACGAGGCTGTGGGGGTGCTATATCCTATGGCCCCCCCTAGCTAAACTTTACCTGCGTATGGGCTGTGCAGGCGTAGCGCCGCCGGACCCCCGCGTCGCAGCCCGTGTCCTCCAAGCAAAAACTGGCCTTGTGACCCTCGGCTACTTTGTGGCCTGTTCTGGTGTCCAGGAGGTCGTAGTTGCTGAAGGCCTCCATGCTGTGGTAGTGCCTATTTAGAAATGTTTTTTTTTTTTGAACTATATAACATACATCATTACATTGTTCATTCAAAAAGAAGTTAAAAATACAAGATATATGGAGAGAAAATGATGTAAACTTAGTTGTTGCTGAATTTCTAGCCGGAAACATGTATTATGCAATATACAGTAATCCCTCGAATATCACGGATAATGTAAATCAGACATGTCCGTGATAATAGGGTTAAACACATATTTTAGCTCACAGGTTAGCGAAGAGCCACATATGGCCCCCGAGCCATAGGTTTTGGTCTTTTATCTAAAGCAGGGGTAGGGAACCTCGTGTGCGGTCGATTGGTCGCCGGTCTTTTGGTCGCCCGTTGTTGCGGTCCGGGCGACCAAAAGACCGCGACCAAAAGACCGACAACCAAAAGACTGGCGACCAAAAGATGGGCGACCAAAAGACCGGCGACCAATCGACCGCACACGAGGTTCCCTACCCCTGCTTTAGATATACCAATATAATATAGAGTAAAAAAGTATTTTTCTTGAGCTTTTTCTGGTGACTTACTGGTGACAGCTGTGCCATTCCCACCGGTGTCTGGGTTTGACAGGAAGGAAGTCTGCCGTCCCTTGATTCTTGACCTTCTGGGGGAAGCGTAGGAGGACCCGGAAGTCAATATCTCGCACGGAGGGTCCGTAGGCCGACCTGCTCCCGTCAATGAGATTTACTGTAACACACTGACTGACAAAGTTGACTTTGGGTGTGTGTTTGGGTGTGTGTTTACCGGGCCAGGCAGTCCTCCTCCGCCGCACAACGCAAGGCCAACATCTGCACGCGCTGGATGTAAGCGCCCGCTTGGACGGCGTAAGGGTCAGGCACCAGGTCGGGAAGGCCTGCGGGGGTCAATGGATGCTTCGGTTAAGGGTGGGCAATTTTGGCTGTGCGCACACACATGTCGTCCATGTGACGTTAGAGGAGTGGTGGGATATCTATGGCGTGTGGGTGATACATAAACGTTAGAGTATTTGATGCAGGCAAGCAGAAAAATGTGTTTTTTTTATGTTTTAGGTAAAAAGTATATTAGTTTGTTTTTAAATGAGCTATTTGGGTATGCTTACTTTCAATGGAGGCAAATTCTAGCCAAAAATTAACAACAAACAAATATGTAAAAATATATGAATTTGGATATTTTTATACTGGAAAAAAATAAGGCAATTTTTTTAACCATGATATAAAGAATACAAAACATATTTTTGTCTATGTCACATGTGTCAAAGTGGCGGCCCGGGGGCCAAATCTGGCCTGCCCCATCATTTTGTGTGGCCCGGGAAAGTAAATCATGAGTGCCGACTTTTTGTTTTAGGATCAAATTAAAATGAAGAGTATAGATGTATATTAAATTTCCTGATTTTCCCCCTTTTAAATCAATAATTGTAATTTTTTAATCATTTTTTTCAGTGTTTTTAGTTCAAAAATCATTTTGTAAAATCTAAAAATATATATAAAAAAGCTAAAATAAACATTGTTTTAGATCTATAAAAAAACTGAATATTCAGAGCTTTTAATCCAGTTCTTTTAATCCATTTATAAAAAATAAACTAAATATTATTACACCCCTGGTCTATGTCATACATAATATCCATAAATGTATACCCAATTTGAGCCCAATAAAAAAAAAATCACAAATCAAAACATGAAAAATAATGTCCAATAATACTGTATCATCAATTAATACAATTCGTTATTTCAAAAATATGTACACTAAATTTCCAATCTATTTTAAACCAAAATTTATTAGTCCCAAAATAATGAACTCCTTCAAAGCCAATAACAATATCCAATCAGGGGTTTATAAGAGGCAGCTCCCGAGCCGCATTTGGCTCTTTTAAACTACTTCAGCGAGCAAAAAGTCCCACTGCTGACCCACCCCCTTCATTCCAAATGAATTGGACATCTATTGCCGTAAACACCGAATTTAGACACATTTTAGCAAAAAAAGAACCATATGAATCCACCTAATTTAACTAAACGTACCACAAATAACAATACTAATACTTGCCTGACCTGACCAGTTACCGTACCGTTTTGGAAGTATCTGGTTCCGTATCCCGCGTCTGGGGGTCGTCGCGGAAGCCCCCCCGAACGCCCCCCGAGCGGATACATGTTGTAGAGCACCGAATTTCCGTCGTCGTTGAACATCCCCCCCGCCTCGTAGGCCGCGTTCTCCTCCAGCGAGTGGAAGGGGGCCGGGGCCCCGGGGTCCCCATCCACGGGATACCCGCGTGGGGTCCCCGCCGCCAATGCTGCCCGTCGCTGCCCCGCGCGGGGGCTTCGTTGACCTCCGGGGGCCCGGGGGGGCGTCCTCCCCCTTCGATCGCGGCTACTGACGTAGACACGCGCCGGGGACTCGAACTCGGAGCCGGTGCTCAACAGGCTGTGGATCTGGCCGTTGTTCTCCCATTGGATGCGGTGGCGCCAGTGGGCGGCCTGCGACGGTTCCAACTGCGGTTGCCCAAAGATGATTTGGAGTAATCCGTGGGAAAGGTAGAAGAAGAATAGAGACGCAATTGCCATGGCAACCAAACTAAAAAAAAAGAAAAGAAAATAAGTTGGTGAGAGGACAGTTGAAGGGATTCTTGATTCTGAGTGTCTTCTCAGGTCCACTTGTCTCCAGACTCTAAATAGTCTGGACCCCCTCTCTACTCCACTACAGCCCACCCTCCTTTTTTTTCTTTTTCTTTTAAGTCATCCCTCTTTTTAACCATTCACGGGTTTACTTGGTAAACTTTGACGTGTGGGTGTTAAGTGGGTGGGTGGGGTCATTCCTTTTGTCTACAGTACAACTTATCTACGTTTAGTTTGAGAACGGTATAAACATTTGAATAACATTAGTAAATTGTAAAGGGAAATGGCTGTAAGAAGCATAATTATAGGTAATAAAATATGGCATAGAAAACGACGCCCTCTAGCGGCTGTTTTGTTGAAATATCGTGACATGGGAAATGGGTTCTCAATTGAAAAAACACATACAACCTATTTTAATGTTTCAGCTTGAATTTATTGTTTTTGCTATATATGTATGTATTTAAAAAATAAAGATTTGTCAAATATTTCAATAATATTTAAATGGTGTAAACCAGAGATCCAAAATGAAAGTGTTTATGTTTCAAAATCGCCTTAATCTGATTTTTCTGAGTTAGAAATGAATACATACAACCTATTTTAATATTTCAGCTTGAATTTATTGTTTTTGCTATATCAGTATGTATTTAAAAACTAAAGATTTGTAAAATATTTTAATAATATTTAAATGGTGTAAACCAGAGATCCAAAATAAAAGTGTTTATGTTTCAAAATCGCCTTAATCATATTTTTAATGAATACATTTCACCCAAAATCTTCATTAAAAAAGTTTATAATAACCGTATTTTCTTGACTAAGTTATAAAATATTTTGAAACGACTTTTTATCAATAGGCAAAACATCCATCCTTTTTTTATGGAGACAAAAGTGTGTCAAAAATTATTCCTACAGTACCAAAACTCGCCACGGGTAGTCAGTGTTGTCAATCTTACACTATACCAACAATTTTAGCCATGTCGTGTCATATTTTTATGTGAAATGATCATCCACCCCTCTCCAAACTAATTGAAACAAGATGATAAAAAAACAGTTTTAAAACTATTTGCTCACAAATAAATATATTGGAAAAACGGGTTTAAAATATTATATAAAAATGATTTTACTCTGAAAAAGTCTCCTATTAAAAAACACAACAGAAAGTTGGAAAGACAGTAAAATTTTCCTAAAATAATCTAATTTTTTAAAAATTAAAATTCTAAATATCATTATTTTTTAAATTAAAAGTGACCTTGCATTAAATTCCACTATTCTCCATTATTTTATGTAAACGACAGGTCAAAATAGCTGTAACCTGTTGTAAGTTTATCATCTTATGTTACAGCATCACGTGCACGCTAGCCACTCCCCCCCGCGACCAAATGGGGCCAAAGACGTGCACATACCTTTCTATTCCGGGGCCTCCACGTCCCCGTCCCGCCGGGTTTATAAGAGCGTCGACTCCTGGGCACTGGTTTGGCGCGAGACACTTCCCTCACAGAGCAAGACATGTAAAAGGCACAAAATAATAGCCAGTAAGTATGATGACGAGACGGAATTGAGACTTGAATTGTGTGTGGAAAGTGAAGCAATCACAACAGATGATTACCACCAAAAATGGCAGACAACTAACCTTTACGTAATGCCTTGGAAATAAAAGTTGACGCTTTGTTACAATCTGTAGGTGTTCTCCGTTGCCTTGCCTCATGATGATGATGATGATGATGATAAGGGGAACTTAATGATATGAGCCACACACTGCAGGTGAGATGCTGAAAAACTTTTTTTTTTTTTTTTAGTATAGCTATATAAATAGAAGTAGACAGAAAGAGAGAGAGAGAGAAAATAGTTAAAATGTGACTGACAAGTGATCATTTTACATGCTAGCCTACACTTTTGTGTATACTTACTTGCATCCATGGACACTGTCTATAATAAAATAAAATAAAGTCAATATCGTAAGAATCCCTCACAGCTGAAAGGCGTATTACAATAATAAATAATATGATGATTATCAATTGGTGATTTTTGTTCTTGGAAAACATGACAAGTGGAAAAAGACACTTTTTTCAAGCATATTTTATTATTATTATTATTTTTAATGACTTTTTCTAGAGACTAAATGACAGAAATATTTTTCCTAAAACTTATGCAAGCCCCCCCAAAAACAGCCCACATAAAAAGGTCTTATTTTACCAATAGCATTAAGAAAATAAAATTAAAAAAAGAATCATAATATATAAATGTTCTTTTAAATCTAAACTCATGAAATGAGTACATTCCCACACTTAATACTTAGTTTTTTTAAATGAAAATGCTTCATAAAGATTAAAATCTAATTCAGGTTGCCTTTTTTCTGTCTTTGATGACTCATCATCATCATCATCATCATCATGAAACTCATACATGGGACCATCTCATGCCCACCATGTAAGGTGTCGGGGCGACCGTATTTTTAGGGGTTGCTACGGCGATGAATGCCGTGAAAGCGCGCCCCCTTAACCCGCCCGTCGCCATGTTTTAAAAATAGCTCCGTCCCTCCTGACACCTCAGGCACTTGGCCTAAATATAAAGTGTCAGGCCAGCTGCCATCTACTCAAGAACTGGCATGCCAAGGCCCCGCCCCCGGCCCCCCATCCACCCCCCAAATATATCACAAGACCCTTCCAAAAAGATTTTCTAACACACTGTACGTGCCCCAGAATGGACATTTCGTTTTGTTGTACATTTCCAGTCTAATACGGTCATTCTCATTGGTTCGCACAATTAAACAAGGACTATTGTAAATTGAAAAAGGGATGTAAAAATATTACACATATTAAATATAGATATCGAAGCAATTAAAGTAATCTTATTTTTGTTTTGCTTTAAAATTAGGAACTTGAAATGCAGTTGTTCCTCCGGTTCGTTACAGTGCCCTACTGTCATAATTATCGTATTTTGGAGGAATATGATTTAGTAATTGCCTGTATTGATTTGTAGTCATGTATACTCAGTATTATATCATGTATACATTAAGTACTCATGTGTTATTTGTGTAGGATTAAAGTTTGTGCTTTGGAAAAGGGACACAAAGTGATGAAAACAGTACACGAACACCTTTTCATACCAATTAGCAGGCTTACTACATTCCCTTTAACAGTAAAAAGAAGGAATATGATTTAGTAATTGGCTGTATTGATTTGTAGTCATGTATACGCAGTATTATATCATGTATACATTATGTATTCATGTGTTATTTGTGTACGATTAAGGTTTGTGCTTTGGAAAAAGGACATAAAGTGATGAAAATAGTACATGAACACCTTTTCATACCAATTAGCAGGCTTAATACATTCCCTTTAACAGTAAAAAGAAGGAATATGATTTAGTAATTGGCTGTATTGATTTGTAGTCATGTATACGCAGTATTATATCATGTATACATTATTTATTCATGTGTTATTTGTGTAGGATTAAAGTTTGTGCTTTGGAAAAAGGACACAAAGTGATGAAAACAGTACACGAACACCTTTTTCATACCAATTAGCAGGCTTACTACATTCCCTTTAACAGTAAAAAGAAGGAATATGATTTAGTAATTGGCTGTATTGATTTGTAGTCATGTATATGCAGTATTATATCATGTATACATTAAGTACTCATGTGTTATTTGTGTACGATTAAGGTTTGTGCTTTGGAAAAAGGACACACAGTGATGAAAACAGTACACGAACACCTTTTCATACCAATTAGCAGGATTATTACATTCCCTTTAACAGCAAAAACACAATATCTCAAAGAAATTTATGAATTTTATCTGATGTAATCTCTCAACCTGTCAGATATGAGAAAAACAACAGGAAACTGAAGTGCTTTGTTGACTTTATGCGCTTCCAGTTGGACATACATTTGTACGTTGCTTCAACCCGTGCCTAAGCGCGGGTGGCTTTATATTTTGTCAGGACAGAGTGATAAAAAAGTTAACGTTTGCTGCTCAACCAACTATTTACATATCCCGTACGGCGTATACATATCATTAAAATGGTCGTTATTTACATGATTTATACACAAGATCCTCTCAGCCGGTGTACTGCTGTGAAGAGATAGATGAAAACGGGAATAAACGCAGAGGACTAAGAAGCGTCAAAACAGCGATCGATAATCAACGAAACCGACCTATGAGTTGTTGAGGAGGGCGTTCTGAATACTCTCAAAAACTGAAGTGTAGATGTCGTCTTTTGCCATCATTCCATCCAGGTATTCTAAAAAGAAAAGGTCAGATTTTAGGATAAGGCTGTCAAATTCGGGTAGGTTCGCAGGTCAACTTAGTTTTATGTGGGCCGGACCATTTTAGATATAATATTTCGTTATTTTTGTTAAAAAATCGGATTAAAAGAAATGGATCAAAAGCCCTAAATATTTTGTTTTTTTTGTAGCTTTTTTTCTTAGTAAGGGAAAATTAGTTTTTCAATTTCAAAAGGAAACAAAATATTTTTTCAATTATGTTCAATATTAAAGTGTAAAAAAGAAAATATTTTCATCTTTTTTTAGATTTTACAAAATGCTTTTTGAACTAAAAAAATGGATTAAATATAATATAATTAATATAATATTAATATAATATACATCTATATAATCTTCATTTGAATTTTGAATTTGATCCAAAAACAAAGTTTTACTTTACTTAAGATTGACTTTCTCGGGCCGCACAAAATATTGCGGCGGGCCAGATTTGGCCCCCGGGCCGCCAATTTGACACCAGCGTTTTAGCATATAGGAAACAAATCAGTTTTGCATTTAAATTGTTGCTATACCAGATTTAGCAGACTGTTTGCTTCAGGAAAAATAAAACGTCGGTACTCCTCTGTCGGCCAGATAGGTAAATTATTCGGTTGGAAATCAGCCTTCCTGTTCTCCTGTCCACGTACCTATTCTGTCACATTCGCTCTCCATTTGCTTCCGGTGCTTGAGATACATCGGCCAGACGTGGCCGTCGAAAAGACCGGGTGGGTCTGGGACGGTGTACGTTCTTGTACTGACCAGACACAAATCAGAAGGGCGTCAAAAGACTGGAATGGGTACGGCGGCGGCGGTCGCGGGAACGGAAACGGCAAGACGTTACACCACCTTCTCCTTGTCTTGCATTCCTCGTACGGAAGCGAAATGTAGAAGCACCTGTCGTAGACGTCGATGAGCGGCCTGCGGAAAGTTGAGATCCAGTTGAGATGAAATTGGGAAGTTACCGTTCACGGGGGTTACTTGGCGAGTGACCCACTTGTAGTTGTAGATGAGGAATCCCTCCACGATGAGAATGTGAATCCCCTTCGGATCCGAGCCGTAGTTCTCGGCGTCGGGCGATAGCGCCACGCCGTGGGATCGCGCAAACTTGACCGGGTTCTCCTGCCAGCCTTTCACGGTGCTGACCATGGCCTCCATGTCCAGGGCCGAGATGACTGGCAGAGGACAAAAAAACAGAAGAGCATTGAAGCCAAATGAAGCGCGTCGGGCCGGACGGGGTGCCGTGAACACGCTAGTCGTGGTTTTGCGAATGTCTCCGGCATTCACGTGGAATACAGTGTCAAGTTATGGTGTTTTTTTTTTACTGGATGGTTACCAAAAAAAGGCAAATGTGCATATGGTTTTTCCTACGCGAAAATCCATTCTTACCATCCCACTGTCTAAAGCCGTCCTCCCCGACTTCTATTTGATCGGGTTTCTGAAATAACAGTCACCAGTGAAACATTGCTGCAACCCAGTGACCCGTCGCAGCTGATCGCTCCTGGACAGGGAAGGCCGAGAACCTGTGTCCACCCAAAGGAGTGCACGGTCTTTGGGATGGGGTATTTTTTTGGGTGGGATTCGTATGGGACAGTTTTGACAGATTCGAGGGTTAAAATGATTGTGAGGGGTTGATGTTAAGAAGAAGGATATCAAAATGTTCGAGATAGGAAAGAGAAAAAACTGGGAAACCACATTTTTCAGGCCTGGAAAATTTGGGATTAATTTGGAAAATGGATGGAAGTTGTCCGGTTTATCCGTCAAACCAGATTAAAGTCTTATATTTGGTAATTTAATGGATTTTATGGATGTCAGATTTTTAAATCTGCTGTGAAATACTTTTGAAAATACAGAAAATCTTACGGGTAACCCATAACAAAACGCCCCTATTTCCCACGAGGTACTTAGTATCTATTTTTGTTTATCTTATTGATACTGTTTATGCTTTGTAGAGAGACTGAAAACTTGCTCATTAGGCCAAAGACAAACGGCAGCTTCCATCTGCCGGTTTTGGTTGTAACTCGAAGCAATTTCCCTGGATTTAAAGAAGGGACTCTAAAAGAATTTCATGGGATTTTTAAAGAGGGGACTCGGGCCTTGATGGTTGTCTGTCCAGGAGCCAATCAGCCGCTGGCGTCACTAGGTTACCGCCATGATAGGATAGAATTTTCGACTTGTGTCTTCGGGGAAATCCGTGGCGCGTACCTTGATTGCCATGGAATCTTACCTTGAAAAAGTCATCCTGGTGCACCACGCAACAGTTGGGTAACGTCCTGAGCAGTCTGTTCGTCAGGGTGGTCTTGCCACCGTTGGTCACTCTGTAGAAAAGATCAAGCGGAATAACTCGTGTTGCTAAGAAACAGACTTAAAATGGATACTTACCCTCCGATGCCAATGATGAATTTCATCCTGGTGTTTTTTTGTGGTTGTTTTTTTAAATTTTGGGGTGGAATTTAGTAATAAAATAAAGGGGAACTGCTTTTCTTTGCGCTAAGCTCTCTCCAAACCTTCCCTTCTCCTTCCTCTTGGACCTCAACAGTTCCCCTCCTTTTACTACTTCATTGATAGACAAAATTTGCCGGCTATTTAAAGGAAGCCAGCCGGCCGGGGGAACCAATCGGAAGGCTTCTTTGGGTGGAGGCAGGGTCTCATTTGCGTACTAGCCCCCCAATTTTTTTTCCACCTGTCAAGGAGGGGTCAAGAAAAGGAATGTGGCAGCCAAGAAGATTCCTAAAACAGTGCTTTGAAGGCTCGTTGGCAACATGGCCGACATTTCTGCAAAGTGTCCTGCGATTGGCTCGGAAGAGTCGGATAGGGGGATTTTAAGGGGAAAACTGGAGTGGTGATTTTATGGCGCTATATTTAACTCAGCGGGGCGTCATGCGTGTTTCTGACGCAACTGGTGGGAGATGGTGGCGGCCAGCCATGTGACTGGCAACGCAGGCGACCTATTCACCGCTCCGGGGTCGTAAAAGTCGAGTCTTCGGCAACTTGCTAACTAAGAGCGAGGGGTCTGTTCTAATCTGTTCGTATCTTATCTCGCTCACGTGTGTTCCATAAGGAAGTGAACTTTGCTTCAACTTTTTACCAGTACACATGTGTACATTGTAGGAAATTTACTGTATTTTCTTGTATATATAACTCAAATAAATGAAGACTGAATCAAGGGTACGGCTTATATGCGCATAAGACTTGCTAGACCCTAACCCTAACGTCAGCAAAGTAACATATATATATATATATATATATATATATATATATATATATATATATATATATATACTATTTGCTGGTTATTTTCTGTTTTGCAGTAAGAAAACAACCATAACAACTGGAGGAATTGATTCCTTATGATATTGACCCTAATACGTAATGTGCTTTTGATTCATAGAGTATCTCAGAAATACCACGTGCGATGATTTTTCTTAAGATTTTGCCTTCAAAGTAACACATTTGTACTCCCTATTAAAACAATGAATATGGAGGTGAAATTGTGAATCAGGGGGCGGCTTATATGCGAGAAATTGTCAAATGCGACGATATTAAGCCAATTTTAAGGGTGCAGTTTATACGTGGGGCGGCTTATATGCGAGAAATTGTCAAATGCAATGATTTTAAGGCAATTTTAAGGGTGTGGCTTATACGTGGGGCGGCTTATATGCGAGTAAATACGGTATACACTTTCATAAAAGTACAGAAATGGTATGCTAAATCAGTAACCCAAATTATTACTCACTCAGATTTCTTTATCTATTTTAGATTATTCTATCTAGTGAAAGTTACCGTGCTAAAAGTGGCAGTAAACATTTATTAAAAAATAATTCACAGAATTGCCCAGTGACATATTTTAACGGCAACTGCGTAGGTGATTTATAACCTTAACGAGGAAGTTTTAGAAGCATTGTGGAAATGAGCTGGGTAAATAAATACGTAAATAATCACGGTAAGGTCAGTGTGACAAGCTTTGTTTATTTTATTCCTGCTTAGTTCTCTTTCCAAAATATTACAAACAACATGTCACCTTTTTATAAATAACAATTATCATTTTTTTTAAATTGTCTTTGTTTGTTTACAATTCCCATCAGGCAAAAAGGACGCACAAACGGCAAAAGACAAAAGAGAAATTGACTAGCATGCCACCATTGCATCGTCGAAAAAAGGTCCATAAAACATCGACATTATTGCACATGAATCCAACACATGGCGTTTGTAAGGACAAAATATTTAAGACACCTTTTTTTATCTTCCAAAAATATACGAACACTTTCCCGCAATACGAATTGAAACGTGTAAAGCTTTTTGGTACAACCTTGTGTGAAGCGTCTATTCCGTTTACTTGAAAAACAATGGACTTGCATGTTTCGTATCCAGACAGGCCGTCCCAGATTGTGCCATCTTTGTCATTCAAATTTCTACAATGGAAACACACACACAAAAAAATTACAGTAATACCTCGCTACTTCACAGATTCACCACATTCCGGCTTGAATCCGCCAAATATATATGGAAAGTTTATAGTGTAGGCACACTAATATAAACATGAAATGGAGCGGAAAATAAAGACATGGCATTATTGAAGATTATTTCACCTGCCACTAGGGGCAGTGTCTACCTTCGGTAGGGAAAAACTTATGGAACTATTGCTCGCCATTTACATACTTGTCAACTTATACATTCTTGACATATTTTATGTTTTTTTATCATATAAATTGTGTACGCTGTATAACAACTTTTGTACGGGATTTTTCTAAAGTACGTTTTTTGTAAAACCAATGTTGTTTTACCCATTTTGGCTCTAATCCGCTTCGTCTCGGTCACTGGTAGCAGACGAAAACGTTATCGTCGAATGCTAATATTGTCATGCTTTAAGGACGATAAGCGCATGTGCATTCCCCTTTCACGGGTCTGCCTTTTCACTCTATAAATATAGCGAGTCAGCAAGCAATGTACCCTAGACAGTCAAGCTGTCAGGGTCATACAGCGACATCTACAGCATCTTGAATTTAGTGCACCGACTGATTGGGCGCCCCGTCCACTTTGAGCAAAATTTTAGTATGTGAGTAAATATGTGCCGCCTTGCATTTGTACTTTTTTAAAAATTGCTTAATGAGGGGTATTGCAATCATTAATAAGGGGCTATCATTAGGAAGATGTCTTTCCTCACTTTTAGTAAGACGACATGGATACAAATATCATCACAAAAAAGTAGAGTACAATCTTTACTTTAAAAATGAAATGTTATTTCTTGTGAGTGCAGAAATAGCGCACACTATTGTGATGGTTGAGTTCAATAACAGTGGCGAGAGGGTTTTAAAAGTCCAAATAATATGAAATGGACACCATCAAAACACCGTTCCTACATGGAGGGTACTCCCTTATTTCGGCAGGCCTTGGAACCTAAATACCGCGATAAACGAGGTATTACTGTAATGTCTGGAAATGTTGCCTTTGCGTTACCGAATGGTCCAAAATGAGATCTTTTGGAATGTGGGTTATGTTAATAAGAGAAAGTGTGTCAGTGTTCTTCCTCATCTTGAACCCTGTGGAGCATTCCCAGACCAGCTGATGGCTCATGACATCGAGCATATGGAGCGCACCTGAGCCACGGGTTGAGCCCACTGCATTTTTTTCCTCCGGTTTCAGAACACCGCGTGTGATAGCGATCAATTTCCCCCGGCCGGGTTGCCCCGGGGCCGATTGTTAAAAATAGAACCTATCGCTGGCGTAGAGGACGACTTAAAAAGATGAACAGCTGTGCTTTATGTAAGACTGGCGTCCTCAGGGAATATGAGGTGTGAGGATTGTGTGACACACACAAATATGTGCACACATTGAGCTGGTGACTTAGCACACTTTAAGTCAAGCCGTTTGGTAAATGTCTGATTAAAAGAAAAGTTTTTTGACGGGAATACAAAAATCTGGGGGGTTTATAGTTTTGCCAATTTCTAAGATGATGGAAAAAAAGACTCATGCATGATAGAAAACTCCCTAAATGAGTGGTGCTAAACTCATTTACGGAGTTTTCTATCCATGAACTGAACTGTAGTCGAGATATTTTTCATGTTTTTTGTGAATATATATATAATATTTTGTGAATATATATATATATATATATGTATATAATATTTTGTGAATATATATATATGTATATAATATTTTGTGCATGTATATATAATATTTTGTGAATGTATATATAATATTTTGTGAATATATATATATATATATATATATAACTGTATATACTGTAGTCAAGATATTTTTCATATTTCTTGTGAATATATACATATATAATATTTTGTGAATATATATAACTGTATATACTGTAGTCGAGATATTTTTTGTGAATATCTCTCTCTCTCTATATATATATATATTTTTGTATATATATATATATATATATATATATATATATATATATATATATATATATATATATATATATATATATATATATATGTATTATATATATGTATTTATATATGTACAATATATGTATGTATATATGTATATATATTTATGTATATACATATATATACATACATACATATATACATATATATATATACATATATACATCTATGTATATGTATATATTACAGCAACAGGCTTATTTATTTATTTCTATATTTATTTTTTTACTAACTTGCTTATTACCCATCAATTTATGTCTAAAATGCCTTTCCTTTATCTGCATTCTCACCCTCTTGCTACTGTGACAATGAAATTTCCCGAATACGAGATGAATAAAGCTCATCGTTCAAAGCTTGTGAAGTAGCACGCAACTCATATTGGACGTCAAATCTATCGTACACACCGTTCCAAGTAACACAAATATCTTTTATCATGTGGCATTTTAACAGAGTATTATTATTCCCGAGTTCATTAGGTGAGTTTATGCGCCTCGTACAGTTAGCACGACATGTCAAAGAGCGCCTTGGGTGTCACCATTCACTGTAGATTCCTTCGCACAGCTGCTTGCCAGCTACTGTAACATTGCATTTCGAGCCAAAGTCAAACCCATTTCCGCATACTTCTACCTAAAATTGTCCACCACAGTGATTCTCAACGTCGGGTTGGACCATTAGCGGTGCGTGGACTCTCTCTAGCGTAAAGGTCGGGAATCTTTTTGACAGAGAGAGCCATAAACAATTCCTATGTCCAAATTTTATGCCCTGAGAGCCATACTCAGAAGTAAAAATACATGAAAATGTGATTTTTTTTTTGGTCTTTTTACCACTTTTAAAGTACAAAAAGTCTCTGAATTATTTTGACAACATTGCTACACTGTTGCTAATCAAAGAGTATCAAAGAGAGTATGCACGCAGAAGAGTAGTAATAAAAAATATGTTTATCAGCTCTGTCAATATTTTAGTAGATAGGCATATGCACCCATCAAAAGAGCCACATATGGCTCGAATGGAATGCGATGTGATGAGATTTAAAACATGGCATACTGTACTTATACAGACAGCCTGTGTAATTAGATTAGATTAGATTAGATAACTTTATTCATCCCGTATTCGGGAAATTTCATTGTCACAGTAGCAAGAGGTATTTCTATTAAAAAAATGGGAGTACAATTTTTAGACCCACCAACATGACAAAGTCGCTTGGTGTCATGGCAACACATACCTTTGAATTTCAGAATTCGCTCCCAATCTCAGCGATCGTTTGTTTCAGCCTATGAAGGAGCGGAAAACACCATTAGTTAATTATAGGGAAAACATTTCATATAATTTAAAACTGTTCCTGGGTGAAAGGTTTAGTATTTTTTGGTTTTAAAGCATTTTAGACGTCCCTTCGTCTTAACTATTATCAAATTGTGAAATTTAGTTAAGCAGATACTTTTTTTTCCGCTTACGTTGGAGAAAGATATTTTCGCCAGTGCCGGAACAAATGTGAAGAGGGCTGAGGTGCAATGAGTATGAAGGGGCCCCCCGAGCGGCCTAAAATCTTTGGTTTCCTTGCTAAATACACATTAATATATCCGATTATGTTTGTGTCAGTGTGTGTGTGGTAGGTGTCTACAAACCTTTCTGTAGTGGGCAGCACATTTCCATTCTGCTGCTCTTGTTCCAGTCTGCAAACACACAAATACATCGAAAAGCGTGCTACTATCAAAGATAATGATAATATTATTATAAGAATTATTGCAATTTTTAAACAAATACGTACTTCTAGAATTGAAACATAAATTATTGTGATTAAGTCTTTGTAGGAGAAATGGCAAATATCATCTTAAGTCAGGGGTGTCAGACTCGGGTTGGTTCGCGGGCCGCGTTAACGTCAACTCGATTTCATGTGGGCCGGACCATTTTAGATATAATATTTAGAATTTTTTTTTATAAATGGATTAAAAGAACTGGATTAAAAGCCCTGAATATTCAGTTTTTTATTGCTCTAAAACAATGTTTATTTGAGCTTTTTTTTAAATATATTTCTAGATTTTACAAAATGATTTTTGAACTAAAAACACAGAAAAAATGGATTAAAAAATTACAATTATTGATTTAAAAGGGGGAAAATCAGGAAATTTAATATACATCTATACTCTTCATTTGAATTTGATCCTAAAACAGAAAGTCGGCACTCATGATTTACTTTCCCGGGCCACACAAAATGATGCGGCGGGCCAGATTTGGCCCCCGGGCCGCCACTTTGACACGTGTATTAAGTGAAGGCTTTTGCAAAAGAAAAATATTTTATAAACAAAAAAAAAAAAAAAAAAGTCAAATAATGTGCCTAAAATAGCAAGAATTGCCTTCAATAAAATGATAACTAAAATAAGAGCATCATTAGATTGTGACATAACACAAACACATTAAACACTCACCTGGCTTTTATCTTCTCATCGTCGTACCTGAAAGGAATAAAAAAGAAAAACGGTTAGAATCAGCATTGACTGATGCTTTTTGTTTATTCTTTTTCCTTTTTTTTGCAGCGCCTGACGGCAGAGAACTAGCTACTTACTGCAGAACGCACTCAGGAACCTGCACGTGCACCATGGGAATGAGCAGGCTGACCTCGTGCAACGTATACACGTAACGAATCTTGTCCAGGAACTTCACACTGTGGCAAAGTTGGAAACATATTTTGAAAATTGTCCCAAACGATGACAATGCACACATTCTTCTCATATGGACTAAAAATGCGTGTTTTTGGTGGAAACGTCACCAACCTGATGAACGGTCTGGAGATGGCCAGAATGGTCCGGATGAACCACGTGGGGTGAACGATGATCAGACACTTGAGATTCTTCCTCAATCTGCATTGACAATTTTTAGTTTGATATTATGACATGCCATGATTGTGCATTTTTATTTTAATCTTTCGATGACCTCCTCATCAACTGCCCCCTACCTACCCCGTCCAGCCTCTACAAATCCCAGTGCCTTAGAAGGGCAGAGAGCGTCATAAAAGACAATACGCATCCCGGCTTCCACCACTTCAACCTGCTGCCCTCTGGAAGGCGCTACAGAGTCATAACAGCCAAGACAAACAGACTCAAGAACAGTTTCTTCCCAAGAGCTGTCACCATACTCAACACGAGTTCTGCACCTAGGATCTACATCAAGACTTATTACTACTACTTATACTATTTATTTATCATGTTGACCACTTATTTATCTATTACTATTTATTAATTACTTATTTATCATGAATATAATGATTATCCATGTGTTTGTTTGTTGTTGAGTCCATAGACTCAGCGAGTGGTAGTGCTGAACGTCTTCAAAACCATGGAACTCATCCTGGACTTCAGACAGAACAAGGCCTCTGCTAATCTCACTTGGACTACTTACTTATTTAGTTCTTATTTATTGATTATTGATTTGTCTGTTTGTTGTTGTTATTTGTGCACTACGTGGTGAAAGCTTTAAATCTCATTATACTTGTATAATGACAATAAAAGCATTCAATTCAATTCAATTCAATTCAATTCAGGTACAATCTTACTTTCTGTCAATCATCTGGTAGCATTTCTTCAGCCAGCCAATCCCAGGCATCTTCCTCCGAGGCGTGGCGCCGTTCAGGTAGACGATCATGTAGTCGTCGGCTACCAGCAGCTCCAGGCTGCTCACCACGTACCTGGACACAATGTTTATTTTAGCTTTTCTTATATATTTTTAGATTATACAAAATAATTTTTGAACTAAAAACACAGAAAAAAATGGATTAAAATATTACAATTATTGATTTAAAAGGGGGAAAAATCAGGAAATTTAATATACATCTATACTCTTCATTTGAATTTGATCCTAAAACAGAAAGTCGGCACTCATGATGTACTTTCCCCGGCCACACAAAATGATGCAGTGGGCCGGATTTGGCCCCCGGGCCGCCATTTTGACACATGTGACTTACAGGAAGAGGTTCTCCATAATGTACGAGTAGTCGTCACAACCGCTGTCGGGGAGGTAGCAGGCTGAGAACACGATGATGGCGTTCAGGCCTTCTCCGTAATATCCTGTGGGCAAAGTGGATCGATAGTTAAACGTTTTTTCGCCGAGCGTCAAGGACGGGACGGGACGCTTTGGTGGGAGAACTCGCCTCCGTGCGTGACGACCCTGAGGTACGGCCTGATGACCTGCATGTCGATGCGTTGCTCTTGGTCGCCGATGATGACCGTCCTCCAAAGGCGGCCCGCTGAGTCCCGCTCCTCCTCGCCTTCGCCCGGAAGAGCCTTGGCGCTGGCCACGGGCGTGTCGTCTGGAATAATATCGTGGGTTTTAGGAGTGTTACGGGTATTGATGTCGTTGGGTGATGTGCAATTGAATAACAATTGATCAATGTCTTTGTCTTTAAGAAATACGGTTTTCATTCAAATTAATTGTCAAAAATTGATTTTACTGATGGTGTATGTCATATCAAAGGGTTTTGTTTTTCAACACTTTAATTGTTTTTTTAAATTAAATGTTTTTATTACTACATTCATTTATTTTCTGATTAAAAAATACTAGAACATTTTAAATAAAATGAATGAATTGAAGGATCCGCCTAGGGTAAAAAAATAAAGAAAACAAATGTCAATTAAAAAAGCAGCATTAATAAAAACAGAAATAATTTTAAAAAATATTATAAAACCCTTCCGGTTAAAATGGATTGGACACCGTCAATAGGTGCATCCAAAATCAATTTACCAATTACCAGAGCACATAGTCTGTCACTTGGGCTGTCAATGAATGAGTTCAGCGTGTGTGGCTCCAGTTTTTTTACCTAGGTCTACATTGTCTTGTGTGTCTGTCTTGCTACTGCAACCAAGGAAATTTCCCGAATACGGCATGAAATAAAGTTCTAATCTCATCTCATCTCAACTCATGTCATCTATTCTAATTGACCTCTTTTCCTAACTACCACAGCAGTCCCTGGAAGGGTTGATTTCACTTCGACATTGTCTTTGATAGCCGACTCTTTGACGTCTCTCACCTTCCCACTCAAGCTCGTTGCCGTTACTGCCAAAGTCCAGCGAGTCGGTGTCGTCCGGCGTCTCCATGTCGTCCACGTTGATGTCCAGGTCATCCGAGAGTATCGAGCCCTCGCTGTGGTCCAGCGACAAGTTCATGTCGGGGGCCGTCAGCGTGCGTCGTTTGGACCGGTCCTTGCCCGTCCCGCCCACGTTCAGACTACAGGGGGGGTCTTACCCGAGAAACCGGTCCGGTAAACGTCACGTCAAATAAAACTAGGCATTGTCTGTTTACATACTGGTTCTGTTGTCGCCGAGGCCGCCCGTGGAATCTCCATCTTCTGGCAGAGGCCTGTGGAACACGGAGGACGTGGCGTTAGGAACCCAAGAAAAAACTGCGCGTGGGGGAGATGGGAAAGCGAAAGACCTGGGGAAGTCCTCATCCTGCCACTCGTCCTTCACTTCCATGCTGTCCATGCGTAAAGTGGCCTCCGCTGTCCCCATGGTGGGCGGAGCTTGTTTGGGAATCGGCTGGCTGCTTTTGAAAATGACGCAAAAAAAACAAGTCATGATTGATTTTTCTTAATGAACATGGCCTGCAGGAATATGCTGAAAAAGAATCGATAAAGTAGTACTGAGTGAAAACGAGTCAAGGGAAAATCACATCTATATAATCATTCAATAAAACAGCCATTAGAGTACAAAAAAACCAATCAGCAACACAAGCCAATTATATTGACGGATTGGGCGATTTTGTTGTTGTAGCATTTAGCAGACCAAGTACAGTGGTACCTCGACATACGATCTTAATCCGTTCCGGGACTGAGATCGTATGTCGAGCTTCTCGTAACTCGAGCGAACGTTTCCCATTGAAATGAATTGAAAACAAATTAATCCGTTCCAACCCTCTGAAAAAACACCAAAAACAGTCGTATGTAGAGCTGATCATAGGTCGAGGTACCACTGTATGTTAGCGGCATTGAAGTCTTAAATTTGTCTTGAGGTTTGCAAAAGTGTGTTTGCTTACCTTAAAGAGGAAATCATATTCAATAAACTACATAAAATATGTCTTAATAAAACTCAAAGACTCTGAATATTGCTAGAAATTTGCAACAACAAAAAAAGCTTAAAGTTGACTTGTGCTGGAAAGGAAGTTTAGCACGGATACAAAATAAAACTGAAGTTTTCCTTACAAAATAAAGCTCTGTTGGCAACGAGGATTGCGTAGTCTGTCCGTACTTTCCATGAACAGATAATATATTTCATTTTTTTTATCAATTACGCCTGAATTCATGCGTTCTTGTGACTTCTGTCTGACAAAGAGATCAACCCGATACGTTTTCGTCGTCATGACGCATTAGCATCGATGTTATTTTTAGGTTACATTCACAACACCTAAATGTATTCGACGTTCACAAAAACAAGTCAACCTCCTTGATGTCTCAATTGTCTTTGATGTTTCGGAAAAATGAGACTAATCCGGGCCTTTCCCCCGGACATCAACCCGAATAGATTCCACGGATAATAAATGCAGGCCAGGGAAAACAGCACTTAAGGGCAAAAGGGCGGCCTGCATGCGGGTACTCACATGGAAAAACCAGCGTCGGTGCGATGCGATGACGCCGCTTCAAAGGCGTGGGAAAGCCTCTGCGGTTTTTTTTTAGAAGCGCCAACGCCGCACCATCAAAAGCGGCAAAGACGACATTCCCGCGTTTGATGCCAAATGATCCACATGCCAAAATATAATCCTCCCTCCGGTGGCTTTCACCTCTGCGGAGCGCCGTTCCCTGGGCTAAAGCCGCGCCCCCTTTAATCCTGCCGTGATGATGTCATCCATATGCCGCTTATGTAATCAAAGCAGCGTCCTCTTTAGAACGCGGCGCCTCCGGGATGGCACGTTTTTTTTTTATGCGTCACGTTCGCTATTTGTCATCCGCTGGGTTTATTTTGAAAAGGTACTCACGCGGCGACCAGTCTGGAGGTTTCCTCTCAGCTGTTTCCAAGGCAACCGCATCCTTTTTAAGCCCATTCGCTCGTAAACATTCTTCCTCTCATCACGATGCGCGACGAGTGAGTGAAGCTTTTGTTGAGTCACACAAAGTGACGCCCCAACGACGAGTTTGCTTTTACCTGAAAAAATAAAATGCAATTGAGAAAAACATGTGGATGAATGGAGTCAATGTCATACTACAAAATAGAGGTCACATAATGATAGGATGTGAGAAAAGACATGAAAATAACAGGATTTTTTTTACATTCATTCATTTTCAGTTTTGCTTATTCCTCGCGAGGATCGCCAGGGTGCTGGAAACCGCCGGAGTACCCAGAGAAAATCCACGTAGGCACGTGGAGTTTGCTTATCCTCATGAGGATCGCCAGGGTGCTGGAGCCTATCCCAGCCATCTTGGGGACCATGAATTGGTTGCTAGGCAATTACAGGGGCATTATTCAACAAGATTTGGGATGTGGGAGGAAACCGGAGTACCCAGGGAAAACCCACGCAGGCACGTGGAGTTTGCTTACCCTCATGAGGATCGCCAGGGTGCTGGAGCGTATCCAGACCAACTTAGGGATGATGAATTGGTGCATGTTTTCGGGATGTGGGAGGAAACTGGAGTACCCAGAGAAAAACCCACGCAGGCATGTGGAGTTGGCTTATCCTCATGAGGATCGCGAGGGTGTTGGAGCCTATCCCAGCCAACTTAGGGACCATGAATTGGTTGCTAGGCAGTTACAGGGTATGATTCAACAAGATTTGGGATGTGAGAGGAAACCAGAGTACCCAGGGAAAACCCACACAGGCATGTGGAGTTTGCTTATCCTCATGAGGATCACCAGAGAGCTGGAGCGTATCCAGACCAACTTGGGGATCACAAATTGGTGCATGTTTTCGGGATGTGGGAGGAAACTGGAGTACCCAGAGAAAACCCACACTGGCGAACATTCAAACTCCAAACAGGAAGGTCAGAACCCACCAGGAAACATTAAAATTTAGAATATATCTACATGTTTGAAATATATATATATGATATAAATATAATATTGACTACTTTGTCACCTCCAAAGTAATTGTCATGGCTTGAATGCGACCACAGGAGGGTGATGGAGAGCAGGTGAAGCTGCCAACGCTACATGGGCTGCCCCTCAATTACCCATCAGCCCTGCGGCCCGCCTTTGTTTTCCTTAAGAATGCTTCTTATGAAAGAGCTGCCCTGAAAATTTCCAAAGAGGTATCGCGAGCGACAAGACAAGACAAACAATGACCTACATGTGCATTAAGATACGGATTAGCGCGGCCGATTAGAACCCGCCCTCGCACACATGCCTCCGAATTACGCACGCTTGACGATGACTCACTGATTGATTCGCCATTAAACAACAAAAATCGAACAGCACACGCAACTGTCGTCAAGAATATGAGCCGCAACTATAGACTACGAATCGCTTTTCTTCACAGAGGATAAAGAATACATGCCTGCGTTGATCCTGGCTAGCTTTCGGCACACGAATGGTCACGTTTCAGTTCTACTTTGACCGGAAATGTTGTCTTTAACGTTGTCAATGGCAGTTATTGAAATTAATGTCAACTTTTCTATAAGTCGCATTTCAACCCGTGTTTTTAAAGGCCCGATTTCGACGCCAGACGAGTACGTATTAGACAAACTTCCTGCCCGGTGCTCGACTATGACATCAACGGATGCGCGTGTAGATTACGTGGGAGCTTTGAGGTGTCTTGTTTATTTTATTTGGGCTCAAATTAGCCGAGGGTCAGAGAAGATCGGCTTAGCCTCGTAGGCCAGCGTTCGGCTCGGCGCTCTTGTGTCGGGATGGCGCCGTTTAAACACGCCTCTTAACCCAGCGCGCTTTAAAACAATAATTATTTAATCACATTAACATCTCCGGGCTGACATCATCTTTTTGGCGGCGTGTGTTGAGGCTGCGCCGGCGTTGGACCAGCTCTAATTTTCCACCGATGAGAGAGTAAAAGCAGGCGGTCAATGGGGGGGGGGGGGGGGAAGACGCCGATCTCCGGCCGAGAGGTCAAGCGCAAAGGGAGACATTGTGTGCCAAGCTGCACGTAAGCTTGTTTCAACGTAGGCTTGGCCTTACGCAAACATATTAAAAAAGATGCAGTAGACATGACAGTGTATTTATAGTAAATATCATTCCATAAATCCTATATTTTATACTTTTTTTAAACAGTAACGTTTGTCGTAAACCCTTGTTGATGAATGCTGGCACAAAAGAACTAAAAAGACATTTGATGAATAACATAAATAAAGATTTTATGATACTGGCACCTGATGGAGAAGTGGTTCATTTGCTTGATTTGGTGCAGACAGCCTGGGTTTGATTCCCACTCAGCGGCGGTGTGATTGCAAGGGCAAATGTTTGTCTGGCGACCAATCGATGGACAGCTCCTGTGACCTGTGACAGACATAATGTTGGTGGGTTTGTCTTAGAAGAGAAACAATCCTATGCGCAATAAGGGATCCTAAGCTGGATGAATGCGGGAAGGGTTTTAACCCCTTTGGCCATTTTGGCAAACTGAAAGATTAAAAGATAAAGCGGCAGAAAAGCTTCCAAGGTTTCTTAAACGCGCGCCAAACAACTGTGTTACCTTACAACGCCTCCATTTATGTTGTGTCCAATCAAAAAAAAAAGGCAATTTATATTCAATTGCAACTACGAACTGTAGATCCACTTAAGGATTGCATTTGTCAAATTTGATACAATCAAATAAGACAGTAAATTATGTCAGACGTTTTTGGGACATTAATTATTCATTAATTATGAGTTATATTTACCCTGGCTCCTGTCTTTAGTGAGTTGGGATGATTGCCAGCACCTCCGTGACCCTCGTGAGTCAATAAGTGAAGAAATACATTATACGTAAAAGGTTAAAATCCAATTTCCTTATCTTAAATTTGAAAGTAAGATTTTTAAAGGAATATTTTCCCCTCAAATATATATATATATATATATATATATATATATATATATATATATATATGGGGGCAAATATATATTTAAAAATTATATATACATACATACAAATGTACATATATACATATACACATATATAGTACTAAATATATATATATATACACATTTATATATATATGGCATATATTTGAGGGTAAAATATTGCTTTAAAAATACTACTACTACTACTATATATCTGTATATAGATGAATATGTATGTATATGTATATATGTACATATGTATGTGTATATGTATATATGTATCAGTATATATGTATATGTGAACATATGTATGTATATATATACATATATACATACATATGTACACATATATGTACATATATACATATACATACATATATATAGTACTAAATATATATATATATATATATATATATATATATATATATATATATATATATATATATAAATTTATATATATGGCATATATTTGAGGGGAAAATATTGCTTTAAAAATCCTACTACTACTTTTTATATGAATATGTATGTATATGTACATATGTGTACACACATATATATATATATATATATATATATATGCATATATACATATATACATATACAAACATACATATGTACATATATACATATACAAACAAATATATAGTACTAAATATAAAAAATACAATATAGATGTATGTCAAAACTACATACACATCCCTCTTAAAGGAAAATATTACAAATGATATGCTTTAAAACCTAGTTGGATAGATTCTTCCACAGTGATGGAACATATTTTTTTCCACCTAGAATTAAAATGTCCATTATTAAAAAAGTGTCTAATACTTAGACGTCCAATCCATTTTTCCTGAATGGGTTTGTAGTCATCATTGGATTGGACCAATATTATAACCTCAATGATAGCCAATGAGTTGATTTTTTTTTGCTGTTACCTTTGATTGCAATTTTTTTCCCCCATATAAGCCCCCAAGCTAGTCACATGGTCAGTCGTTAGGCCCTCCCCGCCATCAGCTTCTCCCCATCCCCCTTTTCTTTCCCTCACTTCCTCCTTTCCTCCCTCGTCCACTCGCAAGCTGACACAGCGCCTTTGCGGCGTTAGCCGCTTTGTGGCTAATAGGATGTGGCGGGCTTAAATTGTCATCTGATAAAACTAAGATGCTTGCTAACTATGCGGCGCCCGCTTAACCAATTTGCACCCAATTAGGATAATGGTGGGGGAAACAAGCAAAGAGGGACAGCTTTAATATATTAATGTGATAACATGATTATCAATTTCCCTCGTCAATTGACTCGCCACCACCAGCTTTTTTTCACGCGATCCAGAAGTTGAATTGCTGTTGTATTTCGGATCATAACAGCGTACTTTCGCTAAACGTCATAAACCGATGGCCAAACATTAAGAGCAGAATTCATCCATCAATCATAGCAAATCGTCCAAGTCCTGAAGCAGCAAAGCAGCCCCAGAACATGATCGCTTCCATGATATCACTCGATACAATATTTTCCAGGGAAATATTCAAACTATTTGATTATTATTTAGCAAAATACAAGCCTTTTACCCATTTTTGTTTTGGAAAGCCGCCATCCGTCTTTATGTTATTGATTTCTGAGAGAAGGCGGGCCTAAAGATTTTTAGATGTTGTCCTGGGTTCCTTTGAGAGTTCCTGGATGAGTCATAATGCTCTTGGAGTCATTTTTAAGGGCCAATCCAGAGAAGATGACCACGATTTTGTCATTTGTTGACAATGCCGCACACTGTGGTTTGTTTTTAGCAACAATTATTTGATGATGGTGTTACAGGGGGGCAATTATGTTTCTACGCAGCGCCAGGTACTGTTAAAAAGTATATTTTTTCCCCTCGTAGCTCATTGGATGTCATTGACGGCACTAGTGGAAGTCAGCAAATGATCACTGCCAACCCTCCCAGTAAAAATGGATTAAAAGTGTAGTGTTTTCAATGGCATTGAAAGATTAGGACGGAATAATCGGCATAATTATGCTTACAAGTATGCCTTCTTTCATGGGATTTTTTTTAATGGTTTCCATCTTAGCAATAAATCTATATTATTAGTTACTGACGACAATTTATGGCGAATACGATTGGCAAATCAACCTAACGTGACGATTCCTGTACGCAATGAACGAGAGTGAATCCACATTGTAGCAATGTCATGTTGTGGTCGAGTATATAGGGAATAAGCCGGCCTTGTTGGCAAAGAGGCCCACTGTTGACAGATGGCTTTAAACTTGTTAGCAAGCATTGGAACAACAACACCCACTCAATTTAACAGCCATATTCTTAATAAAAGACATACGCTTTACGCAAAGGAGTCTTTTGGAATGTTTCGGACTCTTTAGGACAGTTTTGGGAACTGAGTGTTCAAAGAAAGGTGCAGAAAAGTCAAACTTGCTTCGTTTGGTGATGAAGGAGCTCACCAGATATGAGCGGAACTTTTCTGTTTTTGGTTTTTTTGTGCGTCATGGCGTCCTAAATATAAGGAGTGTTGCGAGAGGAGTGAGGTCAGAGGAAATCTCTAGTGAAGTCTTTAGGCTCATTAAGGAACTAGCTTGATCTCTGCAACACCTCCTGCTGAAGCGGTGGCAGCTCGGCTGGACTGGGCCAGCTGGCACGGGGAGAGAAACTTGCAAAGCCCCCCCGATGCTATCCAAAAAGCCCACCAAGGGATAGCCAATGCTACCTACCATTACTCACTGACTTATCTAATTTGATTCGGCCTTCTGTTCGAGTACTCTTGTTCAACTATCCAGATCTTTTATTATTAGTCTTTTCAGCATTTTAGGTGGCAGTGTTTTGTTCAATGAGATCTTTGATTGGACGTCTATCGCGGTCAAAGACAAACATGATCAGTCAATCGGAGTTCATCTATGAAATAAAATTGATTTGACGTTGATCATTGTCACCGTTTTTTTTTTAAACATTAATCATTAAAATTCAATTCAATTTGAAACGCAACAACAAAAACACTCACTTTTGTTGTCATTCTGGTTGTGACATCACAACCAGAATTAATGATCACTTGTAGCTTGCTAGTATTGCACTCATCATGTCTCTTTACACTGGCTTTTTCCTCAAATTTTTAAAGTTCCATTTGGCCAGCGAGATTTTATTGCGTTTTGACGGCAAAAAAAAACTTGACTTAAAACTATAACTCAATAATAAATGGATTCAGTTTGAACCACAAATCCACAGGAGGATAATCCAAACTTTTACACATCTCTGGTCACACGATCGACAAGGAAAACGTTTCAGCACGACAAAGGATGTTCGACCTGCTTTTTTGGTGGCCCCAAAAAAAAATCTAAAGGGGGAAATGATTCGGGAAGAGTTTCCAGTGGGTAAGCATTCAAGTTAAAAGTCCATCTCTTGTCTCTCTGGAGTTTGTAATGAAGGGATTAGTGCACAACTCTCACTTAGCGGCCTTTATCTGGCACACAATGGCTTTTTTGAAAGAAAGTTTTGTCAAGGCTTCATTAGCGACGGCCTCCAACTGAGCCTTGAATGCGGCGCACATTTGGAGCAATTACTTGGGCAGAAAACAACTGTCAGTCATTCTTAAAGGGGAAGGATCCCTATTAATACACCTCTTCATCTCGCCTCCATTTGTCTTCCTTTTCGCGGTCCATTGTGTTTTTTTGGGTAGTTTTTTTTTTCACTCCCTTCTTTTAATTCGAGTTTGTTATGTGAAGGAAGACGGGACGCTGTCGTCACATTTGCTCACTTGTGGAGGAGGCGTGGGTGGAGGGAGGGAGGATTTGGAGGACTTGGAGGACTTAACGTGGAGCAACAAGTGCCACTTGAGACCGGTCAGTGTCGGTAGCTTACTTCGATGCTACGGCCATGAGATGAGTAGCCTGTGAGGAGAAGCAAATGTAGGGAAGGGTCACCCGTTTTCTTGGGATTCCATGGTTCCTTCTCCTCGGGAGACCAACATGTCCGTCCTTGGGGTTACGGCGGGACAAAGCGCCAAGTGAACTGAGTGCGTTGGCACGTCGGTCCGTCCCGTTTCCACTGGCGAAAGCGGCTCGAATGCATTTGTCAATGGATACCTTGGCAATGGTGGAAGACGGTTGCCTAGACAACTATGACATGGCCAAAGGCGCCGCCGGCTCCAGCTCCGGGGGCAGGGTGCACAGCATCGATGTCATCCTGGGCTTCGCTAAGGAGCAGGACACTCTGCTCCACCAACACCACGCCGTCCACGGCCACCAAGACAACGAACAGCGGCAGAAAGCCACGCGGGAAAACTCGCAGCTTGACAAGCACGACCCGTATGGGCATCTTTCGGAATTGGGGGATAACTCGCAACACCCGTCCTATCACGGTCAGTGGTGATAAAATGGTGAAAAACGAGTGAGCGAGCCAGAAACTTTCGTTCGAGAAGTACTTTGAGAAACGTTTCGAACGTTTACCCAACGGCACATTTAGTTAAAACTGAGAATATTTTGTTTTTTTTGACAAAAAACACTAAATTTATGAAACTGTCCGACACAATCGTGACTTTTAAATTGCTTGTGTGATCTGAATTGAGTAAACATTGCAACTTTTAAAAGCCACTTAATGTGCCAACAGATAAAAAAGTTATATTGCGATTTGTATACTTTGCCTGTATATTAATTATAATGAGTATAATGAAAACTTTCAACAATAGCATGGTGATAACTTTTTAAATAATAATTTGTATATCTCAACAGAAAAGGGAAACTTTTTTTCAGGCAAATGTGAGCTTAGGAGTAGCATATGATTAAAATGATTGGTAAAAACATAACATTTTAACGTATCGCAAGACATGACTGTTTATTTTTTTTAAACATTTTTTAGGTTAATTTTAAATCAAACCTCTCCAGACTGACCGCAAAAAATCCATTTTGGAATACAGCATTAATAGATATTTTAAAAGCTCCTTTCTTTTCCTAATCCTTGATTTCTTTGCATTTATGTTGCATTGATCTACAAGCAAAAACGATTATAGCCATAATTTACATGTTATCTGGTAGGAGTCAAACATAAGAGTATATAATAAGTCTACTTTTCAACAATTGCTATATTGTACGTTTCAAATACTACAAAATAATCCTCAAGGATATAATACATGGACCTCGCCAATACTGTTTGCCGTGTTTCTGATCTTTGGGATACTTGGTTTAGCTATTGTGACATGATGCCATTAGCAAAAGCAAATACCTGTCTTAAAACATCTTTGGTCGTTTCTGGTAGACACAATGCTGAGTGTGTGGAAGGATTACAGTGGGATTTACTAACTGCTAGGGAGCATCTGTTCCTGTGGGATTACTTGAAGGGAGGAATTCAGTGAAAGATGTCATGTCACTTGGGGCTCTCAAAGACCCCCTGTGGTAAGGAACCACCGCCAAGGGAATTGGTCAGATTTCACTACTCAAGAAACTCGGTGGCTTGAAGCAGAAATGCGGTTTCCTCAAAGAAACCAAGTATCTTCTCTGTCCTTTCAGCGCCGGACCTCTTCTCCAGCGACAAGTGCAATGGAGAGATGAGCAGCATGCAAAAGGAACTGGCCGAGGATTCCCCCAAGGCCGTTGCGGAGGAGGAAGAGCACGGCAAAAAGAAGCACCGCAGGAATCGGACCACCTTCACCACCTATCAACTGCACGAGTTGGAGCGCGCTTTCGAGAAGTCGCACTACCCCGATGTCTACAGCCGTGAGGAGCTGGCCATGAAGGTCAACTTGCCTGAAGTCCGGGTGCAGGTAAGGCCAGAATTTACTCAGGACACAGTGTCCCCTTGCCCAGAAAAAAATGGGACCAGGATCTAAAACCCAAGGAAGTTAAAGAGTTCAGCGTAGTGACTAAAAACCTAGGTCGCCTCTCTCCGTCAGGTGTCCTACTTTTAGTCCGTGACCAGGCCGTAAACCTGCCACCCTTTGGCTCTTGGCCAAGCTCTTACAGATCAAATCCTCTGCGCTCCCAAATCGGTTGTAGTTTGGTAGCTTGCTCAAGGGCACTTAGACACTGCTTGGATATAGAATTGCCTTTATGTTAAACGGTCCCAGCTCCATTTTGTAGTCCAGAACATAGCATCTTAAGATTCGGATTCCTCACGGCTACTAGGACAGTATTTTGCATTTTCTCTGGTGAACATGTCCAAGTTCCACATTAAGCCTAGTAACTTTTGGTCTGAAGCAGGGACTAGACCAGATCAAAGTCCCATTGCAGGCCTTAAATCTGCAAACAACTGATGTCCAGTTAGATTGACTGTTCATTCATGGTAACTTTACCAATGGCTTGACCTCTCCTGTTCCATTGTTGTATCCAAAGCAGGTATGGAACATAAGACTCTTTCTTCTAAAACCAATGCCTTCCTTTTAAAGATCAACTCATTGCTCTACACAGCAGTTAGCGTATCAGTGACTTATTCGTGGATACTTCCATGGTACCTAAGCATCTCAATTTGGTGATCAGTTTCAACTAGAATAATATAAGGCTTCAAATCTGGAACGCCTGGTACTCCAAAGCGAATATGGGCAACTATAAGCAGGGTCGGTTCTTCCCCCCAAATGCTTCTTCAAAAGGGATCAGAAGTAACCTGTCAAATGAAGTAAAGCCAAAGTCTAGGTCCTATACTCGAGAACTTTCAGTCCAGGCAGAGTATAAAATGTGTGGACGGCATCAAAAATGGATTTTAGTTCCGATTCTAACCATCTACACAAAAAGTGCTGCTCTATTTTTAGGATGTTCCTTCAGCACATTATGGCCGGCACCCGCTGACAGCCATCCTTTGTCCACTTCGCCACAAGCCAAAACATAAATGACAGTTTTGCTAAGTGGTCTTGATGAAGGCTTCTGTACGATGAACGGTGGTTGGATGGAAAAGTAAACAATGGTCATTTGCAAGAACATCAGTCAATCTTCGTTTGGAGCGTTTCTTCTTTGGATTCCATCTGTTGAGAACTTGGCTATAGATCTTGGCAACACCATGAACATTTTGTCCAAAGTGAATCAGCCTTACTGGATTTCAGTACTGATACTCTATAAACGTTGCACGCAACCTTCAGTAGAACCTGTGCACTGCTGAAATTTAGGTTCAGTGCTTTGTCCAAAGGGATGAAGACATGGAAACTAGTTCTACTTTCCCACACTGTAGTCCATTGCAAGTCTTAATTCATGGACTGCAAAGAGTTTAAGTTTAGCTCTCATCTTAAGCACTATGCCAAAGGTGAAAAAAATGACATGGGCTATTCTTGAGCCTGATGATTAAACTCCATGTCTCCTGTATGTCCAGGTCTGGTTCCAGAACAGGCGTGCTAAATGGCGACGACAGGAGAAAATGGACTCTACCAGCATGAAGCTACACGACTCCCCCATGCTGTCCTTCAACCGGCCCCCAATGGCAAGCAGCATGGGGCCGGTGCCCAACCCGATGCCCCTGGATCCCTGGCTCACCTCGCCGATCTCCAGCACCCCGCCCATGCATGCCATCCCGGGGTTCATGGGTACGCCGCAGGGCCTGCAGCCAGCCTATCCCGCCCATAGCTTCCTCGGCGGACCACCTGGCCTGGTCCAGGGCATGCAGCCCATCGGGGGGCCGCCACCCTACCAGTGCCCACCCAGCTTCAATGACAAATACCCCATAGAGGACGAGAGGAGCTCCAGTATCGCCGCACTCAGGATGAAGGCCAAAGAGCACATTCAGTCCATGGATAAAACCTGGCAACACATGTGATCCTCCTCCTTTTTTTGCGTTTTACGGGAGGGTAAGTGGGGCAGCTCCAGTGAATGTTTACAAACTATGCAGAGTACACAGAAAATTGCACTCTATGGAGGACCATTAGGTTTTTAGACGCAGTATTGTCTAAGCCTAGTCCCAGGGAAATGTATCGATGCAAAAAGGAACCTTTGGGGTGGCACGGTGGAACTATGGTGCCTGCGTGGGCTTTCTCCGGGTCACGCGGTTTCGTCTAATGTTACAAATACATGCGCGGTAACTTAATTGAAGACTCCAAAATGTCATTATGTGTGAATGTGAGCGTGAGACTGGATGCCGAGTTTAGGGTTTACGTTAGGTATACTTGCCGAAAATCAACTGGGATTCACTCCATTTTACCCAGAAGAATCTTATAGGAGGGTAAGGGCTACAGAAAAATGGACGGGTGGATGGATGGATGGATAAACCTTTGAACTAGCGTCTACAGCAGTGGTCTCCAAACTATTCCGCAAAGGGCCGCAGTGGGTACGGGTTTTCATTCCAACCCTGAAAGAGGACACCTTTTCACCAATGTGGTGTCATCCAAGTGCAATCAGTGGATTGCAGTCAGGTGCTTCTTGTTTTCTGGTGAAATCTCATTGGTTAAACTGTCCGTGCTGGATCGGTTGGAACAAAAACCTGCACGCACACCGGCCCTCGAGGACCGGTTTGGGGACCCCTGGCTCTACAGCTTTGGACATACGCGATTGAAACTTTGACATTTCAGCAACTGTGGAAACGTGACTGTGAATATTTTTGTAAAGCAATCATTCATTTGAGATACCCATGTTTTGTCATTTGCATTCAAATATGCAGATTAGACAAATATACTGTACAATACAGTATATATCAGAGGAATATCAATGTTGGTACATTGGGACATTTTATCAATCTACCAGTCAAATCCAATATACATCCAATGAAGGTGACCTATTTGTAATTAGGTTTAACAATTTTTGTTGAAATAAAAATCAATATCTTGACTCTCACTTGAAATCTGTGGAGTAATCCCAGCCTGGACATTTGGTATTATGACATTTCACATGTCTCAAGAACTCAAAGCCAGTGGGGAAATTTTAGAGTTATTACGGTCAGTTCCATGATTAGTCTAAGACAAATTGGTTGTAAAAATTTAATTTGCAACACGGATAGGGATGACAGTCATTTTGTCAACTTGACTCTGACAATTAATCCTCGTTCCAATGATTTTTGTTTCACTAGTACAACATTTCCAACCACCCATCCACTTTAAATAGCGGCCATTCCTCACCAATCAACAGGTTGTTTATTTATTTTTTCAACTTTTTGGGCTGACAGTCCGAGCAACGCAAACGAAGGCTACAAAATTAAAGAGTGTAATCTGGCCACTCCGAAGCTAATTTAAACAGACAAGCCTGCATCTTAACACCTAATTACTGCTTTTAAAGCGATTAAGTCCAGATCCGCAGTCAAGAGACGGAATGCCCTCAGATGCCCCTGAAAAAAAGCCCTTTCATGACCTGATTACCAACGAACAAGACTTTTTAGATGACTTTTTTTTTTAAAAACGTGATTATCTGTCAATGCTCCGATGATCTTTAAAATGTCCATCGGGTTTGATGGCGTTCAAGTTGCAAGGCGAGTCTCCATCACGCATGTGCAAAAACAGACAAAGAATTAAAGTTACAGTAGCGTCACTGTAGGACTTGTTTTTCTTGACTCGGCTGCTCTTAATGAGAGGCGGCGTACAATGGGTGGGATGGAAGCCCACCGTGGATATTTGCCAGGCCGTTAGGCAGATGAGGCTCCACTCCATCAGGCCCAAGAGGGGGTGTCGCACGACCCCCGCCAACCCCAAATGCGGGTTGCTAATTGCCCTCTGATAAACTTCTACCAAAAGCACGTTGTTGGATACTACGTTGTAAGTTACGTTTGTTCATCTCAAAAAGATATAAGCATTTTTTTTTTTTTTAATTATCGAAATACTTGAAGTCAGCTTACCTGCACCGTCGGAATGAGTTTTTGGAGGATTCCGTTATTTTGAGAAGGTGGAAAAACTGAAGGGGGAAGGTGGAGAAATTAAATGTTAGTAATATTAATAATGTTAACTTGGTTGGCTAATACTTCTCATTAGTTTTAATAAGAAAAAATATCCAAACTTGAGACGCCCAGAAAAAATATTATTTTCAAATTAAATGTTAGTACTATTAATAATGTTAACTTCATGTCACTTGATTTATAGATTCGCTAATACTTCTCATTAGTTTTAATAAGAAAAAATATCCAATCTTGAGAGGCCCAGAGAATTTTTTTTTTTTTCAAATTAAATGTTAGTACTATTAATAGTGTAAACTTCATGTTATTTGATTGGCTAATACTTCTGATTAGTTTTAATAAGAAAAAATATCCAAACTTGAGACACCCAGAGAAAAAATGTATTTTCAAATTAAATGTTAGTAATATCAATAATGTTAACTTCATGTCACTTGATTTGCTAATACTTCTCATTAGTTTTAATAAGAAAAAGTATCCAAACTTGAAACACCTAGAGAAAAAATGTCTTTTCAAATTAAACGTAAGTAATATTAATAATGTTAACTTCATGTCGCTTGATTTATAGATTCGCTAACACTTCTCATTAGTCTTAATAAGAAAAAGTATCCAAACTTGAGACACCCAGAGAAAAAATGTATTTTCAAATTAAATGTTAGTAATAATAATGTTAACTTCATGCGATTTGATTGGCTAATACTTCTGATTAGTTTTAATAAGAAAAAATATCCAAACTTGAGACACCCAGAGAAAAAAATGTATTTGCAAATTTAGTTGGATAAAAAAAAAAAGTAAGTTAAGTAAACTAGTCCAAAAGGCAATAAAAATATTGTTTCAGATCAAAATCAAATAAAACTGTTAATGCTTGGGAATCAAACCCACCGCCTCTGCCCTGTGAAAGGCCTATTCTACCACTAAGCCATGTCACCCTACACATGTAAAGCTCCAAATTTGGTGTTTTACTAATAAAGACAAAGTAAAATAATTTTTTTGTCACGTAATGTACAGATGTATTACATGCATATGGAAGCCTTATAGAATGTTGGCGAGTTTGTTTTTAAAAAAAAAGTAGTAGTACTCATATATATATATTAATTTTGCGATTTGTATTTTTAAAAATATAAATGTCAGAATTTTACAAGACAAAAGATAATTGTAAAAGTGTGAAATGTTTGGTTTTGTAACATTTCCCCAATATAGTGGAACATTTTCCTGACTAAATTAGTAGAAAACGTACCAGCATTTAATTTTGGTTGTGGGAGATTTAGTTAAAAAAAATAAAAAAATTGAAAGCAAAATTCTCTCATAATTTTCAGGACTTTTTTTCCATGCTGGTATGAAAAATGTTCAAATGTGCACATACTTGTGAGTCCGATAGAACTTTTCATCAAGACCGCCTTCCCGGCATCCCACTGTTGGACGGAAAGAATCAGGATTATAAAAAGAGTCAAGATAGTCTAAAATTAGTGAAAGCTCCATCAACGCACCTTAATTTAGCAAGAGGTCCTCAGTATGGTGGGCATGAATGACTCGCACAGGGACGTTATTTGCTTGGCCGAGCGTGAGCCGGGGGCTCCACTTAACAGGCCCCCGAACAGACGGGGTCCGCGGTGGAAATAATAAGGGAAAGGAGCGGAATTAATGAGGTTTGATGCGGAGCACTTCTCAAAGGGGGACACGGGTTGACATCATTGGGGATCACTCGGGGAACGTTTGATGGCTGGCGCCACTTGCATTTCGCCCGTCCACTTGAACCGCCCAAAAAACAAATGAGCGGAGTCGCAAATAACATGATACACACACCAAAGTAGACCGCAGGAATTGACGGAATACGTGAGAAAGGAGGCTTCTGGCTGTCTGACTGAAAGTGGAGGAAAAAAAGTTTGGAAAAAATGTTGTGGCAATTGACAATTTGGAAATCATTTTTACTTGGCACCTAATAAACGTTGTCGGACCATCGTCGGCCGGGATTGGCTCCAGCAGCCCCATGACCCTTGGGAGGATAAGCGGCTGGGAAAATGAATGGATAATTTGCAATGTTATTTTTGTGTATTATGAAGTTGGCGGGTGGCCCGGTGGGGCGAGTGGTTAGCGCGTCGGCCTCGCAGCTCTGGGGTCCTGGGTTCAAATCCAGGTCACGTCCACCTGTGTGGAGTTTGCATGTTCGCCGGGTTTCTCCGGGTACTCCGGTTTCCTCCCACATTCCAAAAACATGCATTGTAGGCTGATTGGACACTCTAAATTGCCCCTAGGTATAGGTGTGAGTGTGCATGGTTGTCCGTCCCCTGTGATTGGCTAGCCACCGATTTGGGGTGTCCCCTGCCTCTGGCCCGGAGTCAGCTGGGATAGGCTCCAGCACCACACCGTGACCCTAATGAGGATAAACCTGTTCAGAAAGAGAGATGAGCTGAGATTAGGTTGGGGCATTCATACTCAAGTGTGATTTATAGTCCGGATAATACGGTATGTATATTGCGGAGATTTTTTCTAATGGTGTGAATTAAAAAATATATACATATATATGTATGTATGTATATGAATATACATATGTATATATGTATGTATATATATATTTAGACATATATATGTACATGTGTATATATATACATACATATATAATATATATGTATGTATGTATATATACACATACACATATATACACACACACATATATAGATATATATATATATACACACACATATATACACATACACATATATACACACACATATATATAGATATATATACACACACACATATACACACACACATATATATAGATATATATATACCCACACATATATATATACACACACATATATATGTATATATGTGTGTATATATAATATATATACACACACACACACATATATATATACACACACATATATATATATGTGTGTGTATATATATATGTGTGTGTGTGTATATATATGTGTATGTGTATATATACATTTATATATATATATATATATATATATATATATATATATATATATATATATACATATACATACACACACAAATTGCATGACAACCCTAAAACCCCCTCTACGTTTACAGGTGGACTTGGATTAATAATAATCTGTATTCTGTTCCAGTTGTATACTACAATTTGTTTTCTAACAAAAACTTAATTTCCAAAAACCTTTAAATAGTCCTCTCTTCATGAGGCTGACCACATCTTAACTTGTTAGTACCTTGCCTTTTTCTATCCTACACATTGTCGTCTTTCTCAGGAACATGACAGAGCGACACGAAAGTTAAATAAACACCAACTAGATTTAATCAAATCATCTGAAAACGAGGGAAAAGAGCGCCGATGTCCGTACGCTCATTTGATATCGCAGAGGAGAGCCACGCCCCTCATGATCCAGTGGTCGGGAGGGTGAAAGGTACCCAGCACCACGGCGGTGATGTAATTAAGGTCGGTGCGCTTGGGCTTCTTATAAATGGGGCACACGTAGTACTTGGGGTCGGGGGGCGCGGTGGAGTTGATGGCGAACATGTGGATGACGGGGAGGGCCGCAAACAGCACTTTTGGCGCCGACTCGCAGAGGACCGAGTTCTTCTTGTCCCAGTCGGCGCCTTCCAGGAAGAGTCCGTGAACGTAGACCCCTTCCTGTTGAGTGGACGTATGGTCATCCAACTGGATTTATGCTCAAATATTACATAAGTACTGAATAAATGGTTCTGAAGGGTAATCGAAGGGGGTTGTTATATTCCAGAAATGTCAATAATTTTCTATGTCTGTCTGGGTTTTATAGTCCTCGTGCTGGAAAAGTTTGAGTTGTGTTTGATGTGTTTGTGTAGCTCACGTCTGGATCGGCCTTGATTTCCTCCTTGGTCTTCTTCAGGACTTTATTGTTGAGGGTGACTGAATCCAGAGCCCATCCTTTGTTCGCTCTGGTCACCTCTTGCCTCATCGCAGTGAGGAAACCTGCATTTGTCAAACACAATCAGACTCGTCAAACTAAAAACAAACAAACTTCAGCAGTTGGTGAGCTGAAAAAAAAACCTAAAGAGATAGTAGTTCACCATTAACCAAAAATCAACAGGAAGTTACCCGGTAATGCGACCTAGGAATGCCCCAAATCAAAAGAAAGTGACTCAAAAATCGGTACCCGGACATTTCGTCGACGGACACTTCGTCCCCGGACGGTTCGTCGAATGGACGCTTCGTCGCCGGACAATTTTTGTTTTATTTATTGCCTTTTATTTTAATGTCAAAGTTCCTTTAAAAAATCTGAAGTAAAAACTCTCTCTCATGATTATAATTTTGAGAGATTACCTGGTTGAAAATAATTATTTATGCAACAAAACAATCGTTCGCGAGGTTGAGGTTAGGTTAACCCTAACCCCTAACCCTAACCACTAACCTTAACCACTATCCCTAACCACTAACCTTAACCACCAACCTTAACCACCAACCTTAACCACCAACCTTAACCACCAACCTTAACCACCAACCTTAACCACCAACCTTAACCACCAACCTTAACCACCAACCTTAACCACCAACCTTAACCACCAACCTTAACCACCAACCTTAACCACCAACCTTAACCACCAACCTTAACCACCAACCTTAACCACTAACCTTTACCACTAACCTTTACCACCAACCTTTACCACCAACCTTTACCACCAACCTTAACCACCAACCTTAACCACCAACCTTAACCACCAACCTTAACCACCAACCTTAACCACCAACCTTAACCACCAACCTTAACCACCAACCTTAACCACCAACCTTTACCACCAACCTTTACCACCAACCTTTACCACCAACCTTTACCACCAACCTTAACCACCAACCTTAACCACCAACCTTAACCACCAACCTTTACCACCAACCTTTACCACCAACCTTTACCACCAACCTTTACCACCAACCTTAACCACCAACCTTAACCACCAACCTTAACCACCAACCTTAACCACCAACCTTAACCACCAACCTTAACCACCAACCTTAACCACCAAACTTAACCACCAACCTTTACCACTAACCTTAACCACTAACCTTTACCACTAACCTTAACCACTAACCTTAACCACTAACCTTAACCAATATCCCCTAACCACTATCCCCTAACCCTAATTAGGAGACGAACAACCAATCGTAGCTATGAGCAATTTAGTGTATCCAACCAGATAGCCTCCCCTGCATGTTTTTGGGATGCCGGAGTACTCGGAAAAATCCCACGCAAGCCCAAGGAGAACATGCAAACTCCACACTGTGAGACTCACCTGGGATCGAACCCTCGACCCCAAAACTGTAAGGCAGCCGAGCCTTATTAGATCTTTTTTTTGATTCATTTAAAACCGACATGATCTGGTTTTGTTAAGTGACTCACCCTGCGGGTTGAAAAAACCAGTCATCCAAAAGGTTTTTGGCCGGCGGGCGAACACCCAGCTGTAAAATTGTTTGTTCCGATCCAGGAGCTCGGTAAACCAGAACCCCAGTGTGGTAGACTCCCAGGAGAGCTTCTTCCACAGGTTGGGCACTCGGGCGTCAAAGATATTATCCAGCGCGTCACGCAGGGTCTATCGGGAAAATGTGGTCAAGACGGTGGCAGACATGTTGGATTCGGTAAAGCATTCATTCTCCCGCGGCCATCTCACCTCGCTCATGATGATGGTGCCTTCAATGGCCAGCTTGAGATCCAGCAGAGTGCTGCGCACCACAGAGATGATCCTCTGCATGCGGTCCACCTCCTGGCGGAGGAAGATGTTCATGGGGTTGAAAGGTCCCATCTTCTTCAGACTGGCCTTGACCTGACGGCGGAGAAGACACGCTGTGGAACCAATCGCGAGGCTCATTCCCAAGAAGGAGATGGAAAGGAAGCCCACCTCGTGAGGGACGTAGTCGCGTGGCAGCTTGTCCAGCATGTCCTCGGCCATGGCGTACACGATGCTCTCTCGCGTGGCCCCCGAGCCGCCGCCGCTCTCCTTGGGCTGGATGTTCGTGATGGTGTCGAGCACCTCGGCCGACGTATTTTTCTGGTAGCTGATCCCCCCCCCAAAAAAAACATCACAGCATTTTTTTATGAATAGTGATTTAAATTGGAGTTTGATTTGAAGTCCTTTTTTCCCCCTAATATTTTTCATTGTACATTTTTTTGGTTAAATTATATTCAGCCTGTTGTTGCCTCAATTCTCATTAGTTTTATTAGATTTTTAAATGCCTTTCAGGATGACCTCTGCTCTTTCTTTTGGATTTTATTAAATAAAATTGCCCCAAAATTCTCACTTATACTTCAGTGACTTGTGTTTTTTCCCTTTCACTGTGCATTTTGTTGGGCTCGTGCGACTTATACTCAGGGGCGACATATAGGAAAAATAGGTTACATATAAAAAAAATCAGTAATGATTAAAAATTATTATATATACAAATACACAGCCATGTATGCGTAGATGTGTGTGTATTTATATGTAGTAGTATATATACATTGTGGACTTCCTGTGTGTGGCTCCAATTTTTTACCTAGGTCTACAATGTCTTGTGTGTCTTGTGTATGTCTTGCTACTGCAACCAAAAAATTTCCAGAATACGGGATGAAATAAAGTTCTAACCTAACCTAACATTCACTTGCCTGATAAAGGTTTAAACATTCTAAATGATGATTCTGATGGTCTACAGCATATGTGTCAAAGTGGCGGCCCGGGGGCCAAATCTGGCCCGCCGCATCATTTTGTGTGGCCCGGGAAAGTAAATCATGAGTGCCGACTTTCTGTTTTAGGATCAAATTAAAATGAAGAATATAGATGTATATTAAATTTCTTATTTCCCCCTTTTAAATCAATAATTGTACTTTTTTAATCCATTTTTTCTGTGTTTTAGTTCAAAAATCATTTTGTAAAATCTAAAAATATATTTAAAAAAGCTAAAATAAACATTGTTTTAGATCTATAAAAAACTGAATATTCAGGGCTATTAATCCATTTGTAAAAAAAAAAAATCTAAATATTATATCTAAAATTGTCCTGCCCACGTGAAATCAAGTTGACGTTAAAGCGGCCCGCGAACCAACCCGAGTCTGACACCCTTGGTCTACAGGCATTTAAACAGAATAGCTAGTTCTAGTTCTAACTTACACAATATCAGCATTGGGGTGCAACCCCAGTGCTTGAGTGGAGTCCACAGCCGGCAAACCCTGAATGTGTTCCACGTACTCCTCAATTGTTTTGCATATCGGGATTTGGTACTCAGTGTAGAAGCAAAAGGATGGATCCAACATTTTTTTACTGAACCACACCTGAAACAGAATTAGCAAATAAAGACACACAATCGTAATCCAAAATGCAATTAGAAATGAGCAACAAACTTAAGTCAGTGGGTACAGAAATCACAGGCCAAATAAAAGTTGTGTGTTTTCCTTTCGCAGTTAATTTTCCCAATAAAAGCCAAGGTGGGCAAGAGTTACCCTGGCAAAACATTTGAGTAGACGTTTGTCATAGTCATCCGTGACCCTGCCTCCATACTGGACTTCAGCAAGCATGTAGCGCAACGTCACCCACGAGACATCCTGGGTGGACCAAAAAGAAGGGAATTCAATTCCAGATTAATTACTCCGTTTTTTTTAGAAGTGAATTTGTGTGTGTGTGTTAGCTCACCTTTTTAGGCCCGCAATCATCAAGGTGTCTTTCCACAAACTCCACGCTGGCCGTGAAGTCTGCAGAGTTGAACTCATACGGAATGTTCCATCCCAGCGGACCAAATTTTCGACGTTCCTGTGACCATAAACTCCCATGAGGTCAAAAATGGAAGAAAACCAGCAATAATGCAAAATGATGTAGATGTTCTAACGCAGTTTTAGTTCACGTTCATGTACAAAACATTTTGATTTCATCATAATTTAGTCACGTTTTTCCCGTCACGTTTAAACACTTCACCTTTTTTGTGGGGACGAATTCTGTGCCTTGTATTTGACAAACACACTGTCAGTATTGTATTTCGATGTGTTTCTTTAGGTGGTATTTGGTGTAAAATTTCACCAATTAAGATGCATAAATGAAAAAAATGAGTGTTACCTGTACGGCAGAGTGCAGAAAGGCCACGCCGTATAGCAGCGGCTTCCACGTGGGCAGGTTGCTGACTTCCAGCTGGTTTTGCGAGATGCTCACAAAGGTTCGCTTCAAGCTGGCACGAAGTCCTTGCGGCGGGTCGTTGGTGAATTTGATCGACGACTATGTGGACACATTAGAAAACACTGAGCAAAAATTGAACCCATTTTAATGCGCACAACTTTTGTTACTACTTTTATTGATCACTTGTTAGCGCTTTCTTAATGTAGCTATATCTAGAATAAAAATTACTAAATATTGTTTCTCAAAAAACTCCCAAAACAAATAGTCATACCTCTACTTACGAATGCCTCTAGGTACGAAGGTTTCAGGTTACAATTTTTTTTTATATGCAAATGAGTGAATCGAGATACGAAAAAGATCCAAGTTACAAAATCCCCTAAAAAGTAAATGCATTTCCTTATCTGTTATTATATTTTGAATTCCCCACTCACATTTTCATATGCTTTATTTATTTTAAGACATTAATAAATCATGTCCTTATAATTTTCTCTCATTTTTTTGTGTTTCCTCACATCTTTCATACAAAATTGGGACACTTTGACCAATTTTTAAGGCTTTAGTTGGTAGTTGTGTGAGGACCATGGAACAAATGAGAGAATTTACATATAAAGTACACCTCTACTCACACACAAAAAAACTATAATTGCAACATGGCACATATTTTCACACACACACACGGCACACGTAAAATTCTAAAATGTACTACAAAGTGGACGGCTTTCAGTCCTGGTGGGAAGGGCTCTTGCCGCCATCTGGCGGACAAACATGAGTATTCCATATATAACGGCTACAAAGGGAGATATTTCAGCGGCGCAGGGCACATTTTCATATGCTTTATTTATCTTAAGAGATTATTAAATAATTTCCTTATAATTTTCTCTCATTGTTGTGTTTTCTCATATCTTTCATACAAAATTGGGACACTGACCAATTTTTAAGGGTTTAGTTGGTAGTTGTGTGAGGACCGTGGAACGAATTAGAGAATTTACATATAAAGTACACCTCTACTTACGAAAGTTTCAAGTTATGAAAAAAGTCTTGGAACCCATTAATTTTGTAAGTAGAGGTACGGCTGTAGAGGGAAACTCCTCCCAAAAACCTGAAATTATTTGTGTTATGAATAATTCTGTACATTGAGTCATTTTGTGAGTACAAAATAAGGCAGTTATTTCAAACTAAATCTGTACCTGTAGAAGCGTAATGGAGAAAAGATCATGTGGTTCGGTGGTGACCCACACCCTGAAGGTTTTGTGGACAGTCTCTGTGTTTATGACGGTATCCAACAATTCGTCCATGAACTCCAGGCCCAAGTGGCAATTCTGCAGGAGCACCCAGCCTCCCTATGGCAAATCATTTAAATTCACAATTGGAGGATGGAATAAAAAACACTATTATCTTGAATGCAGAATACATACCTCATCCATTGAAACACTAACAAGCTTCCTTGCATGCACCTCTTGCCCTTGGCCCATAGAGATGGATCTACATCCTAGGACCCAGCAAAAGACAGTCACACGAGGGTAGAGCATTAAAAAAAAAAAAATCAATGGCAGCGCCTCAACAAACTCACCGATATTAAGCTTCTTGGCGAGGGCTTCTATTTGGTTGGTGGGATCTGAGCCCATGGAGAGGAAGCAGATGAGTGGCGTGCGTATATCGCTTTCCTCCCACGTGGCAAGCAGGTTCAGCAGGACGGGCTCGGCAAACTTGGCACCCATGGACTCGCCCACATACTTCCTGGCCTGAGCCAAGGTTCGGTCCGGGCACCAGGACCTAACACACAACGGCTTGCTAACGAATGCTGTACCCATACCACATTTTTGTCTTTTCATACTAAATGACTTCAGGTGAACTGCTTAGTCCGAACGCTTTGCAAAGGAGAAGAACAAATGGAAATTGGCCAAAGCACATATTCAAATAGCCAATTCACAAATACAAATAGCCACAACACGACTACAAATAGCCACAACACGACTAAAAATAGCTACAACACGACTAAAAATAGCCACAACACGACTAAAAATAGCCACAACACGACTACAAATAGCCACAACACGACTACAAATAACCACAACACGACTACAAATAGCCACAACACGACTACAAATAGCCACAACACGACTACAAATAGCCACAACACGACTACAAATAGCCACAACACGACTACAAATAGCCACAACACAAATACAAACAGCCACAACACAAATACAAACAGCCACAACACGAATACAAATAACCACAACCCAAATGCAAATAGACAAAACAAAAGTGAAAAAATGTCACAACACAATTGTAATGTTCAGTTGTTCTTACATTATTTGTTCTTGAATAAAAAAGTGGGTTTTTTAAGCGGTGTGCGTTTGTTAAATGTTAAAATGGTGAAAATATAGTCAACTACCTGATGAGCATGAGTTTACTGAAGACATCCAAGCTGCTGTATCCATCCGGGAGGACACTTTCCTCCGGGGCGTCGCCGTTAGACCACACTTTCCAGTGTTTTCCACTCTTGGCCACCTGCAAGAGGGATCGGATGGCGCAAGACCGTCACTAGGCACTCGCAAAATAGGAAGACTTTAATTCAACTAAAGCCAACCTGATTGAGAATGCTGGCAAACTGTGGCAATTTGCTGAGTTCAACTAGGTTCAGCCAAACAATGTCAACGACCCAGCTGAAGGGCTTTGGGGGGCATGCCTTCAGATCCAGAGCGGCACCACCTTCAGGAAAAGCAATCCTCTAAATCAGGGGTTTCAGAGTCGGGTTGGTTCGCGGGCTGATTTAACGTCAACTTGATTTTACGTGGGCCGGACCATTTTAGATATATTTAGATTTGTTTTAATGACTGGATTAAAAGCCCTGAATATTCAGGTTTTTATAGATCTAAAACAATGTTTGTTTTAGCTTTTTTTAAATATATTTTTAGATTTTACAAAATTATTTTTGAACTAAAAACACAGAAAAAAATGGATTAAAAAATGACAATTATTGATTTAAAAGGGGGAAAATTAGGAAATGTAATACATCTATACTCTTCATTTTAATTTGATCCTAAAACAGAAAGTTGGCCCTCATGATTTACTTTCCCGGGCCACACAAAATGATGCGGCGGGCCAAATTTGGCCCCCGGGCCGCCACTTTGACACATGTGCTCTAAATTCTAACAGGCTTATTTTTACACTGCAACTAGAAATGTCTTTTTTTTCCTTAACCGGAACTTGGGGAAAAATATGTAATCTTTCAAATGTATATTAATGTATGTACAAAATTACAAGTGAAGCCATTGTGTTTCTTCATTTCAGTGTGTTGGTAAATAAAGTCATGACTACTTTGTAACGCTACTCATAATTTACGTATGCATATTCAATCGTGTTTCTGTATCCTTAGTCCTCATGTTTCTTCTTGTCCGGTCTTGCTCGTTTTGTGTTTTTGCTGCTTTTCTGTCTTTTTTATTTGATTTTGCTATTTAGTTTTTTACCTAGGTCTACAATGTCTTGTGTGTCTTGTGTCTGTCTGTCTTGCTACTGCAACCAAGAAATTTCTCGAATACGGGATGAAATAAAGTTCTAACCTAATCTCACCCCTAAAACTAATTTCCAAACAAAATAAACAACCACAACAGTTAAAGCATTGAAAGCCATTCAGACCACCTATTTTGCATCTCTCAACAGCTCAATGGGAGTTTGATTTTGAAAACCCATTGTGAACTGAATTGAAAAAGAAAATTAATGATTTTTTTTTCTATTCAAATAACCGCACCTTTGATGAGAGTCTGAAACTGGCTGTGCTGAATTCGGCCGTTCTGCAGATCGATCTTCAAGGCCATGAGCATGGTGAAGATGAACTTGTGGTTTTCATACAAACCTCGCACCGTGTATCGGAACACTTCGTATGTCAAGTATTCGATGATGTTCGCGATTCGTTTGGTCGTTTTGGCCGACTTCTCCGACCTGCGAACCAAAATGCTCGCTGAGTAACATGGAAAAGGGGAGGCGGCTGGAATAAAACCAACAAAGGGCGACCTTACCTGGCCAATGAAATGTCGAAAATCTTGAGGAACTGACCGAGGGAAGTCTGGTACATGACGTTGACCATGCTCATCTCGGTGATGAGGAAGTAAAGGATGCTACCTCGGCACGCCACCGCGCGATACTCGGACTGCGCCGCTTTGATTTTCTCTTCCGCCTCGGCCGCCACGCTCAGTTTGATGCTGACCTCGGCGGCCGTTTGTTTGGTGGTGCTCAAGATTCCGATCATGGAATCGTCGTCCACCAAGGAACCTGCGGGCCCAACGAAAATGCCGAATAAACTCCGAGCCTTGCCGCTGTGAATTCACGAGAAGGATTTTGGACCTTTGGTGGTGCTGAGTTTGTACAGCAGGTTGTCCTCCAGTTCTTGCATCTTCCTCTTGTTGGACGTTACATCCTCAATAAGTTTTAGTCGCTCGTTTTCTAGTTCCTTTTAAAAGCGTTGGGAGTTGAAAAACAGTTAAACACACGTATTTGCGCAAAAAAAAATGTTATTGTTTTGCTGGAAAGTGCAGATGTACCTTCTTCTCAGCGAGGATGACACGGCCCAGCAGCTGGTCCTCCAGGCCTTTCATGTTGACAGTGAAGTCAATGATGGATGTCTTGGCACTCACCTCTGGAGTGTACGAAGGATTTGGCAGTTTGGTGGTAATGTAGAGCCGGAAATTGTTGGACACGTCCACATCCTTGTCGCCCACTTTTACCTAAAAACACATTAAATTGGAAGAATGTTTACAGTCTGCATTTGTGTACAGATGGTGCATAGAGTGAAGAAATTATGTTTAAGGATTTGTGTAATAATGAAATTCTGGAAAATTGCCTTTAAAAAAATGGGATGCAACTCACAGCAACAGAATTTAGTTGAAAATAAAAATTATAATAACTTGGGTGACGATACATAGTGATGAAATTATGTATATGGATTTGTGTAATAATGAAATTCTGGAAAATTGCATTTAAAAAAATGGGATGCAACTCAGAGCAACAAAATTTAGTTTAAAATAAAAAAATAATAATTTGGGTGACAATACAGTGATGAAATTATGTATATGGATTTGTGTAATAATGTAATTCTGGAAAATAGCATTTTAAAAAATGGGATGCAACTCACAGCAACAAAATTTAGTTAAAAAAAAAAAAAAAAAATTGGGTGACAATACATAGTGATGAAATCATGTATATGGATTTGTATAATAATGAAATTCTGACTCACTGTCAAATTATGACAGAGTTTACTGTTGATATTTTGATATTAGATATTTAGATATTAAACTCACTCTCTCATTATTATAATTTTGAGAGCTGGTTTCAACAGTAACAACCCGGCGACCAAACGTCCGTTCTACCAAACGTCCGGTCGACCAAACGTCCGGTCGACCAAACGTCCGGTCGACCAAACGTCCGGCGACCAAACGTCTTTCGACGAAACGTCCGAGTACCGTGTCAGACAACAGTAAAAAAACAAAACTGGCATAACATAAAAGTACCTTGTAGTTTGAGCCTGATTTGAAAAAGTTCTTCTCCAGGACATTGTCAAGGGCAGGATCGAGCTCCTCAGCCACATCTTCTATAAGTAACGGTTTGCCAAGGGATATAGAGTCCTCCAAATGTGTACGAAAGAACTTGTGGTTCAAGGACGTCAGCTGCAAAACCAGCCCAGAACCAGCGTGAGATTTTGGACTTTTAATGGAGCCGTGGCGGATAAAATCACACCTGTAGGTTATTGGCCCTTTCTTTGGCGGTAATCCAAGTCTTTCCCTGAGTCTGGGGATCAACCAGGAGAGGATACCTTGACGCCTTAGTGACGATGATGCCGTTCTGGACTGACAAGTCGTCTCCGGGCAGTCCCTGAAGATTCCACTCGCTAATCTAAAGCGGACAAACCAGCCTAAGTTTGCTTTCTCACGAGTTGCGGTCTTATTGGGACTGTTCTTACAGTTGGCGCGTCAACCAGTGCAGCGATGAGATTGAGGTTTTCGGTGAAGGGGATTTTTTGCGACACCAGCTCGTTCTTCCACATGTCCAGCAACATATCGCGGAAATTCTGGTTGAAGGGTCCGCAGTACGAGAGGAAGCCGGTGAGCTGCAGGACGTCGCCAACCAGCCTATCCAGTAAAAAAAAAAAAAACATTCTAATTTTAAGAAAAGCCACTGGAAAATGATCATTGAACGGATGAAGATTTCCAGAACTCACCTTTTGATCTGAGATTTAAATTCTTTGCTCTGCTGAGTCCAACGAACTTTTTCGTTGCTCAGTCCGCCGATGAGGTCGGAAGCGGCCTGCATTTTCTTCTTACAAGCCTCGGAACGATCTAGCAATTCCTGAAGGTGATCGTTCCAGCATTAGCTTGCCCGAACTCTTGTTATCGTCAAGTCTCTGTCTCGCTTAGCCTACCTGTTTCTCTGCGCTGGCGGCATCGCTCTTGGCTTGCACAAGGGATAGCTCGGCTTCCTTTTCAGCCAACGTGTCCTGTGCCGCTTTTTGCTCAGCGCTGGCCTTTTTGTAGCGCACTTCCTGAACGGCCAGATTAGCCTAACCACACACACGATACGTGTTAATTATAGGAATACGTTACATGATTCCTAAAGTTGTTATTACATTGAATAAATGTCTTTGATAAAACCATTCGAAAGAGAATTTAGTGCCAATTGCAATTTTTTGGGTGCAAGATGTGATTATCATGAATGACTTTTTAGAGGAGCTCATCCAAACACGTCAGAGGAAAGCATAGGGTAACAAATAAGGCAACTCTAGGTATCAATTGGATGGTTGGAATTACCATTCCGATGCCCCTTTTTGTTTTTTTCCACCATTCATATTGTTGTTGTTGTTCTTCTTGTGGACAGTAAATTTAAATCCTACCCCTCCGTCGTTTGAGAACTGATGGTCTTAAAACTTGGTTAGCTATCCAGCAAGGATCAATACAGTAATACCTCGACATACGAGTGCCCCGACATACGAGGAATTTGATAAACGAGTAAAATTCCGAGCAAATATTTACCTTGAGATACAAGAGAAATTTTGAGATACGAGCATTTGAGACAGCCAGTTGGCGAGGCCGCTACTTATGATTTCACCGCACTGTCTTTTTCGCCGCATCTTCCTCGTGCAAAGATCTCTATGAGCACTGGGCGGAGCGTTGCATTTTTTCCGTTTTTTTTAAAAAAATTTATATTAGTCAGTGCAAAATTAAGGGAAACGTAATGGATCCAAAGCAAGCCGGTGCAATGAAGGGTAGTGCGAAGATGACAATCAATATTAAGCACGAAATAATCGAAAAACATGAGTGAGTAGTGTACGGGTGAGAAGAGCCTCATGTTCGTAGAACCCACGTGCTTATTATTGTTTTTTAATTAGTTGGAGCTCACCTTTAGAGGCAAGACTTCCTTGTTGATGCCGAAGAAGGTGGCCATAGCCCTGGTCCACGCCAGCAGACCGGAGACGCTGCCGCACACCTTCTTGGCATTTTCCATGGTGTAGTCCTCCATTTCAAAGTAAGGCTGCAAGAGCTCCACCGTCTCCCCGTTGATCTTGTCCTTGACGAAATACTGAAGTTGGGACAAAAAGCCCGTGCTGCCCATCAGCTGAAAAAGATAGAAGAAGAGACAAAGGTCAGGGGGGAGGCTGGCCATCTGGTATAAAAATAAACCAAGAAGCCTACCCTGAGGGCATCCGGCCACGACGGCTTCAGACAAGGAAAGTTGGGATCCACAGTGATGGTCTCCAACTTTCTTTGAAATAATAACAGACAGCAGTCCATAATCCTCATGATCAGATGTGGAGGCTTGGCCAGTTTCCTCACTGTGGCGATATCAGCAGGCTTGATAGTCTGGGGAAAGTTTGTGCGGTACGATACACCGTTAAGGTATGCATTTGCAATGTTTTCAAAGCAAGACGAGACAAAAAAAGAAGATTTCAGGTCCTATTTCAAGCCTGCAAAACTCACATTCAGAGCATTTTCAGCCTCCTGCAATGCCGGCTTGGCCGCCTCCAGTTTTTCCTCGGCGATGGCCCTCTCATGCGTGATTTCGTCCACAATCGCCTGGGCTTTATCGCTCACTATCTGGACCTCATTCTTGATCACCATGGCCGCCTGCGTCCGAACCATGACCTCGGCTAACACCTGAAACATACGACACCTCATATCACAACAGTGGAATAGGAGACGCTGTGTTTGGCTCTTGCGACCATTTGTTTTGTTTTTACCTTGTCGGCTTTGGCGGAAGCAACGACTAACTCTTTCTCACTGACTTCCAGCTCTTTGGAGAGTTTAGCCACAGACACGCTAGCCTCCACCAGTTTGTTCAAACCTGGCATTAAGAAATAGGATAGACTCATTAAGATAGCCCTGGAATAATGCCAACAAATTTCCTTCTGATTCCTAAAAACGATGATTTTCTGGGAACCTACCGTATTCATTGGCTATCTATTGTTTTCCACCTTTGGTTTTGGAACTTAAATTGACAATATTTGTACCTGGAACTGAATGACTGACTGTCTACATTGCATTTTGCCATGGAATTTTTTGCTAGCCTCAACCAGTTTGTTCAAACCTGGCATTAAGAAATATGATAGACTCATTAAGATAGCACTGGAATAATTTTGCCAACAACTGTCCTTCTGATTACTAAAAATGATGATTTTCTGGGAACCTACCGTATTCATTGGCTATCTATCGTTTTCCACCTTTGGTTTTGGAACTTAAATTGACAATATTTGTACCTGGAACTGAATGACTGACTGTCTACATTGCATTTTGCCATGGAATTTTTTGCTAGCCTCCACCAGTTTGTTCAAACCCGGCATTAAGAAATATGATAGACTCATTAAGATAGCCCTGGAATAATTTTGCCAACAACTGTCCTTCTGATTACTAAAAATGATGATTTTCTGGGAACCTACCGTATTCATTGGCTATCTATCGTTTTCCACCTTTGGTTTTGGAACTTAAATTGACAATATTTGTACCTGGAACTGAATGACTGACTGTCTACATTGCATTTTGCCATGGATTTTTTTGTTTTTTGATATTTGGCGTTTTCGAGATCCCCAATTTTTTTTTTCATTCTGAACCGCATGTTTGTTTAATTTTCCTTACCGACATTCATGCGCTCGGCGAGCGTGTTGATGTGCTCGTGGTTTTGATGGTATAGCATCTTGTAACCGTTGATAAAAGACAGGTACGATTTTGGAGTGACATGGGTTCTCCTTCGGAATCTGTCGAATGTAAAACAACGGATTGTTTCAAGCTTCCCATCGGTCACCTTGGAAAGAAAAACCTGACGTTTAAACTTAGCGAATGGTCGTCACCGTTCAAAGTAGGTTTCGCACGTCTCGGACACTTTGCGGTGGTATACGCCCATAGTGGTCACCATGGAGGCTTTCACCTCTGGAGAGCAAACCACGGGAAATTCTGAGAGGAAATGATGAGCCACCGCTACCAGAGCCTCTTCGGGCCACGGGGCGAACCAGTCCATTGTGCAGCCAGAGATCAAGCCTGGAAATTTCAGGGACCTAGAGCGAAACTTTGGTCCCACCTGTAGATACGATTTTTCTACAGTTTTTAATCCATGTATTTTGTTGATTTACATTTTTCCATTCGTATACACACTAAGCTATGATGTACAGACGCTCCCCTACTTACGAACGAGTTAGGTTCCGAGCGATTGTTCTTAAGTTGAATTTGTTCTGTGCTATATTTTGTATTATAATTTATGTTTAAGGCCTATATAAGTATATTGACGGTTTATATAAGTGCATTTGTATGTTTAAGGCTTGTATAAGTAACCTGCATTGGTTTGTACTCTTCCTTGCACTACCACCCTCACTAGAAGCCTTTCGCTTTTCACCAACAATATTGAATAGTGGATGCACGAGATATTTAATGATAAAAATGTCCTTTGCGCACTGGAGATACGTTCACGCACTTACGCACTGCAACGAACTGGGCAGAGGAAGGTGGATGCTGGGTGAGCTGAGCTCTCACAGCGCCAGGCGTCAGTATTAGCGGCGGAAAGAAGCACTACAAGAAGTAGCCAAAAGAAGCCAGGCTCACAGAAGAAAGAAAGTTGTAAAAACATTAAAGTAAAAAGTATAAAGTACAAAGTAAAGTAAAGAGGAATGTATTAAGAAATATTAAAATGTAATTTAAAAAAAGATAGAAGGGCTATAAAACACGAAAAACATAAGAATATACAGAGCTACTGTCACTGGCTTCCGTGTGACGGCACCATCTTGGGAAAAAAAATAAAAATAAAATAAACTATGCACAGACATGTTCGTATGTACCGTTGTTTGTAACCCGAATGTTCGTAAGTAGGGGAGCGTCTGTACATCCATTTTATTCTATACTTACCGGCGAGAAGCACAAGACGACGTGGAGATTCTTCCGAGCCCGCGAGATAAAGTAGTCGTACAGATTGTCAAAAGTAGGCGGAATGCGAGGAAATTCCTTTTTCATCACCGGGACTAGATTTTGGGTGATCTCTTGGATCTCATCCTTGGCGAAAAGATTTGATACCTGCACAAAGATGTTTTTTTGAGGTGATGGAAGATCAACCAGCTATCACATTTAGTATTTATATCCCCTAGATGAGGTTATTACTTCTCCAGAAGACAGGACGTTGTTGAGGTACTCCAGGAAGGCCTCTTGTTTAATTTCATTATCAGTAAACAGGAAGGTGATGCCGCGGCCCTCGGCTCCGCTTGATTTGTACAACTTTTTCAGATCTTCCATGAAATTGGCTATATTGTAAGATCTGAGGGGAGAGACAAAATCTTCTGCGTCACCAAGAAACTGAAAACAAATGCACGTCTATTATTTTAAAAAAAATCATCACTATGTTGCCATAATGAAGTTTTATGAGAATCTTATGTGAAAAATACATACATGTAACTAACTCATGATCAATGTTCCCTCTATTTTTTTGTTTGTCTGGGCAGAAAGACAACCTCTCTGAGCACACTGAGTACCGGTGTGAGCAACATCATCATTGCTCGCTATGGGCACACACCAGTATCATACCTGACATAACCAGGTTCATGTCTACTACACATAAATGATTTAGTAATAATAAAATGCAGTGGCGGGCCATCAGGGCCTTCAAGGCCTTCTCTGCTGGCCTAAGAAATATCTGAATCATATATTATATTTTGTCCATCAATACTTATTCTTCCAAATGGTCTGTTAGCTTCCTTTCATTGCTTTCCCCCTGGTTGCACTGCTTCCAGATGTGTTTTCACATTGAAGCATTTAACCAATCAGATTCCAGCCATTTTTTGTTGCCAGGATCAGAAATCTGCCTCAAGGCCTTCACAATCAGTTCTGCGGGCTCTGCTGCATTAAACAAGAGGTTTTATAGACATAAAATAGTTTTTGATGGTTGGATTGATACATTGAAGGCGCTATGAGAAAATGCATGGACTGCCACTGATAAAATGTAATGATTAATATCTATGAATGGGCGGTCCGGCGGAGGAGTGGTTCGCGCGTCGTCCTCACAGCTAAAAAAAATAAAATAAAAATGGGATTTTATTTTGGGCGCTCCATATGATTTGCTGTGCGCAGAGAAGACGAGAGTAGTGCGCAATCGCGCACGCGCAGAGCTTAGAGGGAACATTGCTCATGATTGAACCGAGCATTTCAATTCATTGGCAGAAACATTCACACTTTTTCTCCATCCACCGTGATACGGTGTCAAATCATTTTAGAAATTAAAGTGAGTCTGGGTTATGTATTTTGGAATACTGTACACCAACAATGTACAGTAATGGTTGTCTAGAGTTAAAAGCTACTGTTTCTTACTTGGTCAGTGTGATCTGGTTGACTTCATATCCAGCTATAAACGAGGAAAGTCGAGTCAAACTCTGTTTGCCGGATCCACCCACGCCCACGAGGAGGGCATTGCCAACTTCTGTGCGAATAATCCGGGAAATCTATCAGAAGAAGATGAGTCAGCGAATTATAGACAGTGTGGATTCTTTCAAACAAACTCATAAAAAGTACAGTCCTCTACTTACGAAATTAATTGTTACAAGACTTTTTCGTAACTTGAACATTTCGTAAGTAGAGGTGTACTTTATATGTAAATTCTCTAATTTGTTCCATGGTCCTCACACAACAACCGACTAAACCCTTCAAATTGGTCAAAGTGTCCCAATTTTGTATGAAAGATGTGACAAAACACACAAAAATGAGCAAAAATTATAAGGAAATGATTTATTAATGTCTTAAGATAAATAAAGCATACGAAAATGTGCCCTGCGCCGCTGAAATATCTCCCTCTGCAGCCGTTATAGATGTAATATCCATGTTTGTCCGCAAGATGGGGGCAAGAGCCCTTTCTACCAGGACCGAAAGCCGTCCACTTTGTAGTACATTTTAGAATTTTACGTGTCCCCTATGTGTGTGTGTGTGTGAAAATGTGTGCCATGTTGCAATTATAGTTTTTAATCGCTTAGAAAGGGGAATTCAAAATAAAATAATGGATAAGGAAATGCATTTACTTTTTGGGGGATTTCATAACTTGGATGTTTTTTGTATCTCGAGTCACTCATCTGCATATAAAAAATTTCGTAACCTGAAACTTTCGTACCTAGAGGCATTCGTAAGTAGAGATATGACTGTATTTGTAGTTGTAGTGGTACCAAAATTGAATGACTGCAAAAAGTATATTTATGTGGGGGATCTTAACTTCTTCTGACCTTGACGAGGTGAGTCATGGCATCTGTGAAGAACACCAAGTCCATGAACGCGCCCCTCACTTCGTCATTGTGCTTTGCCTGATAGAACTTCAGCTTCTCCTCAAGAAATTCAAAAGAAGGGACCTGAGAGAAATAATGCTCCAATTAAGGATGACGGATTGAAAGACACAAAACGTTCTGAAACGTCATTTCCTACCAGCTCGTAAATTTTGGGGGCATCGAAGCTGGCGCCTTCCTCCTCCTCGCCGGTGGGCTCGGGGGCCTCTCGCAAAAAGTCGACAAAGTACGGATCGTTGTGGAGGGACGCCGCGAGGCCGGGGTCCACGTGCTCTTTGACCACCCGGGTTACGGAGTTCTCGAACCATTCTTTGTCCTCGGGGCAAATAAATCTAAACAGAGAAGGCAATGTATGATAAGCATTGTTTTCAATTGGATCACCAGCGCCGGCCGGGCTCGGATTTTGTATCCGTCAACCTGTCAGCGATGACACGCGTGCATTCGCTCTTGAAGAGGGCCACGAGGGTCTTGAATTCGTTGCACTGCTCTGATTCCACCTTGAGCATTCCTTGCCAGATGCGGGACAAATCTCTCAAGTTGAAAATGTAGTGGAACTTGGAGGGAGTGGGAAGCATCTTTATCTAATGTCGATACATATGATAAATTAGCACTTGCAGCTTAAAAATGCTAACACTAACTTTCCAAGCAGGTGTAATGTTAGGAAAACAAGTCAATCTCTCAATAACTTGTCATATATGGAATTAAAAAAAACACCCACTCCAACATTCTAATAAATACATAAATGTTAAATACAACCAAACTCTATTAAGCCAAAATAACTTTATCATGTCAGGGAATATTTTTTTGCCATCTATACCAAGGGTGACAGATTCGGGTTGGTTCACAGGCCGCTTTAACGTCAACTTGATTTCACGTGGGTCGGACCATTTTAGATATAGTATTTAGATTTTTTTTAATAAATGGAATAAAAGAACTGGTTTAAAAGCCCTGAATATTCAGTTTTTTATAGATCTCAATCAATGTTTATTTTAGCTTATTATATATTTTTAGATTTTACAAAATTATTTTTGAACTAAAAACACAGAAATAATGGATTAAAAAATTACAATGATTGATTTAAAAGGGGGAAAAATCAGGAAATTTAATATATATCTATACTCTTCATTTTAATTTGATCCTAAAACAGAATGTCGGCACTCATGATTTACTTTCCTGGGCCACGCAAAATGATGCGGCGGGCCAGATTTGGCCCCCGGGCCGCCACTTTGACACCTGTGGTCTATACGGCAAGTCAATCTCTCCATAACTTGTCATAAATGGAATTTAAAAAAAAAACACCCACTCCAACATTCTAATAAATACATAAAAGTTAAATACAACCAAACTCTATTAAGCCAAAATAATATAATCTTAATTCCCTCACTGACTTCTACTTACTTACCACGAAGATGCATAACACAGCACTTTTATTTCCAATTTCCCCCCAAAATTACCTTGGTCCATTGCCATAAAATCCTCCCAGCGGACACGAGTTTTTTCACCATGGCTGTTATATCTGGTTTGAACTTCCTGCACTCGTGAAAATAGCCGCATCCGATCACACCTGCACGCCATGGCGAACAAGGCAGCTCGTAAATGTTGTCATTTGAACGGCAGCATTGGGAAGAAGAATCGTTACCGAAGATCTTGTCAATAGAGGTATTGGAAGGCAGGGTGCAGTTGAAGACAGTAAATTGCCTCTTGAGCCTCTGCGGGATGTCATTTCGTCCGCCCCCGGGATGAATCATGGCGCCCAGCATTTGGACGTCCACGATGGTGATGAAGTCGCCTGGTTTGTCCAGATTGTACATGCCGGTCATTTCCATCATTTGCCGGACTATCTCGTTGGTTATCTGGGAAAGAAAGGTACATGCCATCAATTTAGCTGGAAAATGTACATTCTAATCAAATATTTGAATGTTTGTGCTGGAAATGACAGAAAAAAAATCCAAATTTTTGCATCACTTTCCATCTGTGGACATACAAAGTTTGGGTCAAAGTGAATTTTGTACAAAATAGCATTTTATTCTAGAAATCACCCTAAAAAGAAACATTGGCTTAAAATACTTTACAGTCAAACCCTGCACATTTGTGGTTTAGCAATCTGTTATCTTATATCGGGGAGGATTTTTTTTAGTACTCCACCTTTGGTTTATCCAAAAGTGTAGCAAACATAAAATGCAATACATAAGCCTTCATTGGGGGAAAAAAACACAAACCTGATCCCCCCATTCGTTGACAAGAGGCATATTGATGTCATCAACAAATACCGACATTCTGCGTCCCCCCGGGGGTCCGTAGGTGCTGCCGATTCTCTTCTCAATGTAGCTCTCAATCGTGCGCTATTGCAACAAACAATGCTTAATCAAATCAAACAGAAGCAGAAGCATTTCTGTCTTTTTTTTTAAAATTAATTTTCTTAAAAAATATCTGTATGCTCCAGAGACGTATTTTTCGGACTATAAATTGCAATTTTTTTTCACCGTTTGGCTAGCCCTCCAACTTTACTCAAGTGCAACTTAGGTGTTTTATTTTATTTTTTCACTCTGACCACCAACAGCCTGTTGTTTTTTTTAGGCTGTAGATATCTGAAAAACTTAACAGATACTTATTGAGCAAAATGATCTCCATTTTACTATTGATACTTTAATGTATGTTTGTTCTTGGTTTTGTGATTATATAAAAAATTGCCCTCCTAAAATGCGACTTGCATATAATAATAATAATAATAATCGGACATAGGCTTTGGCATCGTAATTGACTCGACAAAAGCCTAATTGTCATCATACCCAGAAACTGCGTATGACGAAATTTGCCATTCTACCTGAAACATGATGGGTTCGGTGGCAGAGGAGAAGTTGAGCGACTTGAACAGGTCCGTTTCGGGGTCAAATTTTTTGGCGTGGCTTTTGATCATCACCGTCTTGGCCGTCCCTTGCTCACCAATGAGCAAGACGGCCTGCAGAGTTTTGAAATGCAATTTTCAGGTATCGAATCATTGATCAAGTGGTTTCAAAAACACGGCTGACCTTGTATTGCTTGGCGATAGTTTCAAGCAAAAAAGCCGTCCTGGTGTTATCCACGTTGGGCACAAGGATGGAAGAGTAGTCTGGCACAGAATCGGTCGGATACTCAAATTCCCCTACGTGCTCGTTCCAGTGACACCACTGACCTGTAAGTGCAATGCAAACAATTCTGCTATTTTTTTATTTATTTTTTTCAAAGTAGCTTTAAAATGAGTGTGGCAACAAACCATTGTTTTTGGATCCCCAAACATACTAAACTCTACCAATACATTTTAAGGGGGGAATTTTTTATTTTTTGTATTTTTAGTACTATATTATTGAATACTCGACTTGGACACTGCTTAACTTTAATTAATTTGCATTTGGGGAGAAAATTCAGGCCCCAAAAAGCCCAAATAACTTCACAAAATTCATTCATTCATTCATTCATTTTCTCGTCTCATTTTCTGAACCGCTTTATCCTCATTAGGGTCGTGGGGGGTGCTGGAGCCTGTCCCAGCTGACAGCCAATCACAAGGCACACTCAGACAAACAACCAGTCACTCATAGCTCAGGGTAATTTAGAGTGTCCAATCAGCCTACCATGCATGATTTTGAAATGTGGGAGGAAACCGGAGTACCCGGTGGAAACCCACGGAGAACATGCAAACTCCACACAGGTGGACGTTACCTGGATTTGAACCCAGGACACCAGAGCTGTGAGGCAGAAGCGCTAACCACCGTCGCCAACTTCACAAAATAAAAATATAATTAAAAAATCAATCAAAAATCAAATTAAATATATTAAATAGTAATATGGATAGGACGTCTACTAGTGATATTTACATTGGCGAGGGAGCATCTTGGCCAGAGGAAGAACTCATTTCATTTTTCATGTAATGTAAAGAATACTCAATGAAAGAGTACAGCATTTTTTGGAGACATACCATCTGCCCCCACCATGTATTCAAACATAGTCTCTCCCTCCTGCGTCTTAGGAAGATCAATGTTACTTTCGTGTTCTCGGACAAAACCCTCCATTTTGTCACGGTCCTCCAACTCCAAAAGGGCTCCAAGGCTCCACATTAGACCGAAGACAAAGAGGCGCTCTAAATGTTTATCGTTGACCAGGCCTCCCATCTGCTTGGTTGGGATGAGGCCTTCCAACAAATTGCAAGACTACAAAAAAAATTAATCCATAACTAGGTATACAGCGCAGGCACTATCTTTTGCTTTCCGTACCTGCATGATGTAGTTGCACTCCAAAAATGGCATCTTGGGTTTGAGACTCTGCCTCATGAATGAATATGCATCCCAAAATATCCTATCGTACAGAGCAATGATGTTCTCAGCTTCTTCTGGGTTACGCTTGTTTGTCCATCCCTAAGGAAAGCAGACAAACGCTGCCAATCCCACATACAAAAAAAGTTCAAGCGTGTGTGGTTCTGTTTTTTTGTACCTTGAGGATTGGTTCCCAGCTCAGAGCAGAGGAGCTCATGAACACCATCCCCACACGCGACACAGTGGCGGGGGAGGCATTCTCAATGTTGTGCACCTCAAATACCAGTTTGCAGGCAGGCGACATGGTGATACGGTCGCCGTTGGCCAACGTCAGGGTTTTATTGTCATCCAGCACCGAATTGAGGTTCTCAATCCAGATGGCGTCTACTGGACCGTCCAGCACAATCCATATGATCTCCCCTAAAAGGGAAATCATTTTTAGTAAAATTCATCAGTCTGGGAAACAGCCGTATTTTTCATAGCTGCTTCTACTGTACTTTGTTATCACTAGTGCCAATCCCATTTATCTGATTTATTTATGTATGCAAGACTGAGGTGATAACTGTCTATATATTGATCTCTGTACCGTACTTTCAGGACTATAAGGCACACTTTTTTCATAGTTTGATCTGGGCTGCAACTAATACTCAAATGCGACATATATAATTTTTTTTTCTTTCTTACCACTGCTGCACTGTTTTTTTTGAGTTTATAGTTTTCTCAAAAATTGTAAATGTTACCTTAGTGTAATGCGGAGTGGTGCGCCTTACAATGCGGTGCGCCTTATATATGGAAAAAACATTAAAATGTGTCATTCATTGAGGGTGCGCCTTATAGTCGTAAAAATACGGTACCTACGTTTTTTACTTTGTTCTTTGTGCATTCTTTGGTTAGTGTGACTTACTAGTCTGAAAAATATGGTAATTTTGTGACAGCATTTATCGACACGTTATCTTTAATGCCACAGATGAACATTTTATCCTAATCAGTCATTCGTTCGTTATCTGAGCCGCTTGTCCTCACAAGGGACACGTTCGGGGGTGCTGGATCCTATCCCAACCAACTTTGGGCAGTAGGCGGGGACACCCCAAATTGGTGGCGAGCTAAGGTTTATTTCATTTTTGGATTTTGTTTTATGCTTCCATTGTAAATAGAATTGAGAACATTACAACTTGGAAATAAATTTGACCTTTCTTGGCTTTAAGCGTCCTCCTCCACAGGGTGGAGAAGATGCCATCGGTCCAGTCGTTGGTGGCCGCGTCGAGACGGCCGAACATTTGTGGCGCGGTGATGGCCTTGGGGTTCATGCGCATCTCCCTGTGCGGGGTCCCGCACTCGGTCAGCGCTCGCATGAGGATATTGATGACGGCCGTCTTGCCCGCCCCGCTCGGCCCCAGCGTCATGAGGCCGTGACGCACCAGGGAAGACTCGTAAAGCTGTCGTCGAGAGATATGAAGGTTGAGATCGGTTCAGAGCGACACGTTTTTGCCATACCTGAACCAGTTTCAGGTTCCAGTTGGGGTGGTTGACCAAAGCAGCGAGGTCCACTTGATTATTGACGGCGGCTTGAAGCTCATTGTAGGTGCTGTTGTCTAGTTTGATGCCGGGAAACAAGTCGTTGATGAGACTGAGGAAAAGAGGCTCGTCTTCATCCACCTGAAAGAGGGTTTCCCATTTATAGCGTGCGTCTACAAAACTATCTCATCATAGAATGCTGTATTTTTTGGACTACCGTATTTTGCTGTTTAATATAAACCCCCCATTAAATATACCTGGGTATATTAAACGGCAGGGGTATATTAAATGGCGCACAAACGGGAAGGTAAGATCCACTACGCACTTTTATGCCGTGACGGGGTGCAGACTAAAACGACTTACTGCTCAGATTAAAACTACTTACAGCTGAATAAAGTCTGACTTGGAATTTTAATGAACTTAAGTATCTATAATTATGTCCCCATGAACACCATACAAATCTTGCCAAAAAAGCTGAGTTGCCGTTTAATATACCCGGGTATATTTTGGGGTGATGTGTTAAACTTGATGTCTAGTTTTTCTAATTGCTGTTTTGTGCTCTGCATTTTCAGAAGAAAAAAAGAATATTGAATATGTCTCTTAGTATTACTTGATTGCAAATGTTTAATAGTTTTAATTGTATGCTGGGAAGGTTATATTTATTAACATTTTTTTACTTAATATAATTTAGATATTTACTAAGTAATTTCACATTCATAATTTGGATTTTATTAAGTAATTTCACATTTACACGCAAGTTCAATTATTTTTGCTACTTTTGGGTGTGTAGAATGAATGTTTACATTTTAGTGCATATATGTGTGTGGGTTTGTTAAATTATATATATTTTAAAAAATCAGTTAATCCCAAAATTGTTAATGGTCAAAGTGTTCTTGTTGCAATAGCAGTGTAGCATTGAAACAAGCTGTCGATTTGTATTGTAAAAACAACGGTGGCCCTTTAAACGACTGTCTTTGGTGTTAATATACCCGGGTATATTAAACGGCAAAATATGGTATAAGTCGCACTAGCCCCAAAAAATGCACAAAGGGGGAAAAATACATTGCACTGGAGTATAAATTATACAACATTATATGTTAAATTAGTAGTAAAACAGGGAACACCAGTGAAAACAAGCACCTGTTAATGTAACATAATTGTTTTTTTTGGATAACAGTAGTCTAAAAACAGTATAAAAAGCTGTTGGCAGTCAGTAAAAAAAAAAAAAGACATAAGTAGCAGGCCCAGCTAATCTAGGTGAAAATGTGCGATTTATAGTCCAGAAAATACGGAATTACGATACGGCCCGATTATAAGACGATGTTTTTTGCATTGCAGTAAGACTAAAAAAAGTGGGGGTCGTCTTATATTCGGGCCAATACGGTACAGAGGTGCACTTAAGTAATACCAGTTTCGAGAGATTCATGTCACGTAGCACTCTCATGACGGTGCTGGACTCGGAATCGTCAGGCCGCGCCCTCTTGCACGCCCCCAGCGTCCTCAACACGGACAGGATGTTCCTCAGGCCAAAGTCGTAGTGCACCTGAAAATCAGCAAGGCGAAGTTGGGAAGGCGACTTTTTTCAAAAAGCAAACGCTATTCTACCTCACTTGTTTTGTAAGTTGCTCTTCACACAGTTTATAAAGCACAAAGAATTTCTGAGCAAGGAGGACATTCTCGTTGAATCCACAACTAGCCAGTTTGACCCTCATGATGATCTGTCAAGGAGAGGACAGAAAAAAATGCCCAGGGATAAAAATTGGAACGTAGAAAGCTCCGGTGAATAAATCAAGGAAAATCCCTGATGTATACCTGTCGATCGGGTACCATCATGGAGACGGTCCTGAACTGTACTTTTAAGTTTTCGGGAAGTTCCTGACGACCGGCATAACCGGGATTCTAGGCAGAGAATGACGTTTTGACCTTTATTGTCACTTATTGGATTGGTCATCTATCTATATGTATATTTATTACCATGGTGATGAAGAGGCCAAACTCTGGATTCAGGTCCACAACATCTCCATCGGTGAAGATAAAAGAGGTCTTGTGTGTTTTGCGAGCAACCAAAACAATGTAAATTTGCTGAGCAGCGACGGACAAAACCGGGAGATCAATCCTATTGAATTCGTCAAAACAGCCCCACGAGCCCGACTGTGCGAGTCCTGGAAAAAAAAGCAAAGCAACCATTAAAAGGGTGGTTGAAACAAAAATAAAATGGGCACCTTGAGATTTTTTTTGTCTACCAAATTTCACCACCCCAAAAAATGACCACCATTTGGAATGCAACCAAACATGAATTTGACTTAACATTTTTTGGGGGGGGATAAGTCTACCAATAAAGAAATGCCCCCCCCCAAATCCAAATGTCACTAATATAAGAAGCTTGCAAGGACTGAACTTTTTATAAATTCTGCAGAACCAATTTTCAAACAATACAAATTCTGATGACTTCCTTTTTGTCGAAAATGACCAAAACAAAGCCCCGATAGGGCAAACGCAATATGACAAATTTTTAGGGGTTGAATAATTTTCACACAATTTCAACATTTTTTTTGTACGATAAAAACGAAATTAAAGGTACTATGAATAATGATAAAAACAAAAATGACAGCACTCATATAATTTTCCATTCCGAAAATAAATTTGGCAATCCAGTCTAGATGTTTTTTTTCTTCCATTTCAGTGCCTCATTTTTTCAGCAATTCTGGCAATTCTTCGCTGCGTTAGCTAGCAAACGTTGACAGAACGACTAATATACCGTTATATACCTTTATATATCCTGCCAAGTCCCCTGAAGTCCATCTGGTCGGAGCAATTAAAGACCACCACGTACTTTCCCAGGCACCGACCCATATCCTTGGTGGTCTCTGTCTTCCCGGTCCCGGCTGGCCCGGCGGGGGCTCCTCCCATGCTCATGCCCAGGGCCTGGGACAGTGTAATGTAACACCTGTATCAAAAATCAAAAAGCCTTTATTGTCATCATACACAGCTGCGTATAACGAAATTGGTGGTGCTACTCCACAAAGTGCGTTTTCCCAGTTAAAAAAAACATAAATAGTGAAATAAAAGTATAAAAAGTCACATCCCGGCTAGGTAAATTCTAAAATATTGCACAGTCTAAGATATTGCACACTGTTATTGCACACCCCGAAGTTATTGCACAGAAGGGATTGTGTGTCGTGCTAAAGCAAGTTCAGAGTCCTGATGGCTGTGGGGAAAAAACTGTCCTTAAGTCTATTTGTCCGTGCTTTGTGAGACCTGTAGCATCTACCAGAGGGCAGCAGTTGGAACAGGTTGTGACCAGGGTGGTATTGGTCCCTGACAATGTTCCTGGCTCTGCTGAGGTGGCAAGGGCTGGCAATGGGAAACCATGACTATACACAGCCAATAGAGAAAAGAGTTGGGGTAATGACTATGAAAAACCAAAACTATGTCTTGCCTGTCAGTTAATGGTGTGATGACCAGACGGTCAGTACAGCCGAGGTACTCGTTCTGATAAATAAAGTCGACATTGGTGATGGACACGATGACTTGATCCTTGTCGGCATTGTAGGCAAACCTGCTTTGCTTCAACCACTCAAAGTCATTGGTAGATTTGACTGATTTTGCCACCTGAGGATTAAAAAAAATGTGTATTCACGCACTGCACGAAGGAAGCAAATTGAAAACTAAACAGCGAATTGGGAGCAAGCTCACCAGCTCTTCAAAGATGTCACTCTGGTGGACGTGGATGGTGACCAGGGTCTCGTACTTGACCCTGTCAAACTTGGTCAAGTCGTAGGTGGTCTGCTTGATCAGCATTCGTAAGAGGTTCAGGAATTTGTTTTTGGTATAGATCATGGCCTCCTTGCTGTATTCGGCACCTTCCAGGGCCTCTTCCGAGTCTCTTGTCCAGAGCATTTGGATTCCCAGGAGGCCCACCTAAGACACCAAATACAACCTTGGTCAACCATTCATTCGCCAGCAAAACAATGATGATTTTCTTCGAGAAAAAAACAAAAAACAAAAATGATTCACCAGACCTGTGCTTGGAACTTGTCAAGAAAAGGTATGAGCTCAAAGTCTTCATCGTTGATGACGTCATCCGCCGATTTGATGACCGTGTGCAGTGACGACTGCTGTTCTAACAGTAGCTTCCCCAGCCAGAGCTCCACTGCACCCTGAGCCAAGACTGGTTTGTCCAGCTGAAAGAATAAGACATACCGTATTTACTCGCATATAAGCCGCCCGGGGTATTAGCCGCACCCTCAAAACGGCCTTACAATTGTCAAATTTTACAATTTCTCGCATATACGCCGCCCGGGGGTATTAGCCGCACCCTCAAAACGGCCTTAAAATTGTCAAATTTTACAATTTCTCACATATAAGTCGCCCACGGGTATTAGCCGCACTCTTAAAATGGCCTTAAAATTGTCAAATTTTACAATTTCTCGCGTATAAGCCGCACCCTGATTCACAATTTTCACCTCTATATTCATGGTGTTAATAGGGAGTACACATGTGTTACTTTGAAGGGAAAATCTTAAGAAAAATCATCGCACGTGGTATTTCTGAGATACTGCATGAATCAAAAGCACATTCTTAGGGTCAATATCATAAGGAAGTTAATATGCCTGTCTTTGTAAATGCAAAATATCAAGTTATTCAATTTGAAAAGTCTATCTTGATAAGAGCCTGATGCTTTTAAATGACAGAAATGACATTTTTCTTCTGGTGTTATGGCATTCCGTCTTTGTCACCTTGCAGTTTCGTGCATGGCGTCTTTTTATCCGCATATAAGCCGTACCCTCGATTCTGTCATCATTTTTTTTGTCGGACAAATACGGCTTACATACGAGTAAATACGATAAATTTATTTAATTAGTCATCACAACTGAAATGAGGTCGAACATTTGTAAATCCATAATGTCAAATTCAACAAATAGCATACATACCGGTAGTTTCTCAGATTCTTGGGACAGGACGGCTAAAATGCTGTCGTACTCATTGGCGTCAAACTCGGCTTCATTCACATTGTCAAACACTCCAAGAAGATGCGTCTGAAGTGATTAAAAAGAAAATGTTGTTTTCATACATTTAGATTCATTGATTCCTAATATATTTGGTTTCCCACAGTCAAGATAATCTATCAACAATGAAACACCATACACAGTGGTACCTCCACCTACGATCAGCTCGTGGTACGACGAAAATTTCGATCAAATAATTCGCCCGCGATACGATCAAAATTTCGAGATGCGACCAAGCCAGGTGGCCATGACATGAGAGGCTGTTTATCATTGTAGTCTTTTTTTGCCGCATCTCTTTCGTGTATAACAGATATCTATGAGCACTGAACGATTTATTCAGACGAGGGTGGGCAAAAAGAGGGCTTTCTGGGTAATGAAGTGTACTCGTACACACAACACTGCCCAATTTTACTTCAATTAAACACATTTTATTACTATTAAACCACTAGTTATGTGTTACTTTGTTAACAGATGGCGAATTAGAAGAAATAAAACATTTTTTCCAATCCACTATCCTGTTTTGGTGTTTTTTCAGAGGGTTGGAACGAATTAATTTGTTTTTAGTTCATTTCAATGGGAAACGTCCGCTCGAGTTACGAAAAGCTTGACATACGATCTCAGTCCCGGAACGGATTAAGATCGTATGTCGAGGTATCACTGTATTCCAACATTTTTTTTAGTCTTACGATGATTAAAAAATCCACTTACCTGAATCGTGTGTGAATCGCTAGCTTGTCCGAGGATTTCCAGGAGCGCTGGATCAGAGACGAAGAAGAATCTTGGGAACAGGAGCCGCTTTTTCTCGAGGTAGCTGTGTGGTGTTAACACTTCTTTAGAATCACCCGAAGATGTATCGGCTTAATCGTGCAAAATCATGAGATTATAACACTAATGTCTAAAAATAGGAAATTAAATTGAAAACATCGGAAAAAGTCCAAAAAACGGGCTGCCTCCAATTGGAACAAATCAGTTTTTTATATAACTATGAAAAAAAATGTTTACCCCGTCAGGGATTTCTGACAAAAGTCTAGCTGCTTCTGAAGATCCGGCAGAATCTCCCCCAACATTGGATCTCCGGCACAGCACTCCACCACATTTGGGACTTCTTTGGCCCGCTGCATGACGTTAATCCACGTCGAGTCTATTTGCTGAAAGCGCTCCGCTTCCTTGACAGATGGGAATATGCGTTTCAGTGCAAAATACACACGAGTTAACTCAAGTACAAGGGGAAAACACGCCAATCCAAGATCCAATCAAAACCGATGACAGCAGAGCAGACAAATACGCCACGTGGATCAGTCGCTTAAATGATCCATTGTCAGCTTCTTAGAAACAAGGGAACTTTACCTGAGGCAGATCTTTGGCGATGTCACCTCCGACGAACACGGCCTCCAAGTAAATCCACAGATTTTGCACGATGACCCACTGCTCAATCACGTCGGTTGAGACGGACAGTTTTGAGACCCAGTCCTGGATTTCAGCTTTGTAGAATGTGCAGTAGCTGCAAAAAAGACAGACGATCATCCGACGGTTTAGTTAAAATTCCGGATTATGCCGAGTCATTATAATTGAATTCCTTCTGCATCTAAACCTATAAATCAGTTGTTTAATGCGTACGTACCGTATTTTCACGACTATAAGGCACACTTAAAAGCCTTAAATTTTCTCCAAAATAGACAGGGCGCCTTATAATCCAGTGCGCTTTATATATGGACCAATACTAAAATTGTTATCACGATAAAATAAAATAAATCAGTGGATAGGGTACCACATCCTCTACAGCTCTCACAACCACGGCAAGCAGCCCCTGACTCTACTATTTCCCCGTAGAAAAAGTACTGCGCAGTGACTGCTGGGATATAGAGTTCTTTTGTCAATACACCCAGTATGACGGCGAGCACACTAATTTGGTGCTCGCCGTCATTCCGGCTGGATTTACAAAAGAAATCCTGCCGCTAGATGTTGGCGTCAACAGAGCATTCAAAGCTAGACTGCGAACTATATATATATTAGATATGGATAAATATCAAACCGCAACAGCTCTGGCAACTATGGCAAGCAGCCCCAGACTCTATTTCCGGTGCGTCAGTGAATGCTGAGATATCTAAAACGGTGTTGCATTTCGGTTGATCGAGCACATTAATTCTATGTTCGTCGTCATTCCCATTGGAAGTTTCAACTGTGGTCCAAGCTGTCAGGAAGGCAGAAATTACTGACTCGATTAATGACGACTTTGGTGAGATGCCCACCTGTTCAACATGAGTTATTATACTATTGCTGTGTCACGAAAATACTAATACTTTAACCTCGGAAAAAAAAAATACTGTTGTTTATTCATGTTGTGAGTGAATGGAGTTGGATTTGTAATCTATTAATAAAGTTTGGCTAACTGTTTTGTTGACATTCCCTTTAGCGCAGCACCATCCAGTGGGTGCGCCTTTAAATGCGATGCGTCTTGTGTGTGTGTCAAATACAGAAATAGCACTCGTTACTGACACTGTGCCTTTAAATGCGATGCGCCATATAGTCGTGAAAATACGGTATATATCTTCCTTTCTTACCGGTTGCTAAGCAGCGACCCCAGGACCATCAAACTGTCCTCCAAAGTAGTGAGGATCTCCGTGGTGTCCCCACCTCGCAACATGAGCTCCCCCCTGTCCTTGAAGTCCGCCCTCGTCAGGTTCATGTCGTGCCACACTGTTTTCACGCCTGTCAATTTGGCTTCGATGTCTCTCTCTTTTACAGCAGATATGCAAATGTCCTAAAAAAAATGCAGAGAAGGAAAAACCCAGCGAGTGAGGTGGCGAATGGCGACGGGAGAAGCCGGCGGGCTGACCTCGATGTCGTCCTTGTACTTCAACAACGGGGCTTCCATGATGTTGTCCAGCGTGCAGGTGGGCGACTCCACCTCAAACGTGTGTCCGGTCAAGTTGGAGATCTGATCCCAATGCCTGCGGATCATGGATTTGTTGGTCATCATCTCCAGCAGAGGACACAGTTCGCTGAAGTCGTCGATGGTCTTCTTCAGATCCATGAAAGCTTGCCACTCCTTCAAGCCCTTGGGCAGACGGCGGCACCTGGGAATGGGAGAAACGCTTGCTTCAGTTCAATCGTTGGCTGACAGACAAATCAGATCTAAGGTTTTCGTAAAGCCGACCAACAACCAGAGTAATACCGTCAGAGCAAGGGTGTCAGACTCGGGTTGGTTCGCGGGCCGCATTAACGTCAACTCGATTTTATGTGGGCCGGACCATTTTAGATATAATATTTAGATTTTTTTGTATAAATGGATTAAAAGAACTGGATTAAAAGCCCTGAATATTCAGGATTTTATAGATCTAAAACAATGTTTATTTTAGCTTTATATATATATATTTTTAGATTTTACAAAATGATTTTTGAACTAAAAACACAGAAAAAAATGGATTAAAAAATTACAATTATTGATTTAAAAGGGGGGAAATCAGGAAATTTAATATACATCTATACTCTTCATTTTAATTTGATCCTAAAACAGAAAGTCGGCACTCATGATTTACTTTCCCGGGCCACACAAAATGATGCGGCGGGCCAGATTTGGCCCCCGGGCCGCCACTTTGACACCTGTGCGTCAGGTTTAACATTTGCTCAATCATAATAATCAAGAGCATTTTTCCACTAAGAACACAGGAACAAAACACATGACGGCTAATAAAAGTTTTTAAAGTGCAGATTCGGTGACATTGCTCCTGGTTTATATATATTCTCGCATATAAGCCATACCCTTAAATTTCCAATTTCCCCCATATAAGCCGCCCCCTGATTCACAATTCTCACCTCTATATTCATGGTTTTAATAGGTTGTACAAATGTGTTACTTTGAAAGGAAAATCTTAAGAAAAATCATTGTGCGTGGTATTTCTGAGATACTGTATAAATCGATTGCTGGATTTGCTGTTTTTTTCACGTTTTATGCAAGATACGGTTGTTGTTTTTTCTTAAATTTCCTTCATAGACGTCAAAATAAATTTTGTTAAGCCTTTTATCTGTTTATCCTTTCTCTATTTTGAAATAAATGACCATATCGACCGCATTGCCTTGCATTATGGCGTTTCATCCTTGTCATCTTGCAGTTTCGTGCATGTCAAGTCTAATTTGTGCGCATATAAGCCGTACCCTTGATTCAATCATTTTCTTGAGCGACAAATACAGCATATATGCGAGAAAAAACAGTAAGAAAATATATTTCTTTGTTTTCCCTGATAAAAACGGCTGTATTATATAAATATGATAGAAATGTATGACAAATCACATCGAAAATTTGCTAGTATTATTTCTAAAGGGACCCTTAGAGGCTCAGAGTTGAAAGAATGATTTAGTGGTTGGGGCTTAAAGGGTTAAAAAAAAAAGACAAAACCTGTTCTGAAAGTCCATTAGCTCATTATTGATCTTTTCAATATCCACTTGCGTCCACAAAAGCTTGTTGTGACCGGTGATGGTCTTCATCACAGCGTCGTACAAGCCGTAGAGCTTTTGGAGCAAATCCAGTTCTTTCCTAGGGGGAGAAAAAAATAATGTTATTGAGAGATAGATATCTTATTTTCATTCCATGAGTGTGGATCCTTGCTTACTTTTTATTTTGAAGGCACTCGTAATCAGAGACAGGCAGCCCCAGAAGCTGTTCGCCAGAGTTGTATGTGGTAAAGTTCCGCCACAGCTCAGAGAATCTAGCCTTGAGTAGGACAAATGTGAGAAAATTAATAAATAAAAGAAAGAAAGGGGATGTCAGTTGGATAAGGATGGAAAAGATTTTTATATACGTATTAGTACCGGTGAGTATGTTGACTAGATAGGCGAGGTAAATGTAGTAATTGAGTGGGTACCGGTGGGTATGTTGACTTGATAGGCGAGGTAAATGTAGTAATTGAATGGAAACAAAGGCAAACATTTACAAGACTCAAGTCAATTTTTTCAGGGGGGAAAAATTCAAATATTTTGTAAAAATTCAAATATTTTGTAAAAATTCAAATATTTTGTAAAAATTCAAATATTTTGTAAAAATTCAAATATTTTGTAAAAATTCAAATATTTTGTAAAAATTCAAATATTTTGTAAAAATTCAAATATTTTGTAAAAATTCAAATATTTTGTAAAAATTCAAATATTTTGTAAAAATTCAAATATTTTGTAAAAATTCAAATATTTTGTAAAAATTCAAATATTTTGTAAAAATTCAAATATTTTGTAAAAATTCAAATATTTTGTAAAAATATTTGCCTTTTTTTCTTTTGGAATGTTGATACGATGAGAGTTAGGATCATTTTTTGTTTTGTTTTGGAAAAAACAAGTCTCTTTTTCAAAGAACAAATGCAATTTTTGTGTAAATCTCAAAGATGGAATTCCTATTTTTAAACCAGAAATGAAAAACAAGCACAAGTACCTGAAAGACCTGCAGCCTACGGCTGGCTTCTTTTGGTTCTATTCCTTCAGCCATTGGGCCATCCTGTAGTGTGACAAGAGATCAGTTTTAATATGCAAATAACTGCATTATTGACTCACAGAGGCTTTTTCCGCTTACAATGTCGTATTCATCCATATAGGTGGTGACATCTTGTTCGAAAACGCCGACATGTTCGAGTAGGTCCTGCTTGAGGGCGGGCTGCATGCAGAAAAGCTGATCCTGAACGGACATCTTGGAAGTAAAAACAAAGATTAAAATGAGCAGTAGGAACCAACACAAGGGGGGCTGGACCTGAACGTTGAGTTTGAATACCTGACCTCTTCCCTCTATCTTGAATGGATAAATGAGATTGGGGTAAATTCCTTGGTAATACAGTAATCCCTCGAATACCGCGGCTTCAAGTATCGCGGTTTCACGTCATTGCGTTATTTTTTCTGGGGGAATTTATTTTAGTTAATTACATTTTTTTTGTAAATTCATAAAAAGGTGAAAATCCACGCTGAAATTCATAAGGGGAAGCCACTCCCCTGTCCTCCGCTTGCTACCAGAACTCAGCACTGAAGTTAAAAAAAATACATATAGATATATATATATATATATCTTTTTTAAATAGGGGTGACCCTACTTCGCGGTTTTTCGTTTATCACGGCCATGTCTGGTCTACTTTAACCGCGATAATTAGATTAGATTAGGTAACTTTATTCATCCCGTATTCGGGAAATTTCATTGTCACATTAGCAATAGGGTGAGAATACAGACAGGAAAAGACATTTTAGACATAAATAAATAGGTAATAAATAAGTTGATGAATAAATAAATAAGCGTGTTGCTGAAATATATATATATATATATATATATGTTTATATGTATATATATATATATGTATATATATACATACACATATACATGCATATACATATATATATATACATATAAATCGAGGGATTACTGTAATAGTTTGATAAATCTATTCTTGCTTAGAACCAAAACGCCATGAAATTTCATGCGTGCACCTAGATAAGACATGCCCACCCAAATTTATAATAGTGAAAATGGTGTTGAGATTTTGTTGTTGTTGTAGTACTATAGAGTAAATTATGGAATGGACACTATTGAGTTAATGATGGAAAGCTGTGCAGATTCAAGCATTATTATCAACAAATATCTTACAGCTTTGGAAAGCAGCCTGGTGAAGAAACGACTCAGTCCGTACACCTCGGTTGGTTCTTTTTCCGTCATTTCAGCTTCGTAGAGGATCAGCACATCATAAGCGTCCTAGAAATCCAGAAAAGGGTACTTTTGCAATCTCGTCGAAAAGCAAGCAAGAGAAAGAAAGAGCACTTCATACTTGCGTGGAAATCAGCGTCAAGTCCGTGTCTATTTCGGCATCCCGCAGGTTGGCCAACGTCTTCATGGAGCAGCGGACGTCGTCCAGGTTCGTGATGGGGTGCGACAGCTGTGTGAAGCTTCTATGCGTGTGCAGGCTGATGTTAATGATATTCTTCCGGCACTCGATGCGCAGGTATTTGCACAGAAACTTCTTCCAGGACTTGGCCTCGATCATGAGAGCTTCTTTTAATTGGCCTAATTAAAAATAAAGACATGTTTAGTATCTTTTTTGGTTGAAATTCTGTATTAATAATAGTAGTAGTAGTAGTAATAATAGTAGTAGTAGTAATAATAGTAGTAGTAGTAATAATAGTAGTAGTAATAATAATAGTAGTAGTAATAATAATAGTAGTAGTAGTAGTAGTAATAATAATAGTAGTAGTAATAATAATAGTAGTAGTAGTACTAATAGTAGTAGTAGTAATAATAATAGTAGTAGTAATACTAATAGTAGTAGTAATAATAATAGTAGTAGTAATAATAATAGTAGTAGTAGTAATAATAATAGTAGTAGTAATAATAATAGTAGTAGTAATAATAATAGTATTAGTAATAATGATAGTAGTAGTAATAATAATAGTAGTAGTAATAATAATAGTAGTAGTAGTAATAATAGTAGTAGTAAAAATAATAGTAGTAATAATAATAGTAGTAGTAATAATAGTAGTAGTAATAATCGTAGTAGTAATAATCGTAGTAGTAAAAATAATAGTAGTAGTAAAAATAATAGTAGTAGTAAAAATAATAGTAGTAGTAATAATAATAGTAGTAGTAATAATAATAGTAGTAGTAATAATAATGATAACGATAATAATAATAATAACAATAATAATAATAATTGGACATATGCTTTGTCATCATAATTGACTCGACAAAAGCCTAATTGTCATCATAACCAGAAACTGCGTATGACAAAATTGGTAGTGCTTCTCCATAAGGTGCGTTTTCCCGGCAAAAGACCCAAATAAGTGAAAATAATTTCAGACTCGTAATTTGGCATTCTGCCGTGATGGATACATCGCATCACCCCCGATCGGATCACTTACCTCTGGAAATCATTCAAAAATGAGTGTGGGTTTCAAATTGGCATTTTCAATTTGTGTAATGGTTCCAAATGCTACAATTTTAAGATTCTAAGTTTATTTTTTTGACCTTTTTTTAAATGAAGTTTTCATTTTTTGTCCAGTGCACCGGATCATCTTAAAAACAACAACAACAACAACATTAGAAACCATTGAAGTTGTGATCTGTATTTTTTACCTGTTGACAATTGAATCATGCCAACAACGATGGTACTCTGGATCTCCTCTATTTGGCTTTCAAACACGTCGTAGTGGTGCAATTTACTTTTGATCTCCATCAAGGTCGGCTTGCTGTCAATGAAGGCCTATTAAACGAACGGACAAGCGTCACTGGACTCCGCCACCAGAAGACGCTGATGTGAATTCCCATACCTTGATGACACGCTCCTTGTCATCGCTCCAGAGCTCCTTGAACCTCTTGAAGCGATCCAATACAATGGCAGCATTGTCCCTCTGCAACTTCAGGGCCGATTTCAAGGAAAAAATGACTGCTTTGATATCCTCGTGCTTATTGACGCGAGCGTAGAAGTTCATCATCTCCCGACCTGCGAGAGCGTGGAGCGTCACGCCAACGGAACACCTTGTGGTTTCACTCTGGTATCTCACCGGCATTGGACGGGACCAGTTCGTGTCTGTATTCAACCTCCCAGCATTGAATTCCCTTGTTGACATCCAAGATAAATTCCATGATCTGGTGTATGGCGTTATGTATCTCATCTACAGTGGGGCACATCACCTGTGGAAAAACACAAGTCAAGATATTCAATGACATTTACTTGGGAAAGACCGCTCTCTAGTGGAATTTTAAAATAGTGAAGAAGCCCCACAAAATGGCCTGGTTATTATTCTGACAACATGGAATTACCGTATTTTCTCGCAGATTAGCCAACTCCGTGTATAAGCCGCACCCTTAAAATTGCCTTAAAGTCGTTGAATTTGACAATTTCTCTCGTATAAGCCGCACCCTTAAAATTGCCTTAAAGTCGTTGAATTTGAGTTTCTCTCGTATAAGCCGCACCCTTAAAATGGCCTTAAAGTCGTTGAATTTGACAATTTCTCTCGTATAAGCCGCACCCTTAAAATTGCCTTAAAGTCGTTGAATTTGACAATTTCTCTCGTATAAGCCGCCCTCTCATTCACAACTTTCAGCTCCATATTCATGATTTTAATAGGGAGTACAAATGTGTTACTTTGAAGGGAAAATCTTAAGAAAAATCATCGCACATGGTTTTTCTGAAATACTGCACATTCCGAAAGGGTGTTGCCTGCATGTAGACAAAAAGGTCAGTCAAAAAGGAAGTCACGTGACCAGTACAACCAGGAAGTTTTCGTAGCAGTCTAGTTTTTTTATCCATAGGTAAGATGGCGGCACCCTGAGCGAGCAACGCACACGTGAGTTTTTTCACGTTTTATGCAAGACACATTTTTTTCTTGAATTTCATTCATAAACGTCAAAATACATTTCGTTTAGTGTTCTGTTTATCTTTTCTCTATTTTGAAATAAATGACCATATCGTCTGTATTATCTTGCGTTATGGCGTTTCGTCTGTCAGCTTGCAGTTTCGTGCATGTCAAGTCTAATTTGTGCGCATATAAGCCGTACCTTAGTCATCATATTTTGGAGCGACAAATACGGCATATATGCTAAAAAAATAGGGTAAATCATAAAATCGATCAAATTACTCACCACATTTGGTGTCTCCAGTTTCACCTCAGATTTCATCATCGGGACCCAACCCGAGTCAGCTCTCTTCTGGAAAGAACTTCAAGTCCGAATATTACATAAAAGTATACATGCCATACACCGACAATGTATGTCAAGACGACAACAACGATATGGCAAGAAAACGACGCTTACTCAATGCCAGAGATTCGCCTCTCCACGGTCTTCAGGGATAACTTTGTCGATTCCACCAACGCGTCCAGGACCCTCGTGCCGAAAGAGTCGTATTGCTTCGTGAAGTCCTGAAATGTTTACATCTTAGCTTGAACTTCTTTTAATGCAATTCCAGTGAAGTTGGGATATTGTTCGAAACATATTTTGCATTTATAAAAAAGGCAACTACTATATTTTTTGCTCTTTTCATCCTTCTTCTGCAGATTCAAATCATTTTTTCAACAATAGCCAATGAGTTAGCGTAGTGTACCAAGGCTGGTTCACAAGTGAGCACACACAAACCTTTTCAAATCGTGTCGCTTTGTACTTCTCCGGGCCCTCTGACGTCACCCCTTCCGCAGGTTCCGAGGCCCTCTGGGTATCCTTCTGCGCTGCAATGTGAAATTAAAATGTTTTATGACTACCGTATTTTCCACACGACAAGGCACACTTTCAATGAATGGCATATCTTAAAATTTGTTTCATAAAGAAGGCACAACGGACTATAAAACACAGTAGCAGAAGTAGATGGTGGTGCTAGTGGTGGGTTGTGTTATACATCCACTAGCTGGAGTTGTAGTAGTAGTAGTGGTAGTGGTTATGAGTTGAGTTATACATTAAGTAGATGGAGCTGTGCTAAAGGGAATATTATGTAATGATAAACTAATATTGATCCACCATGCGCTTCCGCAGATTCTTCCTCCCATCAGCTGTCAGGTTCTTTAACAAAACAAATGGCTGAATGTTAAGACCTACCATATGTATACATGTCTATGTATGTATGCGTATATATGTATATGTATGTATGCGTATATATATGTATGTATATGTATGTATGCGTATATATGTATATCTACGTATGCGTATATATATGTATGTATGCGTATATATATATGTATGTATATGTATGTATGCGTATATATGCTTATGTATGCATATATATGTGTATATGTATGTATATAAATATATATATATGAATATATAAATAAATAAGCTTGTTGCTGAAATATATATATATATATATATACACACATACATACATATATATGCGTATATATATGTGTGTGTATATATATATATACATATACACACATACATATATATATGTATATATATATATGTATATATATTTCAGCAACACGCTTATTTATTTATATATTGATTCATGTATTTATTTATTTATTAACTTACTTATTACCTATCTATTTATGTCTAAAATGCCTTTCCTATTTCTGCATTCTCACCCTCTTGAAACTGTGACAATAAAATTTCCCGAATACGGGATGAATAAAGTTATCCAATCCAATCCAATCTAAGGTGCACTTTTTGAGAAAATTGAAGTCTTTTAGTTGTGCATTATAGTGTGGAAGGTACGGTACAAGTATATTTGTAAGGCATACTTGGTACATTTTAAAAGGAATTAAATCTGCGATGAATAAAAACACACCAGCACTGATTCCGCCCAGGACCTTCGTGGTTTGCTTGGACTTGTAAATGGAGTTGAACACTCTTCCCAACTTATTCACAGCTTCTTTCACATGGGAGCATTTGAGGTTCAGTTCCCTGACCCCATTTTTACACATAGTCTGCAAAAGACATATACAGGGATTTATGCTAACTCTTTCCAAATCATCGTGAATGCAGCAGTAGAAAAAAAAAGTCATGGCGGCTTTTACTTGATTGAGATCAACAAGAGGCTGAATTTCAGAGCCGCCATGTTCGGGCAGTTCTATAAGAACAGTCTCAGAGATCTCTTTGAGGTAATCATCAATGTGAAACTTACAGATTTCTTGCACCTGCAAAGAGTAGAAACAATGACTTGCATACCTGTCAACCTCTGCCGATAACTGCCCTTATAAATGATTATGATTCCCCTTACAAACCCCCCAAAAAACCTTACAAACACCGTACGAGACGTACGGTGTTTGTAAGGTTTTTTGGGGGTTTGTAAGGGGAATCATAATCATTTATAAGGGCAGTTATCAGCAGAGGTTGACAGGTATGGACTTGACTTATTTACCTTTAAGAAAAAGCATTTGTAAATTCAATTTTGGTGACATACCTTACTCAAGATAGTTTTAAGCTCAGACAAAGCATCGTCAATATTTACAAAGTAGTTTTCCAAGAGAAGTGAGGACCACGTGACCATCACGGATCCATAGCGAAGCAAGGAGTCCATCTAAGAATTGGACTCAAAGGTCAATTGTGGCTCAAAAGTAGAGCATTTGTCCGATAAATTGAAAAAAGAAATTACTTCAGTGGTCTTGGATGTCAACAGGTAAGTAAAATCCAGTGGGATACTGTCAAGTGTTTCCTTGTACTCGGTCAAAATGGTCTACATGAGGAAAAGGCAAATATATTAAGCTTGTTTATTGTCATGGGCTGGAAAATATTGAAAGGTGGAAAATAGACTTACGTGCAGGCGATGATGGTAATTCTTCAACTGGTCTTGTACCTTGAGGAATTTCACTGCCTGTTTGGGAATGTCCAGACCCATCTTCACCAAACTGCTGGCTTCCTTAATGGCCTCCAGGACTTTGGGATCAAAGTTGGCCAAGTACTTTCCCGTCACAGTGCAGCGGATCATGACTGTTGTATTCAAGGCTAACGACAAACGGGAATAAAAAGTAGAATTTTACCAGATATATTGTTTAGGACAGTCCACTGACTCAAAATGCGCGCGGCTAAACTTTTAACGTTACATTCGGCATTTAAAATAGGACAACAAGTAGAGAACTGGAGGGTTAATGGGAACGAGGCTACAATTTCCTGTTAGTTTCCCACAACACATTAGTTCTAAACTTTTTGGGGGCCTTTACACACTACTGCACAGTGTCAAAGTGGCGGCCCGGGGGCCAAATCTGGCCCGCTGCGTCATTTTGTGTGGCCCGGGAAAGTAAATCATGAGTGCTGACTTTCTGTTTTAGGATCAAATTAAAATGAAGAGTATAGATGTATATTACATTTCCTGATTTTCCCCCTGTTAAATCAATAATTGTCATTTTTAATTCATTTTTTCTGTGTTTTTAGTTCAAAAATCATTTTGTAAAATCTAAAAATATATAAAAAAAGCTAAAATAAACATTGTTTTAGATCTATAAAAAACGGAATATTCCGGGCTTTTAATCCCGTTTTTTTAATCCCTTTATAAAAAAATATCTAAATATTATATCTAAAATGGTCCGGCCGACATGAAATCAAGTTGACGTTAATGTGGCACCCTTGCACTACTGTATTTGATCTCATTGGTTCCAATGGATGGCAATGGACGTTCCATCCATTTTGACTGGGAGACCAACCGCTGCCAGCCAATCCGAGTGAAAAAAATTGGACATTTATCGGAATCAATAGCAAGAGAACGAACCAAAATCCAGCTTTGACACTTCCGCCTTGCACGCCTTGTGGTGGTCTGACTCAAAGCGTTGCAACGCGGCTGTTGTCTGATTGTACAGTTTGACCACCGAGCGGCCTTCGGGGGTGGTCAGGATATCAGAATTCTCCTGTTAAAAAAAAAAGATTCAAACGTTGTACAAGAGGATCTTAAAATGTCTTTCTCTGGTTTTTGCGCTCATTCCAGGCTTACACGAATGTATGAAATAGGATCGTGTATTTTCTTGTAAAGGTGTCGGGCCCAGCGAAGCCTCCCGGCAATCGGTGGGATGTTTCGTCCCAACGGCGGGTCCTCGTTTTGCTTCTCAAAGAGCTACGGGCAAAATTTAAGAACATACAGTACAAACCTGAAACTGGTATAAGGTTGTGTAGACCACTACCTTTGTCACGGCCTCTATTTCTGAGACGTAAAGCTGGAGAATAGTACCCAAAGCAATGGGCATTTCAACCTTCAGACAAGGAATGTTTAGTTTCTGAAAACTGGAACACGACAAGCATGTGTCAAAACGGGATCAACTTAGAATAGTTGTGAATCATCCGCTTTGGACTGACCGTTGTATCACGCCGAGAGCCAGCTGGGAGGAGTCAAATTTGGCAAAGCTGGAGTTCATGAATCCTTTGAGCTGCTCCTGTAGACAAAAAGAAGTGAAGAACATTTATACACCAAATATATAGTAATTGATCTTCCACTGACCTGACCATGTCTTTAACAAACACGCCAATAAACGACATACCTCCAGGGTGGTTATGTAAGCCATGAATACTTCATAGTCCGCTTCAAAGGCTGCCGTTCTGGACTCAAACACCTCAGCTTGCCTGTTTTTCAGTTCAGTGGAGGCTTTGCGGAACTGTGCGGCCAGAGTCTCGATGCCTTCGATATTGGACTTTGCCAAGCACTCGAATGTCCTGAACACTGTCATTATTTTGGTAATCTGCAAACAAGTAGACCTTAGGCTAGCTTTACCATTTAAATCGATATATTAAATGAATACCTACATGTTCAAGGCGCTTGCAGAAGACCTCAAACTTCCTCAAGACGTGCATTTCCGAGAACTTAAAGGGCCTCTGTCCAGGCATCTCCTTTGTTTTTTCCTGTGTTTTTGCCAAGCAAGACTCGTATTCCTGATATAAACCAAGGCACTCCTGAAAAAAAAAGATTCATTTAAGGCACATGTCAAAGTGGCGGCCCGGGGGCCAAATCTGGCCCGCCGCATCATTTTGTGTGGCCCGGGAAAGTAAATCATGAGTGCCGACTTTCTGTTTTAGGATCAAATTAAAATGAAAAGTATAGATTTATATTAAATTTCCTGATTTTCCCACTTTTAAATCAATAATTGTCATTTTTTAATCCATTTTTTCTGTTTTTAGTTCAAAAATCATTTTGTAAAATCTAAAAATATATAAAAAAAAAAAGCTCAAATAAACATTTTTTAGATCTATAAAAAACTGAATATTCAGGGCTTTTAATCCAATTATTTTAATCCGTTTATAAAAAAAATCTAAATATTATATCTAAAATGGTCCGGCCCACGTGAAATCAAGCTGACGTTAAAGCGGCCTGCGAACCAACTCGAGTTTGACACCCCTGATTTAAGGGATAAACACAACTACAATACTACCAATACACGTAACTCTACCTTTTTGACACAGTTGTCTGACTCACCTGTATTTTCATGATAACATCTTTAGCATCTTGGTCCCATATTGATGTGCCGTTATTGGAAATGTAACGCCTGCACGCTATGATCATCTGATTGGTTACCTGTTTGGATGATAACGGATTCATTCTGAATTGCAATTAAAGTTAGCGTGAAACTGTTTGCGTGTAAACCAATCTGATTCTCGCACTTTAATGAAGAGGGACGATATCTTTTGAGTGGTATGGTAGTACCGAGACACCATGTGGATCATCTGAACCGCGTTGATGATGTTCTGCACGCTTTTCACGATGGTAGCCTGGCAGGTACATGTATGACATTAAAATATGTTAGTCTGACCTTCCTAAAAACAACTTAGCAATCATAAAATTAAATGATTGTTCATACCGGATCGCTAGTGTAAAGAGGCTGGCAAACTTTATCGAGCATGTCTAGAAACTTGACATTGTCTTTGGCTTCATTGTAGTTGTCCGTCACCCTCGCCTCCAGCATTGGCCACATCTGAAAAAGGCAACACAATAAAAAAAAAAAAAATCATATAGCAATCCCATGACTTAAATTTTCAGGTCATTATTTATATTAAAAAAACATCAGATTTTTACCCTGAAATAAACATACTAAATGTCATGAGATCTTCCAAAACTATCATTGTGGTGTGAAACATGGCAAACATTTCCTTCGAGAAGGTGAAACATCGCCGAGCATCGCTGTAAAATAATAATCAAGCAAAAGTGCGTACCTGCAGTGATTTGGAACGGTTGAGTTTGAGCACGTTTATGACTGCCTTGCACTTTGAGCCATTGATGTGAGTGAGGATGGAGTTGAACCGCAAGTAAGCCTGCCTCCAATAATTCAGCTCGCTGAGAGGTCCTTCTGATAGGAGACCTTGCTTGAGGGCCTGAGTGTCCAACAGGACCTGCTCATCACAAACAGAGGAAATGATGTCTCTCCACTAGGACCGTTTAACAATAGGAATATCATATTTACTGCACTATTAGGTGCACCTTCAATAAATGGCCTCTTTTAACATGTGTTTCATACATAGGACACACCTGTGGTACCTCGACATACGAGTGCCTCGAGCAATTTGAGATATGAGTAAAATTTCAGGCAAATACTTATCTTGAGATAAGAGACACATTTTTATTTACGAACAACTCTCTCGTGCAATGTCTCTACGAGCACTGGGTGGAGCGGTGCATTTTTTCAGTGTTTTTTTCCCATTAGTCAGTGCTAATGGCGGAGCGATCGCTAATACGAGAGGAGTTTATACTACTTCTCGTTGGCAAGTGGTCGTGCGTTATCCAATTGTGAGGACATTTGTGTGCATCATTTTGGGAATATTTTGAATTTTTTGTTCATTTCTATGGGAAACGTCCATTTGAGTTACGAGTAAATCGACATACGAACTCAGTCCCGGAACGAATTAAGGTCGTATCTCGAGGCACCACTGTAGTTGCAGTAGTGGTGGTGGTGATGGTAGTGGTAGGGATTTCTGTTATACATCCACTTGATGCAGCTATAGTAGTAATATGAAATAGTAGCAGTGGTTAGGAGTTGTTTTCTACATCAACTAGATAGAGGTATGCTAAAAGAAAATGTCATGCAATGATTAAGCAATTTTGATACATATATTAGGCGCACTGCCAGTCTTTTAGTTGCGGCCTATAGTGCGGAAAATACGGTAATCTTTTTTTTTTTGCCTACCCGGTCAATTTGCTTGTCCCACTTGATCAGGAGGTTCTCCAGCTCTTTAACCTTGTCAACATCGGTGGCTGCTGAAGTCATATCTTGAACGGACACCAGTTGACTGAAGTCAATATTCTTGTCTTCCGCTAGCTTGACATTCTGATAGCTCATCTGGATCACTGGGATAGAAAGAAGACAGAAATTGCACCCCGCAAACCATTCCAGACGACTTCAATCATGTGGCGGATGATGGAAGGAAACCTTACCATCTAAACCCATCAAACTGTGCTTGAAAATATGCTCAAAATCCGGGTTAATCTGAGGTCTCTGACTGGATTTGTCCATTTTCAGAAGCGCCTGGAAACTGGGCATCAAGTTGTTGAAGCTGGTTTTGATAGCTTTCGGAAACCCTTCCCGGGCATCAAACATGGTGAAAAAGGTCTCCTGGAAAGCAAAAATACGTGTAAAGAAAAGATTCCATAACATCAATACATCTTTTTCTTATCATACCTTATGTATGTTGTCCGGAGTCACAGCAACATCCAACTGTAACCGCATGAAGGCGCAATAAATGCCAGTGAGCCGTCTCTCCGATAAATTGGCATAGACAAGCCGCAGTGCTTTCCGTGGCCCGGGAATTGCACGACCGCATTCTGAATAGAAATTCAAATTTCAAATAAATGAATGCATATCAATGATAATATCTAAAAGGATGATCCATACCTATTCCGGGATGTTTCACCTCTTGATACACAAAGGAAAGAGTAGAACTTCCATTTACGGCGAAGAACTTGGTAAAAGGAGTCAGCTAACAGCAAAGACAGAAATATATTTTCTAAATTGCACAGTATAGTATTTTTTTTACTTAACTATAAAAGTAATGAGAGTGGCAATTTTTGCTGTTTGTTGTGGTTGGGAAAAATGTTCTTATTTGTGTCTTAGCAATTAATATCTATTTTTTTTACAGTGACTTCATGGTGCAATGCAGTGGTGTGGCATCAGGGCCTTCAAGGCCTTCTCTGCTGGCCTAAGAAATATCTGAATCACAGACTGATGTTAATTATATTTTGTCCATGAATACTTATTAAATAATTCCAAATTGTCTGTTAGCTTGCTTTCATTGCTTTCTTCCTGGTTGCACTGCTTCCAGATGTGTGTTTTCATATTGAAGCATTTAACCAATCACATTTCAGCCATTATTTATTGCCAGGGTCAGAAATCTGCCTCAAGGCCTTCACAATCAGTTCTGCAGGCTCTGCTGCATTAAACAAGCGTCGATAAGACTGTTGCTTTAACCAATCAGATTTCGAGTTGGCAACACCACAATGCCTTCTCGCAGGCGTAGGCATACGTCATTGCCTTCTTGCAGGTGTAGGGATACGTCATCACTTTCACCAACTATGATTGGCTAGTGATAGAGTGGATTAGCCAGAGCTACCAAACTGTATCTGGAGCGAGCTGCACAAGCAAATATATTGTTGTGTTGATTTAAAGTCATTTTCAAGACGGACTTTTCAAGAAAAAAAAGCTGGACATCATTAAGATAGGTCGGACAACTCCAAAGCAAGCAAGCCTGTCACAACCGGGAACGAACATTTTCAGCACTAAATCGAATAAAAACGTATGCCAGAAATACGACAGGACAGGCTCGACTTTAAGCTTTAGCTTCGATGGCGATAGAAAAGAAGGAAGAAAGGATGATGGATATTATGTACAGTTAAAAAGGATTTTTGGTGAGTAAAATATGGCTATATTCCTAAATAATATTTCAATTGTATGAGGTTATTATTGATTATTTTTTATGTGTCGCAGCTGTAGCTGCAGTAGAGGTTTTATAGCCATGAACTAGTTTTTGCTGAAGGCGTCACTAGGAAATGCACGGACCGCCACTGGTGCAATGTGATGTATTTCTTTACCGGGAAGTCCAGTATGAATTGTTCCACAGTTGAGGCCGACAAGTTTAGCCTGAGGGCCAACACGTTGATCACATAGCGATGTGCAGGACCCAGCCGCTCCTTTCGCTCCTTCCTTGCATGTTTGTAATTTTCCTGTAGGCGAAAGCGATGACATTTTTAATTTCATCTCTTAGAATGAACCTTAGTAGCTTTTCATATTTCTACCTGACTGCTTCCTTCTTTGTTCTCCATCATTTACAACTCCAAGTGTGCAGAAAACCAGTTTCTGCCTTATTAAACACAATTAAAGTTAACTACTGCCATGTTATCTTTATAAAAAAGATACTCAAAGCTATTTATAAACTTTTCCCTAAGTTTTTTTCTCCAGACCAAAACGCAATTAATTCCCAAACTGTAAAAGTGCAACGAATCCAAATTAAAATGTATAGACTGCGTTAACATCTATACTTTAACGCAAAACCAATACAAAAAATTGTATTTTTACATGCAATTAGCGATCAATACAAACATTTGTAGTATTTTTACATGCAATTGGCGATCAATACAAACATTTGTAGTATTTTTACATGCAATTAGCGATCGAATGAAAGTTACATTATAATCGATTACATCTAATTACATGATGAACTACAGCATGTTGCATTAATAACGTGCGTTTATAACTTAGTAAGCGGAAATCGGTGTAACTTCGCCACCTTATTAACATTCCGTGTTGCACTTGCGCGTTCAAATAGTAAAAGGAAAACATGTACTTTTTAATTAGATCCGAGCCTTATGTCTTTGAACACTATTTCACAGTTAATTCTTCTTACGTTTTAGTAGGAATAAGACAAAGTGTGCGATCTTTGCGTTGAACATCATTCTTGCGCGTGCTTTGAAGTTGTTTCGAACGTAGTTCGTCATACTTGATCACAGATAGGCGGCGCTCTAAATTACGCTCTCAGCTCTGAAGTGATGTCATAATTACGCGCTCGGTTTGAGAGGTGGAATCATAGATAAATATCACATATAAGAGGGTAGATGTCTAAGGGGGGTGTCAACGGCGTAACAGTAATAAGAGGCGTGTTCATCATTCCTTGAGAAAGGAAGCGCTTTAGATATCACATATTAACAGCTAGATGCAAAAAGCATACAGCGGCCATCTTAAAGCAGTAAATTCTAATAAATTACTACTTTAATCATCACGTCCAATGCAACTTTGCTTAATGCGATTAGCTGCAAACAAACAAAAATAGCAAATGTGAACATTTTCAAAAAAATAGAGTAGTAACACATTCACCGTGGGATTTAAACCCATGAAGACGTTTAACCATCGCACATTTTCAAAGTATATTAGATGTTAGACAATTTAAAATGCTGAAATGTGTATTAAATTTAGGATTTCATGATTTGTATTCCCCCTAAACCCTAAAAGATGGTTTAACAGCTCTAGGCTTTGAGTTGGGGGATGACACAAGACCTAAGAGAGGGGACACGGGCGCTGATGGCCCACACATTACATTAATAATTATTTTAAGAATCCATTTAATTTACTCCATCTCTGATATTGGTGAAAACGAGCTATACGACAATCAGTTGAAAAATAGGGAATATATAGCTATTTCAATGTAAACTGATCGTGGATCAGTGAATGGGGAAAAACTGTGTTTCGTGGTGATCTGTGATTGGCCCAGCCGTACCGTGTGCTCGTCCAATGGCGTGCGGACATCTGTTAGCTTGAGCGACTGTGGAATGACACTCCACTCGTCTCCACTGTGAAGTCTCTCGGTATAAGACCATCGTAAAGGACATTAAGTCCGAGACAAGGAAAAATGGGCAAAATGCAACTTTTGGGAGCTGTGGCAGTGCTATTAGTGCTTTGCAGGGTGCAAGCCAAGGTTTACTTTCGGGAGGACTTCACGGACGGCGGTAAGACTGACAGTCAAAACTCAAAAGTTAATGCCCAGAAATGAATTCGAACATCGAATTAGTCGCATGTTGAATATACTTTTAAAAACGGGCAAATGTGTATATAAGGATGTTTAGTACTATGCTGTTTGCAAACGAGGCGTCGCCCTATGTGTGGGCGCAGGAGATATGATGGTGTATACCTTTAAAAAACGGTTAAGTCATTAATCTTATGATTTTAATATTCGTTATGCAGATGAATGGAGAAGTCGATGGGTGGATTCCAAACACAAATCTGACTATGGCCAATGGAAACTGACGGCTGGTGACTTCTATGGAGACATCGAGAAGGACAAAGGTGACTAATTTGGTTGATTATGTCATTCTGTATAAGATTAAAGTGCTCATAATTGTTGCCTATTATGTTTTTTTTCCATTGCATGGCCGAATAGAAAAATATATTCAATATGCAAAGAGAAAGTGAAACTATACTTTTTAACTAAGACATCTGGGGAAAAAATGCAAATGAATATTGTTGATTGAGAATACAATATTGAAGGTATGACTATTTTATTGTTGAAACCATTTGTGGGTTTTTTTGGGAGGTGGGGTAACATTGATTGAAGGAGAGTTTGATGGTTGTCTTCTGGGAATGTGATGATCGCAATCCCCCAATTTCTATTGAAGAAAATGTTGATTTTAATGTAATGCTTCGGCGTACCTGTTTTCGCGCCTCAATGAGCAGCAATTGCAACATACAGGTGTTGTAATGTTGGGCAGTCTTTGATGGCACAGCTTTACCGGTTGTATGAGGAAATGGGGGACTGTCCTTAAAGTGGAAACTAAAACAGACCGTTAGTGTAGCGGATCCAAGTGAGATAAGAGGATGGAAAGTGTGTGTTGCTAGCCAACTGTCCCTAAATTGGTTTAGTTTTAGGCAGCCTAGTAAACACCTGTTGACAACACAACGTGACTCATCATGGGAATTATTATAAATGTTAGTTACCGAAGATTTACAATGTAAAAATGTGGACCGAACTAATTGCATTTTCTTTTGGTTCCTTTTTAAAGGCCTCCAGACGAGTCAGGATGCCCGATTTTACGCCTCCTCGGCCCGTTTTGAGCCGTTCAGCAATGAGGGAAAGAGCCTGGTCATCCAGTTGACCGTCAAGCATGAGCAGAAAATCGACTGCGGTGGCGGTTATGTGAAGGTCTTCCCGGCGGACTTGGATCAGACGGCCATGCACGGGGAATCTTCCTACTATATTATGTTCGGTATGTCATGACACTATGGAATTTAGCATAAGCATGGTCATCTCAAATGAATTTCTCGCACAGGGCCAGATATATGTGGCTACAGCACCAAAAAGGTACACGTCATTTTCAATTACAAGGGACAGAATCACCTCATCAAGAAGGAAATCAAGTGCAAGGTAGTTTAATAGTGACATCTCGACGTGGTTTGGCTAGCTATAAGTTTGAAAGGATGATGTTTCAAGCAACCTTTACTTCTGTCCTCCAATCAGGATGACGAGTTGAGCCACTTGTACACGCTCATCCTGAATCCCGATCAAACCTACGAGGTGAAGATCGATAATGAGAAGGTAGAGTCTGGCAAGCTGGAAGAGGACTGGGACTTTTTGGCCCCGAAGCTGATCAAGGACCCCGAGGCTAAAAAACCAGAGGACTGGGACGACCGCGCTAAGATCGACGACCCAGACGACACCAAACCCGAGGTGGGAAAGAAAATTATTCTGTGCAATACCACTGTTAAAATGAGTTTTAAATCTGGATGTGACATAATGGCATCTTCCAAAAAGTACCCGAATGAAATGTTTAAATAGAATTCTTTCCTTGTCAGGATTGGGACAAGCCAGAAAACATCCCTGACCCCGATGCCAAAAAACCAGACGACTGGGATGAAGACATGGATGGAGAATGGGAGCCTCCCATGATCCCCAACCCAGAGTACAAGGTAGGCCAATTTTAGTTAAAGTCATAAGAATTGCCCGTCTTTTATTGTTAATGAGCTAAATATAGTCAATTATGAAAAAAAAAACAAGTGTTATTGAGGCCTAAACCAGAGTATTTCTTTTATTAATTTTATTTGTATAAATAACATAGGAAAACATAATGCTAAAAGAGTCTTAAGCTAACGCTAACTGTTAGTCAGGTAACTAGCCTTAACAAGACAAACCATGTCATGTGAGAAACTATATCTATATTAATTTTTTTTGCAGGGCGAATGGAAACCTAAACAAATGGACAATCCTAATTACAAAGGAACCTGGGTGCACCCCGAGATTGACAACCCCGAATACAGCCCTGACTCATCCATCTACAAGTTTGACAACATCGCCGTGATTGGTCTCGACCTTTGGCAGGTGCGAGAGGCAAAACGTCTTTTTTAATGGGAATACTAATGTCGATACGATACTAAGCCAAATCTCGATATTTTTGATTCAGGTGAAATCTGGCACCATCTTCGACAACATCCTGATCACCGACGACGTGAAGGAAGCAGAGGACATTGGAAATGAGACCTGGGGCGTCACCAAGGTATCATACTTTTTTTTTTTTTTTTAAATCATTAGCTACCATTGACGCTGATAGATGTCCAATCCATTGAATTTGGAGGGATGGCAGCAAAGAGTTGACTATAATCCACATTCACCCGTAGGAACCCGAGCGAAAAATGAAACAAGAACAAGACGATATGAAACGAAAGGAAGAAGAGGAGAAAAACAAAGAGCAGGACACGCACATGGAGGAAGATGAAGATGACGATGATGATGGTGATGATGAGGATGAAGATGAAGACAAGGAGGATGAGGAGGGACTTTCAGAAGGGGATGAGGATGATGCCAAGCCTAAAGATGAGCTTTGAGGGGTGGTCTTTGCATCTCAGAAGAGAGAAAAAAAACTCTTGTGCACATTCCAGGGATATTGTGACTGCTGTGCATCCTCAACCTTAGAAAAACAAACAAAAAAAGGAAAAAAAATGGAACAAGGAAGGATAAATGTAGCTTTGGCCACTCTGTCAACATGGCGTCTCCCTACTACTGACTAGACGCATACGTTCAATCACATTTTTATAAAGTCCTTAAGTTAAGGAATGATCTGTCATTTCTCCCATCACATTTTTGTCGTAGTGAATGGTTAGCATTTTTTTTTTTACCAAAGCATTCTTATTTGTGATGTTTAACTACTCAAATCTCACACATTTAAGGGGTGCAATTGTAATTTTTTTTAAATCAGCCATCCTACTAATTAAAAGAAAATACATTTGGTAAAAAGTACTTGTTTGTGCATATAAATTGTGTTCGATTTAATCTGCCTGGTACAGCATTTCTACTCTGGAATTTCTGTTGGTCTAAATAAATTCTACCAAAGTTTGTAATAAAACTTTTCAAGTTACTGTGAATGGTTATATTCAGGTTCTGATTTATTTGATCCAAAATTGTGTCACATGTTCGGGAAGTTAAACCAACATACAAATTCCTTCCTGGTTCAGTATGTTTATATCCTCCCTGGTGGTCTAGTGGCTAGGATTCGGCGCTCTCACCGCCGCGGCCCGGGTTCGATTCCCGGTCAGGGAACATTTTGGATTTGTGAAGCATGATAGTAAAAACTTTTTAAAAAAATATAATCTACGTAAAATTTGACATTCCAGTTCTTATCACATCTCCCCCATTTTGCAATATTGCCATTCGATAAACAACTACGTATACTAAACCAGCGTGTACATTCCAATAGCTATAAATTGCAACATTTTCAAACTGCTTGGTTTTTAGACAAACAAATCCGATTAAAATTTGAGCATAATTCATAGTTACTTCAAAGTATAGGAATGTTCTACATGTAATTAGCGAAATTAAAAACTCCTGGACGAGTGACGAGGCTCGTACACGTTGGCTCACTGGGCGTATCAGACATCTAGTTTCATGCATATGATATCTAGGAAATCATGTTTAACTGTTTTATAAAACACGCCCTTAACTTAATTGTGGGAATTTAGAGGAACTTTAAAGTAACCAAAATGATACGGTTGAAATTGTAAAACTATAAGACAAAAAGAAGCAGAAGTGTCAAATGTTACGCAAGTTTGTTTCGAAGTCGATGCTCGCGCATTAAAGCACTGCGGGGCGCGCTCCCGAGAAACCAGGAAACATGGCGGCTCTCATGACACTGAGTCAGGTAACAACTGTACAATTACCTTCATAAAAGTCGAATACTTTGCTCAAAGTTTGCTACCGTGACGCCACAACTAAGCTAACAAATGCAAGACTTAATTTTGACATTTGAATTGTGTATTTCTTGTCCTAGTCAACTTGTTTTGAATGGTTTTGTCACTGCGCATTAAAGCCGCCGAGCACGCCTTTGCCAGGAAATTAAAAGTTCACATCGCTGACTAGAACAACAAAAAGCTCGACTAAACTTTGTCAGAACATAAAAATTGAAACAATTAATTCAAATGTATAAGTTATTTTTTTACATTTGTGCGTTTCCTCTCTAGTTATCGAGTGGCAGCCCTGTCTACGAGAACTACTACAGACAGGTATGACAATGCTACAGCGTCCTTTCGATGTAAATTTTTATTTTGTTTGTTTGTTTGTTATACTCATTTACGGTCATTTTTTGCCGTTGTTGCAGCTGGACCCAATAAACAGTGGCAAGATATCAGCTGGAGATGCAGCTCAGTTCTTAAAAAAGTCCGGATTGTCAGATAACACACTAGGAAAGGTTTGATATATACTGCTGGGTTTCCCAATTTTACGAGTAATTTATTGTATATAGACAAAATGTTTGTTTTTCTTTTGAATTGAATGCTTTTATTGTCATTATACAAATATAATGAGATTTAAACCTTCAGCTGAAGTGCACAAATAACAACAAATAATAATAACTAATCAATAAATAATTTAAAAAAATCAATAAGTAATAAATAAATAGTCATGGTAGTCAACATACTAATTACTCAACAACGTAAATAAGTATGGAAGTGCACAAATAACAACAAACAAATGAACAAATAACTAATCAATAAATAATAATAATAATTTATAAACAATCAATAATTAACAATAAATAATAATACGTTATAAATAATCATAAGTAATAAATAATCAACACATTGGTCAACATTATAAGTACTCAACAACATAGATAAGTAGTCAAACAAATGAACAAATAAATAATAATAATTAATAAAAAATCAATAATTAACAATAAATAATAATAAGTTATAAATAATCACAAGTAACAAATAATCAACACATTGTTCAACATTATAAGTAGTCAACAACACAAATAAGTAGTCAACAACACAAATAAGTAGTCAACAACATAAATAAGTAGTCAACAACATAAATAAGTAGTCAACAACATAAATAAGTAGTCAACAACATAAATAAGTAGTCAACAACATAAATAAGTAGTCAACAACATAGATAAGTAGTCAACAACATAGATAAGTAGTCAACAACATAGATAAGTAGTCAACAACATAGATAAGTAGTCAACAACATAGATAAGTAGTCAACAACATAGATAAGTAGTCAACAACATAGATAAGTAGTCAACATGAATAAGTGGTCACATAAATAATCTATTTAAAATGTTTTGGTGTTTGATGTGTAATGTTTGTTCTAACTTTCATCCAGCTGTTCTGAGATTATCATAATTTGACACTGTTTCTTTCCAAATTATTTCAAACTATTCATCAATGGTGTGAATAATGACACAATAGCACACAGAAATAGCATACATAATAGCTACTCCTTTATTTGTGTACAGATCAGAATGAAATTAGAAGTCTTATTTTTTGTTTAGTTTATCTCCGGTCTGATTGATAAATTAATAAATTGTCAGGTTAAGCTTGATTCTCCATTTTTCATAGCTGCATCAAACTTAAATTTGCTAGGACTTTTGTTCTGTTTTTTTGTTTTGTTTCTAATTTTATTAACTAAAGTAGATATTGTTAGCTGTTATTTGTTAGCATTAATGTCATTTTTTTCCCCACCCCTATTCACAGATATGGTATTTGGCTGACTCGGAGCGGAGAGGGTATTTGGACAAGCGGGTAACACAAAGACTTTCTTTTGTCCAAATTATGATGTCATTGTGTACGCTGACGTGCGTGCTAGTCACCGGGTTCATTCTTCTTCCCTGTCCTCTACCCACCTTTTTCTTTTAGGGTTTCTTCATCGCCTTAAGATTGGTCGCCTCAGCGCAAGCGGGCCATGATGTTGGCTTCAGCAACCTCAATAAAACGGTGGCACCTCCCAAATTTGTGAGTAATACCCGCATTTGAGAATTCATGCGTTTCTGATGCACACAGTTGTATTAAAGAAAAAAAATAATGAATTGAGGACAATGCCGTGTCATTGTGGAATGTGATTGGTTGTTTGTCACTGCATGTGCACTAACCAATCACGATGAGGGTCAAACCTGTACAAAATGAATGGACCAGTATGACGTTTAAACAGTGTATTTAGTAGCCAAAACATGAGGTCCAGCTTTGAACTCTAGTGACATCAACAACCGTACATGAACAGTTTTTGTAATTAATTATGCTCACTTTTTGCACAACATTGTGATAAATTAACACTGTAAATTTAAAATATTTTTGTATCTAGTGGTGCAAAATGGCAGTTGTTCTGTTGTGGGTTAAGTTGACCTGTATGGGATTTATTGCACTAAATATGAACTGAGTCATTAGCAAATTGTGCTGAAGAAGTGATAAATATTGATTTGAGAATATTATATTATAAGTAACTTAACAGGTGTTAAAGGGTCATGTTTTGTGAATTTTAATCGAATCTATTTTGTTTTGAATAAGATCTTAATTATCTACAAATCTGTTTGTTTAAAAAAACTATTTCTAATAATTATTATTTTTAAAACTATTAATTGGGAGTAGTTATTTTGCACTGTAAAATATAATGTTTGTTTTACCTAATGTGAATAATTAAAATGTAATCAACATTAAGCATTCACTGATTGGTTAGTAATGGTGTTAATGATTTCTACAAATTATTTAGAAGAGTATTGTGCTAGACTGAAACCCTAAAAATAATAGTTGGCAACTATATGCATATTTAAAAAAATAAATAAAAATAAACATTAAATTTGATGTTATTTTTTGCAGCGTGACACGGGCAGCCCATTATTAAGTGTCCCCACATCGGATTCGCATTGGACAATTAGGGTAAGCATTTTATTTAATATTCACCGATACATAATACAATTATACGACTGGGCTCTATTTCTCTCCCGTTAAACTCATTTTTTCTTTCCAGCCGGATGAAAAAGGGAAATTTGAAGGCATTTTTGAGAGTCTGACCCCAGTGAATGGCCTCGTCTCTGGTGACAGAGTTAAGCCTGTCTTGATCAATTCCAAACTTCCTTTGGATGTGCTGGGAAAGGTAAGGTTACATTTTTATAATTCTAATTCTTGCATGTTTATTAAAAGAGGTAATGCAAAGCAAAATGTGTTTCGGATTGTCCCCTTTCAATATGAATTGTTTTTCTTTCGAAATATATTTGCGATGACATTAGCACGAGCTCAATCTCTTTAAACCTGGAAATATTTGCATTTTCATGGTGCAAATGTGAAGAAAGTAAAGAAAATGATGCTCTTGTCTTTGTGCAGATATGGGACCTGGGCGACGCAGACAAAGATGGCTACTTGGACAAAGAAGAATTCATCGTGGTAACTTGAGCATTTGACAATAATTTCGAGAAAAGAAAGTGTCTTCCTAACGCAATATTTGTCACCATTTCAGGTCATGCACCTTGCGTACCGAGCCATGGAGAAGGAGCCGGTGCCCGCCACCTTGCCTCCATCCCTCATCCCGCCGTCCAGGAGGAAAAAGGTGGCAGGAACTATCCCCGGCGCCATTGCCGTGTTGCCTTCCAGGTCAGCCTCATTTGCGCTGAAGGACAGCACGAGAAGCATCTCACCCCTCGCCAGCGCCTCACCCGTCACTAGCCCGGCAGCCAGGCTAACCCCAAAGCACTCCTTTAACGCCAGAAAAGAGGTATGTTGCCAACAATACCCATAATAGTAGTACTTACATGTGCTTAGACATAGAAAATACGTGTATCTGTGTATTATATCAGTACATTGTAAGTATTTTTATCTAAACGCAGAGACGGCTTGTGGCCAAAATGGATATTTCTTGTATTAAAACACTTTTCCATTGCTAATCAAGTGGCTCAACTTGTTTTGCTACATTCTTGTGTTCTTCACCTGTGTTACCTCTGCACCTTGTTACGCTTCTAAGCTTCTACTTGTGGCACTTGGACAAACAGGTTTACCCGTGTACATGAAGGATTGGCCTGCAGATTGCCTTTTCACTCCTTATTCTACAGTCATTAACATGACATGACATTGAACAAGGGACATTTGATAGTAAAATATAGTTTTAATACCATGTATTGTTTCCCATGTCCTATGTCCTCTTACTCGTGTATTTAAAGCAACAGATCAAAATGACTGAACAGTACCTTAATAATAATAATAGGCATAATGTTGATGATAATTATGTTTCTGTCCTGAATTTCAGCCCGAGCAGCAGTGGGTAGTGCCAGTGGCTGACAGGGGGCGATACTACGACATTTTTAAGAAAACTGACGTCGACAATGACGGACTGGTCGACGGGACGGAAGTCATTGAGATTTTCATGCACTGCAGCCTATCCCAGACCATGCTGGCCCAAATCTGGTGAGCGCATGCTTAGCTTTTGACTTGCTGGTATATTTAAAGAGCAAATAAAAAATGTCCTAATTGAAGACCAGGATCACATATAGTACCACTGCACTCCTGTAGGAGGTGCTAATGCTCCCTTACAAGTGCGAAGTACCTTTCATGCTTGTTGTTGTTAACCGCCATCTCGCGGCTGTAATGCAAACGACAACAAAAATTAAAACCCTCCATTGTCTGTACAGTCATACCTCTACTTACGAAATTAATTGGTTCCTGAACTTTTTTCGTAACTTGAATATTCCGTAAGTAGACCAGTACTTTATATGTAAATTCTGTAATTGGTTCCTTGGTCTTCAAAAAAACGACCAACTCAACCTTTGAACAATGATCAGCATCCCAATTTTGTATGAAAGATGTGAGAAGCAGACAATATATTATAAGAAAATTATTTCTTAATGTAATTAAATGAATAACAGGTTTGCAAAAACTTGTTCTATTTGTGCAGTAGTACAGTACAGTAAGGAAAAAAGCTAACATTAGCACACAACACATTCACATAAATACACATCTAAACAACTACAAATGATTAATTCAAATAAACTCCGCATTAAATACAACTCAAAAAGAGTAAAAGTCTCTTGCCGTTGAGTGCAGAAAGGCCATGCCAAGGAGCCGTCGCTCTTAGTTATGATCTGAGAGGCTCCAACCAGAAGTAAACCAGGCTGCAATAATGTTACCAGGACAATTTTATAAGCGAACCCTACTTCAGTGTAAAATAAGATACATTTTTTTTTTCAAATTCAAGATTTATAAATTCCTCACAGCACTGATTGGCTAAGCAGTGTCACGTGATCATCTGCAGGCAATGATGGTCAAGAGTATTTAGTGATGCAATTTCTGAATTGATCATGGAGAAAATAAATGTGCAGGGGGCTCGCCGACACCAAACAGACGGGCAAGCTGACGCCGGAGCAGTTTTCACTGGCCATGCACCTGATCCAGCAGAAGATCACCAAAGACATCGATCCGCCTACCACTCTCACGCCCGACATGATTCCTCCTTCGGAGAGGACTATGTCCATGATGCCGTCTTCCGTGCCTCCTCTTGTAAGTTCTGAGTTGATCTTCTGGTTTTCCCGTCCCGTTGTTTTACATTTAGTTAATCTTTCAGTCAATTTGCTCCGGTAGAGGTTTTTTTCTGATGCACGAACAGTGTGATTTCATTTGAGAACACTTTTCCTAGCTAAATTTCAAATTAGTGATCAAAATTTTATATTTATTTTACTATAGCATGGGTTGTCAGACTCGGGTTGGTTCGCGGGCCGCGTTAACGTCAACTCGATTTCATGTGGGCCGGACCATTTTATATATAATATTTAGATATTTTTTATTAAATGGATTAAAAGCCCTGAATATTCATTTTTTTAAAGATCTAAAACAATGTTTATTTTAGCTTTTTTAAATATATTTTTAGATTTTACAAAATGATTTTTGAACCAAAAATGGATTTAAAAATTACAATTATTGATTTAAAAGGGGGGAAATCAGGAAATGTAATATACATCTATACTCTTCATTTTAATTTGATCCTAAAACAGAAAGTCGGCATTCATGATTTACTTTCCCGGGCTACACAAAATGATGCGGTGGGCCAGATTTGGCCCCCGGGCCACCACTTTGACACATTTGCACTATAGAAAAGTCTTTAGAATGAATAAACTCATTTTAAGTTCTCAATTGAAAAACCGTAACGAATTACATTTTGTATGTAGTCTTCACAACACTGAAAATATTTTCATTTATTCCTAAAACGTTCCCACTGCGTTTGCTTTGTTTTTTACTAGGGGGTGCTATTGCCCCATCTAAATATTCTGCGCAATAACTCTCTTTTGTTCCCCCCCAACTTTTCTTGCCTAATTATATATGCTCCTGACAACCAGGAAAAAAAATGTTGTCCAATCACATTTATTTTGAAATTCCTCAATCTATGTGAAGTAATTGGAATACTGCAAAAGAAATTTGGTATCATTGGAAAGCTCTGAATCTCCTCAATAGAGCACAAAATCCGATTGGATGCACTGAGTGGGAGATATTTAAGTTTACAAATGTCCTCTATAGAGGACAAATCTGAACTACTGGTAGTCATTAGGATATCTGTACTTGGTCGTACATTTTTAGCTTGTTTTGGAAATTAATCCATCTCAATGCATTCACACTTTACATAACAAAAAGAAACAGAGAAACTTTGCAAGTCGGTGGGGGTAACACTGAAAAGTAGTGTTCAGGTTAGAATTAGATAGTGATGTAAATTCTTACCCCTGTTCCATTTTATATAAGCAGTTAATAAAGAGTCGCTGAACAAGTGTCAGTGGGCGACATAAGCAAACAGTCTTTAATACAGTATAGGTACTCGGATATCACATAGATCCCTTTAAATGTTTCTCGCGCGGGACACAAATAATTGCTTCAGGTTCTTTCTCAAACTTCCTCGAAGTGCATTTGGCATGACATCATGATTCAATATGGTGCATTCTTTTGTGTCGTCTCGTCAGAGTGGTTTTTCATGTATTGTGCGGCTGTTTGGGCCGCATGAGACGCATTTCCTTCCTTTCGATTGTTTTGCTGCTGACATCGGCACGGAGCTCCTTCACTGATCCCAATCCTTAATTCGTCACCCTTTTCCTCCCTCTTCCAATATCATTCCTTTTCTCTCCCATTTTTTTTTTTCGTCATGGCCTCAGGACCTCAGTGCCATAGCGCCAGCAGAGTTAACGGGCATCAAAGAGCTCGATGACCTCAGCCAGGAAATCACTCAGCTGCAGAGGTGAGCCAGGAGGAGGGATTTGTTTCTCTTCCTTTTGAAAAATAAAAACGATGGGATATGAGCTCCATAAAACGACAAGCTTTTATTTATTTTCGATTATATCAACATTCGGGAGTCCTGCTGATGCTATCAGCCGTCTCTTAAGTGAGGCGCTGCCAAGGAAAGTAGTATGCAGGGTCTTCATTTGAAAGTCAAATCAGACCATTTTTTTTTTCCCTTCGCACACAATTTTTAGTTCAAATCATGTTGAGTTTGTCGCCGGACAGTGTACAGTTTATTGTCGGCCTTTAATCCACAATCTGCTGTTGTGGTCATCTGCTCATGACAATAGAAAAAGAATGGATGAATGTGTAACAAGTGCAAAAGTGATTGGATCTGCAAAGGAATTTTTTTTCTTGCTAAATTTACTCTGTGATTTGTGGACAGTTTTGCACTTGTGACGGAGTTAGTATGTTTTATGTATGTAATCGGATTGCTTCGATACTGTTTAGGACTAAAAATGTATGCAAAGCATCATACATTATGCATTATATTAAATCCTAAAGTACTGGAGGTTATCAATTTGATGATTGGAAAGTTAATTTTTAAGATGCGATTGTTACGAAGTCAATGTCATTTTATGATATATGGCCCATATCTTTCTTTTTTATTTCCATATACCAATACTGTATTCATATTAGTGGTTATATTTGTCACTGCTGAATTCACTGTCGATTACAACCTGTTGTACTTGTACAGTTTCAGACCTTATATTTTATTTGTATATCAATAATTTTGGCTTTTGTTATCTGGTTTTCCTGTAGAGAGAAATTAATCTTAGAACATGAGCTTAAAGAAAAGGAAGAAAGCATCAGAAGGCAAAATCATGCAGTTCAGGTAAAATGGGGCCTATGAAATAAGCTTAAATGAGGTAAAGATTCTTCTACACTACTTACAAGATTTATTTTGTTTTTTTTTGTTTAGAACATGCAGCATGACTTGAACAGAGAGGGCAGCAGCTTGCAGGACATCGAGTCCCACAAGAAGGATGCTCAAAAGCGTCTGGATGAGATGGACCAGCAGCGCTCCAAGCTGGACGGAGTGCTAAATGACATAAAGCGAAAGTGTCAGGAGGAGTCTCAGACGGTTAGCGTTGTTGCCGCTTTCGCTATCTAACAGATGACTAGTTGTGAAATATGAATTCCCAGCTGTCCCCTCTCAGATTTCCACCCTTCAGAATCAGATCCGCTCCCAGGAGAGTGACTATCGGGACCGGGAGAAAGAAGCAAGCCGCACCAAGACAGACTTGAGCCGCCTTCAGGAAGAAGAGGCCCAGCTGGAGCAGAGTCTGCTCCAGGGCCGTGCCCAGCTTGAGAATATCTTCAAGTCTCTGAAGTCCACCCAGGAGGAGATCAGCCAGGTTAGAGTGGATTGATGCAACACATGTACCGGAGGGTGGCAACGATCATCTCGTTCTTTAATTCAGTTAAATATTCCAAAATATTTTGACATGATCACCTAGCGAGATCCTTTTTTTCTTCTTGATCTTAATAGTAAACCACCTAGGATGGTTGTTAAACTCTTCTATCTTTAGAAAGTAACTCAAAATTATATATAGTCATCTACTGTAAACTAAATAATAATAATGATATAGGTCACATGTGTCAAAGTGGCGGCCTGAGGGGCAAATCTGGCCCACCGCATCATTTTGTGTGGCCCGGGAAAGTAAGTCATGAGTGCCGACTTTCTGTTTTAGGATCAAATTAAAATGAAGAGTATAGATGTATATTAAATTTCCTGATTTCCCCCCTTTTAAATCAATAATTGTAATTTTTAAACCATTTTTTCTGTGTTTTTAGTTCAAAAATCATTTAGTAAAATCTAAAAATATATTTAAAAAAAGCTAAAATAAACATTGTTTTAGATCTATAAAAAACTGAATATTCAGGGATTTTAATCCAGTTCTTTTAATCAATTTATATCAAAAAAAAATCTAAATATTATATCTAAAATGGTCCGGCCCACATGAAATCGAGTTGATGTTAACGCGGCCCGCGAACCAACCCGAGTCTCGCACCCCTGATATAGGTAATGGATGGCAATAAAAGAAAGATCAGGGTTGACGGAGTCCAAATCCTTTCTAGTTCGGCAGTAGGCGTGTACAACAATAACACTGTTTGTTTTTCCACGCGGATGAAAGTAACTTTCTCCCCCTGTGGTGCTTTCAGGCTCGCAGCAAGTTGTCTCTGATCCAGGAGAACCAGGAGGAGTTCACCAAAACCATTGAGCAGTACAACAGTGCCATTCGAGACCTCACCGGGGGAAACAACATGGTGGACACCAGCCACCTGCTCTCGGAAAAGGAGAATGGCGCCTTTGGGAGTGCAGTGGTGAGCATCCTCCTTTTGTTTTGTGGCTGTCCCATCTCTTGAAGGTGTAACTGACCTACCTCTCACCACTTGCCTCTTTAGGATGACTCATTCAAAACAAGGATTGCCATGTTCAACACCAGCGTTGCAAAAGGCTCTCCTGCAGGTTCCTTCCAGATGGATGATCCTTTCAAAGGTCTTCCTGAGATTTTAGAGTGAATCCTATTTGCCATGCTCATTTGCTGTTCGTGTTCTTCTAGATCCCTTTGGAGATGCGTTCAAGGAAAGCGATCCCTTCCGGGGTCCCGCGTCTCTTGATGTATTTAGTGGAACTGGCAGCTCAGACCTGTTCACATCTTTGGACACATTTGCAGGAAGGCCTAAGCCGCCAGTAAAGGTGAGGTTGGAAATTTGGAGGGTGCAAGCAAGCAGGCTTACAGTGAGTTTGAGCTCGTCACTGAACTTTGGTTTTTCTTCCTCAGCCCGGCTCCATCCACAGTCGTCTGGGTTTTCCATCCAGCAGCCCAAAACCAAAGCATTCAGGTACCAGAAGCACTGCATGGTAGCCCAAAGAGTTGTTAGAGCTTCCTAGCTGAGGAATTTGTCCTCCATTTTCAGATCACAACGGTCTAAATCAAGGGTGTAAAACTCGGGTTGGTTCGCGGGCCACATTAACGTCAATGCCAGACAATTTTAGATCTAATATCTAGATTTTTTTTTAAATTTTCTAAATTGGATTAAAAGAACTGGATCAAAAGCCCTAAATAGTCTGTTTTTATAGATCTAAAATAATTTTTATTTGAGCTTTTTTTTCTTATTAATGAAAAATGTCTTTTAATCATGTTTTTTTTATTTCAAATGGAAAAAAAATATTTTTTTAAAGTGGAAAACGGAAAATATTTGTATATTTATTTTTAGATTTTACAAAATGCTTTTTGAACTAAAAACACACAAAAAAAATTGGATTAAAAAAACTGCAATTATTGATTTTAAAAAGGGGGAAATCAGGAAATGTAATGTACATCTATAATCATTTGAATTTGATCCTAAAACAGAAAGTCGGCACTCATGATTTACTTTCCTGGGCCGCACAAAATGAGGCGGTGGGCCAGATTTGGCCAGCAGGCCGGCACTTTGACACCTGTGGTCTAAATTAAAGACCTTGATCAAAATTTCCCCATGATAGTAGAATACATGAACACTGTGTTAGATTAGGGATAATCCTGGTGCATTCCCAATGGCGAGTCAGGTAGGATCTTCACTTCTCTCAGCCTATCGTCTATCAATTGTCTGACGACAAGGTTCAACTTGTTAGATTTAATTCAATTTTGCTGAATCTTTGGAAAACAACTTGCTAAAAACGCAAGATGACGTGTATGAAACCGTACTGCTTAGTGGAAATGAGGCTTTTACTATAAATAGAATTCATGTGAAGGAATATTGTCCAACACTTTTCATGTGTGACATGTCAGAATTACGTTTTTTTTTTTCCTCCTAAGGCTTCAAATGTTCCGGTTGTTTGAAACTATTTTTAGTCGGGTCTTCTTATTTAACTACAGGCAACCTAAAAATAACCCCTCATGTACACCTCTGGAAAAACAGGAGGTTGGCAGAAGCCAAACACAACAGAAAATCGGTGACTTGTACCAGGGTACACTGTCACTCCTTGATTCATTCCCCCTCCGCCACCTTAACACTTGCTGCGCTTCAGTTTTAGACTTTTTTTTCAGTGCGGAAGTTTTTTTTTTAAAGGCAGGGTAAAAGAGGAGTGCTTATGCCGCTAACCGACGCGTTGCCCGTCATCAAACGAACACAGAAGCGACTGTGGACCTGCGTCGGCTTACTGTGCCAAAAAGAAAACACACGGCCCTGGCTCCACATGAATGGGCCCTCTTGTGGTTGCGCATGCACAACAAACATATTCACTTACAATGTTTTGTTTTTTCACTGTAACCATCTGCACGTCCCCCCCCCCCCCTTCTTTTTTATTAAGCGGCATACCACAGAGCTTCAAAATAAGCCCGGCACAGTTCTGCTCTAACAGTGCTTCAACTGACGCCTTTAATTAACTAATCAGTTGCATACGTCAGGTTAAACAGAGCCCCCCCTTCTACTTTTTAGGATTTGGGCAAATGTCATGGAACGTTTAGACGCTGTGGGGCCCCTAAAAATAGCAGTGGGCCTTCAGTGGAATGAAGCGTAATTTTGAAGCATGCGGTCTGTGAGTTTGGAGGTTTTTTTTTTCTCAAGTGTGTCAATATGCTGCTGTTGCAGGGTCGGTCCGGACGCCGAACACCCACTTTGCAGCCAACCCTTTGAGGAACAACACTGGGTTTCCAGATCTTAGCCAGTTGTCCAAGGTCAGCATCAAATGTCTGAGTGGATGCTTAAGAGGCATAACTCATGTTTTAAAATTTTGTTTGGTTTTATTATTTTTTTCATGTTCCATTTGTACATGTGCGTCATGGCAGCATAAAGGAAAGAAACATATGGAAGTGGAAATCAGGCAGCAATCTATGTATGGAATGTTTTTCAATGCGTTTAGACAGCGGGAGTAGAGCCAAAAAAAAATCATATATTGTAATTGCAATAGGAGGAGACCTCTTAACCCTTAATTAGCCAAATGGCTATTTTTGTTAATTGGGAAAAATTGCGTTTTGGTTAATGTAGATCACAATATTAACATATTAATGGGGTCCAGTCCAGTCCATTTTGTCTGCTGCGATCATTTGCTGTGGATTACAATTTGTTAAATGAAATGGTTTCTGTCTTTAGATAGACTGACACCACATTGCGACATAATCACAAAATATGGCAATACTTGACAGGCCTTTACAGGTATTACCCCAAAAAATTGAACATCAAGCCAGTTTCTTTTATTTAGAAATTTGAAATAAAAAAATAAATCAGCTAATTTTATTGAGCCATCCTTGATGTAACTGCTGATTTAACATTTTCAGCACAACCTCAGAAAATCAAAATACTGTGAAGAATTTAAGATTAAAATTCTAACAGGCAAGTCATTCAAAACCTGTAAGAGACTTTAAGAAGTTGCTCTTTGTTTGGTTGGGAAGAACTAGTACCTGTACTTAACATCAGTGTGTCCTTCAATTTCACTTTGAAAATGATCGCATTCAACCCGACAACTTGACGGACGTTTTGTATGAATATGGAAAACAGCAGGGCCTTTTATTTGCATCCACTGACTAATTGGCTCATGCTCTGTATTTAAAAAGAAATAGTCTATATTTTGATCTATAATTACTGCTGCTTTAGAGTCATTCTAACATGATGAACACCATAATGTAAAATGTCTCTCCCCCACACCCGTGTGTTTTTCCTCCAGCCCCAACCACATGTATGAACGCCTTTTAGTCCGATGCCAGAGGCAGCTTGTCGAGTGACGCTCGTTGATTCATTTTTTTTAAAATTACCTTACTTGTGTGTTATCAGAAAACTGACAATCCTGTTCTGCCATCAAAGAAAAGCGTGCCTAACCGGCCTGCCCCGCCTTATGGTAAGATCTATGTGTGTGTGTGTGTTTTTTAGCATACTTGCCAGCAGTGGTTAATTCCAAACACACTTTTTATTAACTCGTGCACAGCCGAGGGTTTCTTTAGTGCAGCTTGCTAGCGGTGTGTCAGAACGCATGCCCTCCAAAAAAGGACCACTTCCTTATTTGAGTTGAGAGATGCAATGAAAGTAGTCAACAGTTGTCAACAGGAAACCTGCCAATATGACATTTCTCATCAGCTCACCAAGTTCAAGGGAGGGCGTTATTGAATTTGGACTTTTTATTTGCTTGTTCACAACTTGTAATTTGGCTCTCCTGTGGTCCATCCTGCTCAGCAAGTGTGAAATGAAACAAGCACGTCTTTTATCGGCTTGCTGTATTTTCTAAAATAGGTATAGGAAATATGCATTTCCAAATTTTGCCACTTTTGTGACTTCACAATCGTACTTTTTACATAATACACTGGATTTCTGCAAAAAAAAGGGAGGCTGCTATCTTTTTTTTGCATCGTCGCAGACTGCCGTTGGTCAGATTTAGACACCTACTAGTGATGAACATATTTAAATCATTTAAATTCAGTGTAGATGAATCATCCATGGTGCTGATAGACTTTCTGCTAAGACGCGTAGGGATTCTTTCAAATGGTGCAAAAAAAAGAAGTATTTACCCGAAGGCCGTGCCCATTGCATGCCCTTCCGCCATCACCTCACACTTGTGCTTTTAAGCAGAAGCGGTGGCGTGAGAAAGTTGCCGTTCCTCTTTGTTTTACCACAACGGGTGGCAGAGGTATGTGTGGCCTCATACATGCTGGGGAAGTGAGAGCCCCAAACCAGTGGGTGACTTAAAACATAGTAGGTGCTAATAATAAACGCTTTCTCAATAGTTGGAAGCAATCTGATCAAAACAGTATTTCCCCTCATTAAAAGGCAGATGTGTTAATGTGTGATATGATTACGAGCACAATCTCGTCAAATATCTCTCACTGTTCAGACAAGGTTTGAAGTAGCATTTTAATCTTCCTTATTGTGGTGGGACAATAAAATGGACAAACTACTACCACTACTGCCACTACTAAAACTACTGCCACTACTAGTACTACTGCCACTACTAGTACTACAAGTACTACTGCCGCTACTAGTCCTACTGCCATTACTAGTACTACTACTACTGCCGCTACTAGTACTACTACTACTGCCACGACTAGTACTACTAGTACTTCTACTTCTACTACTGCCACTACTAGTACTACTACTTCTACTACTGCCACTACTAGTACTACTACTTCTACTACTGCCACTACTAGTACTACTGCCACTACTAGTACTACTACTTCTACTACTGCCGCTACTAGTACTACTACTTCTACTACTGCCGCTACTAGTACTACTAGTACTTCTACTTCTAGTACTACTACTACTGCCACTACTAGTACTACTACTACTGCCACTACTAGTACTACTACTACTGCCACTACTAGTACTACTACTACTGCCACTACTAGTACCTTTCGTAGTATCTCTGGTAGTACCACTAGTACTACTATGCTTTGAAGATGCGCGTTCGATATGAAATAGGGACGGAGACCATTCCGTACCTTGTTTTTTTTAATTTAATTTTGTTAAGATGTTGCTAGTGTTGAGTGATAGAAAGTAGAACAAGGTAGAACTACTCAACTACTAAGGTGTCACAGAATTGCTTACGTGAGGCATATTTTTCCAGAATTTTGAGTTGACACAAAATTCTCACTCTTGGAGGTACCACTATAAAAATATGGTAAAATGAATGAATGGGAATGGATCCACTGTCAGGTGCCAACAAAAAAAAATTAGATATGAACCACTACTGCAATTCTTCAGAGTTAATACATTCTCTTTTTATTGGGAGACATCAAATTCTCATACGCAGGGTCTCAGAGTTTTGTAGTTCAACCCCTGGACTCACTTTTATATTCCCTGCCTGTCTCCTTTTTTTGTGTGCGTGGATGTTCACAGCACATTACTTCCTATCAGAATTGTGTAATGCAATATTGCACATTATGATTTGAAGTTCCACTCCAAAGCGGAGAGTCAAGTTTCCTTTCTTTTACTCCAGCAGGCTCCGAAAAAGCACACAAAGACGGTCCTGCCTTTGTAAGTTTTTATCTGCATGCGTCAAAAAAACTGACTCTCGCCTCTCCTTTTTGATTGGCGGTCCATTCTAGGAAATCAAAGTGCACTACTGTTGCGTTAGCTTTTCGGAGTTAACTAGAATCGCAAAAAAAATCGCTTTTATTCTACAAAATGGCTAACCACATTCATGTGTTGCCTTTTCAAATGAATTTTGTAAAAGCGCAAAGCTCTTTCTTTGACGGCCAGAGGTGGATTTGATTTCACAAACATGTAATTGCAAGTTTCCTGGTATGTTTCTTGCTTCTTGAGAATTTCCAATTCAAAATCACGCTACAATTTTCCTTTTAAGTTAGTCCAGTAAATTTCCACACGCAAACACGGTTCCCTGTAACGTATTTAACATAATACTAATTTAAACCCCCAAACAGGCAAATTATGTTGAAATTAGCATTTACGTCATTCATTTGTAGTTATGCTAGGCGCAGATATACTTATTGCTTGGGCAAATTTTGTTCGGAAATTGGCATTAATTAAAATAAAAAGTCTTCAAGATCTCGATTGTGTTCAAAGCATGTTCCAGCGGCTTTATGTTGCATGGCCGTCTTGTTGAAGGTCTCATGAACGACAATTGTCGCCTTTTGTGTCAGCATGAAAAGTTGCAAAAGGCCTTTTCGTCGTTATTTTGTCTGATTTTTCAGCCAGGATGGCGTATCGGTACACGGTCGATTGGTCGCCGGTCTTTTGGTCGCCCGGAAGGTTATTGATAATTACCATTTAAATCGTTGCTCAAATTCCCTAAATACAAACTGCAAATTACTATTTAGTCATACTTAATGCCCTATTAATTATTAGGCTAAAGAAAAGCTCCAAATTTCCCAGACTTTTATTGTTTTTTTGTTGGAGAACTTGTTAAGACCCTGACGGACGTAGCTTCTTAAAGGGACAACGCATGTACATACAAACTCTTCTACACTCACACGTCGGCTCGGTGAAACTGCTCATGGCCATTTTTGGCTTTTATTGATGCATAGAACGTGTTGTTTTACCTTGTTTGGTTGTCGGTCTTTTGGTCGTCGGTCTTTTGTTCGCCGGTCTTTTGGTCGCCCGTTGTCGCAGTTCGGGCGACCAAAAGACCGCCACCAAAAGACCGCCACCAAAAGACCGCCACCAAAAGACCGCCACCAAAAGACCGGCGACCAAAAGACGGGCGACCAAAAGACGGGCGACCAAAAGACGGGCGACCAAAAGACAGGCGACCAAAAGACGGGCGACCAAAAGACGGGCGACCAAAAGACGGGCGACCAAAAGACGGGCGACCAAAAGACGGGCGACCAAAAGACGGGCGACCAAAAGACGGGCGACCAAAAGACGGGCGACCAAAAGACCGGCGACCAATCGACCGCACACGTGCGTATCAGCTTCTGCTTGTGTCCCCAAACACATTTCGAAAACTGCTGTTTTGGAGTGCGCATGTACAACAGGGCAACGTCTGGTGTGCTTCTATTTGCTTTTATTTTGTCCCTTTTTTGCTTTATTGCCAATCTAACTGCGGTCAGTCATGGCAGCCATGTTTTGGATGTCCTCTGTCTCTCCATGACTCGCATCCCATGTTCAGTCCCGTCCCCCCCTGTCGGCTTTGCCTCGACGCCTAACCTCTCGTTGTGTGGCACCCGCAGTTTGGAAATGAAAGCCAGCAGCTGGAGTGGGCCAAGCGGGAGAGCGAGCGCGAGGAGCAAGAACGGCTGCGGAAACTGCGGCTCCAGGAACAGCGGGACCTGGAGCTGGCCATTGCGCTCAGCCGGGCCGACGCTCCCGGCTCCTGAGAGATCGAATCCCCTCTCGTTTAAAGCCCCCTTTTCCTCCAGACGTTTTTGCACTGACACCGACCGACCGACCACACTCCATCGTGCACGAGCTGGCCTCAAATGACTCCGCATTTAGCATGTAATCTATGTTCATTGCTCCCGAACGACAAGGCAACTATAATCATGGCCAGGATGGATCCTCTTGATGTCAAGTGCGGCTTCATCTGGACGCAACGTAGCCATTTAGGGAAAACACGAAGCAGATGGGTACTCGGCGCCGTCGCCTTATTCCAAAGCCTCCACGGAAACTAGCTTTTTTCTTTTTTTTGAAAACGGTTTTGTTGTATTTATAAGGAAAAGTAGGATTTTTTTTTTTATATGAAATGCACTAAAGCTGTTTTTAATTGGCTTTTATCGACCCTTGAAGGTTCCTTATTTTGTCTGATATTCCACAACTTTGTTACATTGTGTATTGGCTTTCTTTTTTTCGATCAAATACAAGAGCTCAATTGCTCATATATTGTGTCAACCCCCTTTTTTTACAAGCACAGTTTTCCCTGTGGTCGTACCAATCAAAATTAAGGATTGTTTTTTGGAGGATTGGTCCACATTAGATTGCACAGTTGGACCAAATGAAGTGAAATGTATGGATGTTTTCTGGCCTGGTTAATCATGGAAGGTTTTTTTTTAATTTTCTTGCACTGCCATGTATTTATCTTTTTGCATCTTTCATGTAATGCTTTTAATCCAAAACCAAAAGGGATCATTTTCCATTTTTGTTATTTTAGAGCAAAGTTGCATCAGATTTGTTTAAATTGTTTTAAGATGGGAACACTAATTCAAACTCTCTTCCTTTACCTAAAACAAGTTTTCTTGCTTGTATAAAATGTGTTAAACCACTATAGCTTGTTAACAGGTCACTTTTTCGAAATGTATCGCTTTTTAAATTGAAGTTTTCTGTTCTGTTATGTCAAAAAAACCTGCTTCTGAAGCAAAACAAATGGCACATATACATGTAATGGAACTAAGTGATTTATTTAATGCTGGTTGGTGACTTCAATTGTTAATAAAACAGGTATGTAACATTGATATTAAGTGGGTAATATTGAATTTATTTTGGCTAGTTAGTGCAAATGGAAAGCTTTGAATTGAAATGGAGAAAAAAAAGTGAAATGAGAGTGCTACATTTGCATGAACCACTTGACAGTTCTTCCTCTTGAATGTGAACAATGTGTTTCTTCTTTCAGAATAGTTCAACACTACTACTCTAAGCCAGCTGGTTGCTACATCTTGGAATGGATGAGACTGACATGCAAAGCAGTGAGTTGCCTCCTTTTGATGTTGTACTCAAGCACAATGTTTAGTAATGACTACTTATAGACGGCACTTGCATACATGCTACACCACAATAACATATGGCTGACGTGTAGACTTTCAACTTTAATGCAAGCGGCTTCTAAAAAAAAAAGCAACATGAATGTATGACAACCACTTGAAAAGTACCTTTTAAGGAGCAGACTATTCTTGCGTTTACTCTTACAAGTACTTCAACGTAATGGCCCCACATAAATGCCGCTAAATCTCGTTAGCTTAGCTCGTCTTGTAGTTCTTCTGGTATTACATTGTTCTTCCAACTGTTTTCAAACCTTTTTTTTTTAAGTTGTCTAATATTAAAATATTGCCTGTATCCTGCTCTTAGACTGAAAAAAGACTCATTGTGTAGAGCATGTGTTAAAGTGGTGGCCCAGGGGCCAAATCTGGCCCACCCATCATTTTGTGTGGCCCGGGAAAGTAAATCATGAGTGCCAACTTTCTGTTTTAGGATCAAATTAAAATCAAGATTATAGATGTATATTAAATTTCCTGATTTCCCCCTTTTAAATCAATAGTTGTAATTTTTTAATCATTTTTTTCTGTGTTTTTAGTTCAAAAATCATTTTGTAAAATCTAAAAATAAATTTAAAAAAAAGCTCAAATAAACATAGTTTTAGATCTGTAAAAAACGAAATATTCAGGGGTTTTAATCCAGTTCTTTTAATCCATTTATAAAATAAACAATCTAAATATTTTATCTAAAAAATGACATTAACGTGGCCCGCGAACCAACCCAAGTCTGACACCCCTGGTGTAGAGAATAAGTCGTATAATATATTTAAAAAGTACTGGGAGCTCATTTTAGGCAGATATTCTCTTTTTTATGTGTTATGTGTGGAGTTTCTAGTTTATCCATTCCCCCCACCAACCCACATTCCCAAAAACATTTAAGGGTCAGTTTCCAGTCAGTCCCCTTGACCAAACCGCTGACACAAGTTTTGGATTCGGTCGGTACCCACGGTGCGATGTGATTGGAGCCCACTGCTCCTCTGGGAAACCTTAAATGCAGAGAAGAAATTCCTTGCAACTACAAAAAAAGGAGGCGTCTTTCACGAATGTAAATGGAGGGTTTACGACAAAGGGATAACCACTGGTAAGATTGACAAACAGGAGAGCCAGGTTGAACTCTGCCAGAAAACATCAAAAGAAATGTGGAACCCGATACTTTTGTCTGGGAGACAAAAACAGTGGAATTGGATTGGAAAAATAGAAGTTTTTCGGACATAGATTATGTAGAGGTAAATTTTATTATAGGCCTCCCTCCCTGATAGGATGTATATATTAATACAATTTAGCGTGATTAGGAATATACCCCCACACGATGGTCTGATCTCACCCCAACGGTAGAGATGTCCTTTTTTGCATATTTTTACATACGAGTCGAGTGAGAGGAACCTGATTTTGTGGATCTACCGATACCAAGTCCCAATCCGAATGTAGTGAGGAGGGGAAAAATAGCACATTCAAATGTAATTTTTCCCCAAATTTGAACAAAGCTATCAATATTAAAGCCATAGGAGAGGGTTATTCGTGACATTTAAATATTTGGTTTTCATAAATAGACCCAAAAAAGTCCAATGTAATGAAGAGAGCTCCCTTGATTGTAATTTTCTCTTTTTATGGTCTTTGTTCTGGAAAGTATGTTTCACTAGTATTAATGTATAAAATGTACTGAATCTTTTTTTGCAATATATATTATTTTAGTTGATATTAGAAACAATCCAACGTGATGAATATAACTTGCGTGGTGATTTTCTTGAGTTTTAGGTTATCACTGTTCATTTGTTTCATTAGTGTAAATAGGAATATATATATATATATATATATATATATATATATATATATATATATATATACATATACACATACATACAAATACATATACACATACATATACACATACATATACACATACATATACACATACATATACACATACATATACACATACATACAAATACATATACATATACAAATACATATACACACATACACACACACACATACACGTACACATATACATACACGCACACACACATACGCGCACACACATACACATATACACACATACACATACACGCACACATACACATACGCGCACGCACATATACACATACACACATATACACATTCACATAAACTATAGTACTGAATATGTATTTTTTGCAATATGCTCAAGGATTATTTTGTTGTTTGTAGCCTTCAACTCTTGCTCTGGATTGATAGTTACAGATTTAATGATCATATTTTACTGCCATTTAACTAATTCTTAAAAATAACTTCATTTTAAACTAAAATGTAAAAAAATACCAACAATTGTTTTTACCCAATTCCCATTAAAATCTCTACTGGGGACTTGATTATACGTAGTTAGAATTAAAAGACTTTCCTGGGGCGTCCAAAAAAATATTGTTTTCCCTAACATGCGCTAAACGCATCGATTCATTTGCTAGGAAATTCCCAGGAAAGTTTCATAAGCCCGTTGCCGTGAGGAATCTGGAGAATGTTCTCACATTCACATTTTCACTAAAAATATCTGCAGCCGATAAGTACACCAATTCCCAAAACCCGAAGCGTCGAAATGAAATAAAATTTTGGTCACTATAGCATTTGAAGCGGGGGCTACACTGTATTTGCCTTTGGCTTCCCCAAATGACAAGCCATGCCTAGAAATACCCCACATAAAATGGACCCTTCCCAAGTGCAAAATTCCATTCTAACTTTTTTCCCCCCGATTATCTTAAACCAAAACCCCACGCCTACCAAGGTGATTTGTGTCATTTCCAATCCGTCACGGCGAATCGAGGCGAAAAGAAAAATTACGGCCACCCTGTCATTGCCCAAATGCTAATTGCTAGCCCGCGGGGGCTGCACTTAATGCTTTTGAAGCCGTTCTGAAATGACACCGCGCACTTTGCAGACGTCGCATGCGCCTTGACTCAGCGGCTTCTCCGAGGCCGCCGTGTAATTGTAGTATTAAGGACCCTTTTTGATGTGTGCCTGTAATTGGGGGGCATCACAAAGCTTGAGTGGAAGACGGGCTCCCTGATGAGGCTTTTGCCGTGTCCCCAATCCGGCCCCCCCCCCTCCTCTTCCTGGTCCAGACGTCTCTGGGCTCACTCTGTAATTACCCAGAAGGAGTGTTTGTATTTATAGGCTAAAGCCCGCAAAGTGGCTGCCGCTTGTGCAGCTGCAAAACATCACAGCAGTGGAAATCAAGCGCTCATATTTTCAAATTAAAGCGCTCGCGCGATGGCGACAACGGGGAACTCACTCGAGAGGTCGCAGGTCCGTCGGACGCTATTTTTTTTTTTTAGGAAAGACAGCCAAAGGGTGTTTTGATTTCATTCTTTTAATATTTACAATAAATACACATTTGACAGTATAAAATCCATTGTACATTTATATAACTTTACGTAGAAAATAATGCACAGGACGTCAAGCCCTGATAGTGTACAGAAGGGGATGAGAAAACAGCGCCGGGGCAGCTGTTCGGTTCAACCGCGGAGGCAGTTTTCTTTGGAGAAAAACCTTGTCGATACACTTGCGTGTGCATTTTTTCGTCACGTCAACGACATTGTCCACTCGGTGGCGGTCCTGGGGTCACCACCGGTTGTTTGTTTAAACAGTAGCAGAGTCATAGAAAGGCACTTTTTTGTGTCAAACACATTCCAGTTGAAGTATACGCTGTACAAGGGCCAGCCCCTTATTGGTAGTACCAGCTACATGATTGGGAAATAATATATTTCTATACATCTAGGTGGAAAGGGAGCTTTGGTCACGTGGAGAACATTTTAAATAAAATGAAAGTCTCTCATTGTCGTCGTCGTAGTGGCAACGGCGGCGGTGATGGCGGTGGGGTTCTTCACATGTGCCTCTTCATGTGTAGCGCCAGGTGATCGGATCTGGAGAAGGCTCGTTCGCACAGGTGACACTGGAAGGGTCGGTGTCCGGTGTGTTTGCGGAAATGACGCGTTAATTCGTCGGAACGGGCGAATTTCCAACCGCATCCTTCCCAGCTGCAGTGGTAGGGTTTTTCACCTGCGATAAACGGAAGAAAATGTCAGTAAATGCTGTCTTTGGGAGAGAAAGAGACAGAGAGAGAGAGAGAGAGAGAGAGATTCGAACCGGAGGGTTGGCGGCGAGGTCGGCTTACCCGTGTGCGTTCGAAGATGGGCCTTGAGATGCGAGCTCTTGGTGTACGTCTTCCCGCAGCCGGCGAAGGTGCAGGTGTGCGTGGCGGTGCGTTTGCGAGGCCAGGTGCGCCGCCCGCGTTTGGGTTTGGACTCGAGGAGGTCCAGTGGCGAGGAAGGCGGCGTGAGCATCGCTCGATGCGCGCCAGGCGGTGGCGGTGCCTGCTGCTGGAGCGCTAGGGCGTCCTCGTAGACGCCGAAGGCCGGGTGTTGCGCCCCGTGGTAGGCCATGTGCATGTGCTGTTGCTGCTGTTGGAAGGGGGCGCCGTTGTGGTGGTGGTGGTGGTGGTATTTGTTGTGGTGCACGGAGAAGCAGCTCATGGGCGCGCACAAGTCCGTGGCCGCTACTTGCTCGTCCGGGCTGAGCGGCGGCGTCATGCTGCTGCTGGCCGCCCGTGGCGAGATGGCCAGGCGAGGTTGCTCGAAGGGCATCATGCAAGAAACGTTGCCTTCCTGCTTGATTTTGCCGCAGCTCTGCGGAACCATGCCCAGCACCGGCCCGAAAGCGTCCACGGCGGGCTCTACTTTAATGTCCTGGCGGGGGAAATGCGGGGCGTAAAACCTGCCCGGTCCCGCCTGTTGGGGAGCGTTGCGCGTGGCTCCGTAGACAGCGTCGGAGCGCAGGAGCTCGGTCATGAGGCCCACGCCGTACGGGGGCGGCGGGGAACGGTGATCGCCCGCCGGGAAGGACGCGGCGTCCGTCGCCGCCGCGTACGCCGCGGGGTCGGCCGGGGCCACGTAGGCCGAGGCTCCGTCTAGGATAAAATCCAGATCCAAGTAGTTGCTCAGATCCTCGTCGTCCTTCTTGGGGAACAGGTTGTCCACGCCGTGGACCATCTCCAGCATGGAGCAGCAAGCGGCGGGGAACTTGTTGTCGTTCTCGGATTTCCACCTCTGGAACGTCAAAACAAGCCAATGAGACACAATCGTCCCATTCCGGGAAAAAAAAAGTTCCATACACATGCCTCAAAGTGAGTGAGTGAGTGAAGAAAACTTTGCAAAAACTACTTACGTTTTCCCAGCTTTTCTCTCTTTGACTTTGATTGGAGAAGGTGGCGAAGGAAGGTAGCATCACTCCCGATAAAGCCATGTTAGTCTGCTGATCGTTGGGTTTTTGCTTGCTTTCAACCAGTCGCAAATCCCAAGAAGAAGAACCGGTGCGCGCAATCCGTGCGCCTGGAAAAACCCGGGACTCACTCGATGACTCCCACCGCCGCGCAACAAGTGTTCCTCTCTGGCCGCACTGACTTTCCACCCCCGCCGTCGCGGACTCTTTATATCTAAAGTCCCGTCGGCCGCCCAGGAAATAACGTCGGCGTGGCGTAATTTTAGCTCTTTATAAAGCGGGGATTCTCTCTCTGCCGATTCTTTGCAAGTCCGAGTGTGTTGACGGCCGCTTGCTGGCTCGGCTTCCCTTATGAAGCGAGCGAGGGAGAAAGGGGAGGGAGGCGTTGGGGGGAGGGAGCGGGGCTGCCCACGCCGAATGACGCACTCGCTCCTTAGGCCACGCCTACTTTTTTGGGGAGCTGGAAAGAGTCTCCGACACGAACACACACACACACGCGTACACACAAACCGTTCTTATAGCAACCGTAGGATTACGTAATCTGTCGTAATCTGGGATCCAAAAAGTTTGCTGTCAGGACGTCGCCGGTGTGATTTGTGCACTTTTGAATAAAGTGGGAACGTTTTCCAAAGCCCACGCGTGTAATTGAAGCATTTTTCGTAAGGCCAGACGCTCACACCCAAAAGGAGGATTGCATCAGGATGGACGTCTGTGGGTGGCTGAGTGGGGAGAGGTTCTGGGGTCGATGGTGGAGTTTGGATGTTCTTGCTAGGTTTGAGTGGGTTTTCTCTGGGTGCTACGGTTTCCTCCCATGTTCCAAAAACATGCTGGGTGTGCATTCTGAATTGGCCCTAGTGCAGGAGTGTCAGACTCGGGTTGGTTCGCGGGCCGCTTTAATGTCAACTTGATTTCACGTGGGCCGGACCATTTTTGAAATAATATTTAGATTTTTTTTTATATAAATGGATTAAAAGAACTGGATTAAAAGACCTGAATATTCAGGGGTTTTTATAGATATAAAACAATGTTTATTTTAACTTTTTTTAAATATATTTTTAGATTTTACAAAATGATTTTTGAACTAAAAACACAGAAAAAATGGATTAAAAAATGACAATTATTGATTTAAAAGGGGGAAAATCAGGAAATTTAATATACATCTATACTCTTCATTTTAATTTGATCCTAAAACAGAAAGTCGCCACTCATGATTTACTTTCCCGGGCCACACAAAATGATGCGGCGGGCCAGATTTGGCCCCCGGGCCGCCACTTTGACACGTGTTGTAAATCATTTAAATATGACTTGAATTATTTTTTAAGAAAATTCCTTATTTATTTATTTTTGTCCGGCACCTGTCCACAGGTGGGCTTGTGCGCGTAAATGGAAGTTGCGGCTCAGCAGGCTTGTCTAAACAGGCGCCAGTGCGCTAAAGAGCAGCCGCGATGTAAACACACGTTGAGGGAAGACGCCATTCAAGTGATAATGGCCCACTGGGGGGGCTTATTTACATGACAACTACGCAGAGTGGGGCTTTCGAGGGGGTTCTCAGCGTGATCGATACTTGGAGTTTTGATACACTTCAGGAAATGATCATTCAAAAAAAATCCACTCTCATTGTTTGCTCACAGAAATCTATTTCAAAATGGCCTTTTTCACTATTATACTAATGATTTGGAAATGCCCTTTTTTACATTTGGCACTCTGACACCATTGCATTCCATTTTTATTCACAATTGGTATCATTATAGTGATTATTATTATTATGTTTGTAGAGTTGGTTGCACGGTGGATTAGTGGTTAACTTGTCTGCCTCACAGTTCTGGGATTCTGGGTTCAAATCCAGGTCAAATCTCATTTTATTTTCTGAACCGTTTTATCCTCACTGGGGTCATGGGGGGTGCTGGAGCCTATCCCAGGGGGACACCCTAAATTGGTGGCCAGCCAATCGGAGGGCACCAGGAGACAAACAACCATTCACTCTCACACTCATACCTAGGGGCAATATAGAGTGTCCAATCAGCCTACCATGCATGTCTCTGGGATGTGGGAACAAACCAGAGTACCCGGAGAAAACCCACTTAGGCCCGGGGCGAACATGCAAACAGGTGGACCAACTTGGATTTGAACCCAGGTCCACAACTGTTAGGCCGAGGCGCTAACCCTCAACCACCGGTCCACCCGATACTACTACTATATACAGTAATATTATTAGTCAATGTTTAGTATTGTGGTCACAATATGTAGATTTTTGTTGTTGTTGATTTTGAGTTATCAAACAGTGATGATATATTATTATGTTATATAAATATACGATAGCACAGGTCAGTTTACTCGGTACATCTGCTAAATCTAATCTGGAGGAAACAAATGGAGATCTCCCAGCACATGGAAGCAATTTCACTATGATAATGTCAGAGTGGCAGTTAATGGAATCCATGTTTGCGGTCGGGGTTGCGTTTAATGCGAAGAAGCGACTTTTCGACAAAATTGCGTCTTAGCGATTGGCACGCTGCCTCCGTAGAGCACTTGCATCTTGGAATCTCAGCTGCGATATTCCCATGTGGACTTTGCACGTTCCCCTTAATCCGTCTTCCTCACACATTCCGAAAACATCCGTTTGTAAATGGCGTGCACGCCGTATCATTCTTTCCTAGCGTCAAGCTTTAATCATTCCTTCCTAGCGCGCGAGGGTTTGTCACTTTCGAGCGTCGGTGCGAGAAACGAACGGTCAGCGAGATGATTTAAGCGCTCGGATTGACGGCGCGAACTGCCGTCCAGTTGTCATGTTCAGCCCCCAGCTGCGAGATTTACGCATGTTATGATTGCGCGTTCGTGAGATCAGGTGATGGAAACCGCCTTTGTCATTTTTTTTTTACCTCACATGATCAACCTCGGAGAAGCGGCACGTGGTTGGACAATGAGTCGCGAATTCTTTTAAGCGGCGATGATCATAATAATGACTCACCTTGTGTTTACTCCTTTTGTTAGTCAGTTTGACAGCTGCTAAATGTTTGCGATGACCTCTCGTCAGGTGTTCGGTAAAGGTCAACGCACGTGGGTGGATGGCCGTGATGTCATTGGATATTTGGGAGAGAAAAGGATATAAATGCACATTTTTTTGTTATGTTGGCTCAAAAACCCAGATATTTTTTGATTATGCATTCTGCGCAGTCCGGTGGATGAGTGGTTAGAGTGTCGGCCTAACGGCTCTGGGGTTCTGGGTTTGAATCCAGGTCAGTCTACCTGTGTGGAGCCTATGTGTTTTTTTTTCCTAGTACTCCAGTTTCCTCCCATATTCCAAAGATTGATTAGACACTCTAAATTGCCCCTAGCTATGATTGGGTGCCCAGCGATCAGCTGGCATAGGCTCCAGCACCCCCCACGACCCGAGTGAGGATAACAGTGTTCTGAAAATGAGTGAATGTATACATTCTGCTTGGGTTGTAGTTGCGTAATTGATGAATTAACTTGTCAAATGTAAATAACAGCAATGTTTTAGTATATATTTTTGCGTTCAAAGTACTTCGTATTATGACATCCAACATGAGCAAATCTCTGGCACATTTGTGACACCAATAAAGTCATCAATTTCCTGGCGGAATATGACGAGGTGACGCTTTTATTGGCTTTCATATCTACCTGTATACTTTACATAAGTGTTGCTCAAAAAGAAAAGCAATGTTGGTTTTGTTGTAGTGTTTGTAGGGTGATGTAAGCGAGAATTTCTTGAATTTTTCGGATTGGACACTTGGGATTGGTCATTTCGCAAAGGCGTAAGGTCAAGAAGAGTTTTTGGGCTTCTCGACCTGGCGCTCATGGGTTCGCCGAGCTATCCAACGGAAAGCAGAAGCCACTGTCTAAAATCAATGAGCAACATTTCTCCAGAAGCGCGAGAGTGTTTTTCCCGAACGCGCTTTTGCACAATCGTCTTGTCATTGGGCAACCCGTTTTGTTTTTAGTTTTTTTTCAATTTCACAACTGTACAAAAGCACGGCCGTTGACTTCTCCTAGCTATCAACGCGTTGTCACGCCGCTCAGCGAGTCGCGAAGGCGCTGACGGCTCTCGCGCCGGCCGCCTTCCCCTCCGCGGCGCTTTGTTTTCTTTTTTGGGCCGCTTTCCCACGAGTGCTTTTTGTTTTCATCGGAGGTGTGCTTTGAGGAATTTAGGCGAGGCAGATGGCCGCGACCGTGCGCTCTCTCTCCGAGTTGCTTCAACGCAAACTCATCCAAACATGCCTTTATGTGTTGTTGAGCTTTGTGGACTTTGCTTTCATGCATTGAGAATTCCCAATAAAACTTCGAGGAAGTTTTAGTTGTCGTTCCTGGAACTAAAAATCTTGATAGTCGGGTTGTGTCAGGCGTTAAATTTATGACAAATCTATCTTGTGGTTCGACAGTTTCGTTGCCGAAAGGCTGCTAAATGTCATCGGACGTTTTTATCACATTTTTGGCCAAAATATCCACGGCTACTTTGGCTAATGTAGTAGCAAGTTTAGCTCCGACCAACCAGAGTGCAAAAAGACCGTGACATCATCAATAGCCCGATTATTTTAAAAAGCACGCCCTTTTTTATCAAATTTTTGGCTAAAATATCCATGGCTACTTTGGCTAATGTAGAAGCAAGTTTAGCTCTGACCAACCAGAGTACAAACAGACCGTGACATCATCATTAGCCATATTATTTGAAGAAGCACGCCCGTTTTTATCACATTTTTGGCCAAAAATCCATGGCTTGATGGCCTTGAGATCTGACTAAATAGAAACACAACATCCAAATGTAGTGTCCCCCTCAATATTCGCGTTTTTCCTAAATGGATGAACCCGTTTGCAGGTTGTTTTTCCTCTAACGCACATGTGTCTAAGTGGCGGCCCGGGGGCCAAATCTGGCCCGCCGCATCATTTTGTGTGGCCCGAGAAAGTAAATCATGAGTGCCGACTTTCTGTTTTAGGATCAAATTAAAATGAAGAGTATAGATGTATATTAAATTTCCTGATTTTCCCCCTTTTAAATCAATGATTGCAATTTTTTAATCCATTTTTTCTGTGTTTTTATTTCAAAAATCATTTTGTAAAATCTAAAAATATATAAAAAAGGCTAAAATAAACATTGTTGTAGATCTATAAAAAACTGAATATTCAGGGCCTTTAATCCAGTTCATTTAATCCATTTATAAAAAAAAATCTAAATATTGTATCTAAAATGGTCCGCGAACCAACCCGAGTCTGACACCCTTGCTCTAACGTTTCAATTTTTTAAGAAAGTCTTTCAATTTTATCTCATGGTGGGTCACCACGCCATGAAAACCAATCCATGTTCCGTTATCAGCATTTATTCTTGAATTTTCTTGGTTAAAATGATGAAAAGGAACTCATTCACTCATTAATTTTGAATAAAACACATTGGCTATAAAACATGGACAGCCACTGTAAACAGATTGGGCGTCCATTGCCGTCAACGCCAGCCATCGAGATGAAAAATTAATTCATTTTCAATGTCTGGCCATCCGTGACCGAGAATATTCACGTAGCGACATGTCGCCCGCCAAATTCACGCAACCCGCTTGAATCCGAGCCGAAAAATGGCGCGATGGCGGCCTCAACATTTCCATGACGATGTTGTTGTTGTCGGGTTCACGCCAAGCGTGCATCACGTCTATGTCAAGTCTGCCGGGGGGGGGAGCGTTCCGTCACCCTCGGCGGGGGGACCGGCCCGCTCGCTCGACTCCAACGGCCGTGGAAAATCGGCGTGGGCCGGCGAGCGAGCCTAACGGGACGTCCCGAGCGGAGCGAGAGGCAAGGAGCGTTTGCGAGCGAGTGGGCCCAAGCGCCTGGGCTTATATAGCTAGTTATTTTTATCCGCCCACCCCTCGCTCATTACAGCCGTTTCCCCCCTCTCGGACCCACTCAGGAAGCACGTTTGGCTCCTTTTCCTGCTCGCACGCGGCCGCATTCAAACGCGGGTAGAGAATGAGAGCATTCAGCTTGGAGCGCACCCCCCTTTCCACCACCACCGCCGCCGCCGCCGCCGCCACCTCCTCATCTTTGGAGTAAGAGAATGTTTAGCCTAAAAGATCAAGCACGTGCCAAAAGTCTGACATTCCAAAAGCGCTCCAATTTCACTCAAACGTTTGCTTCAAAAGAACGAGTCGATTGCGGGGAAAAAAACAAGCAGTTTTACATTAGAATGTGATTTAACATTCTCATCTTTGGAGCAAAAATTGGCATATTATAAATGATTCCCGTCCTCGTGGTTGTTATCGTTATTCGTTTTCAACGCCGCTTGTTCTGTTCAGGGTCGAGGGAAAGCGAATTATGAAAATATTGAATATGGGCCATGAAATCTGGGATTCAGTTCACATTCTGTTGCATTTCCCAGATTTAACATTACATGGAGTTTGTCACTTAAACTGTTTCTTTCCATTATTTCTAATCATTGTAAGAAACATTTTTTTTTAACATAAATATACTTCTATTGTAAAAAATACAACGTGAAACTATCTTGCTTGACTTGATTTTTCATAATAACAACTCTTAAATGATCTGGAAACATACATTTTAGATTAAAAAATGGCTGATGGATAACAACATTAAAATAAGAGGTTTAAAACCAGATTGAAGTGTTAAAACAAAGTATTGATTAAAATTCTTTGCTAAAACAAAAACCTTTCTACCGAAATTTTTAATCTGATCAAATCTATTGATGTACCTAATCTACACTAATTGGTTGATTTAAATCTGCTACAATCCAAACTGTTAAAATGATTAAAGGTGATAAAAACTGTAATTAAATATCATATAACTGGCAAATAAAACTGCAGGACAAAACTTGACTGTTGTAAGAAGAAAAATTTAAAATGATGTGCTAAAACTTTAAATATGATCAAATCCATTGATGGAACTAATCTAATCAATGATTGATTTAAAACTACTGGATTAGGATGAAAAATAAATCCAATCAAAACTGTTAATAGATATAATTTAAAAAAAAGGTGATGTAAACTCATTAAATAAAATTTTAAACTACATTGACAAAAACATTAATACAATAAAACCTGTCACTCCTAAAATAAAATGTGCAGATTAATGCAATCTAAAATAATCCCATAAAAACACCAATAGACATAATGAAAATTGCTTATGTTCACATAAATCAGATGCAATGAAATCAATCATCACCATACAACAAACCTTCAAAAAGTACGATAAAAACAACAAATTGGATAAAAAACATAACATAGATGCTAATAATAATAATAATGGCTGCATGTGGATATCATTGAGCCAATGAAGCATTTCATGGGCCCCAATTTACTAGCTGTTAACACTAGAAATCCTACCGGCCCACCGCACACGTATGTAGCTCTACTAGCTGTAAAAATGTTTTTTTTTTCCTTCCTCTCTTCTAAGTAAAAAGAAAGGCGCTTTATGTGTGATAAAGCAGAAGGAGCAGGCGGGTGGGTGGCTTCTTGGGGTCTTGAAATGGCCCACTCTCTTTCGGTCTCACACACTGGTCTTTGAACACATCACTAAAAGTTCTTGTCATTGGAAATAAGAGCTAATAAATTGTTTTTAGAGGTATTTAGCCCCGTGGAAAATGATCGGAGTGAGTGTCACTCAATCGGGTCTATCACGATGCATGAAAAACTGAAAAAGCCGTGACTGAACATACGTGTTAAGTCGGCCATTTTTGTCCTTGCAAAATCATCCGCTAAAGTCAGTGTTGGTTAGAAATACAGTTCTGAGATCGAGGGTGAGTTCCGACCTCCCTGTGTGGGTTTTGTTTGCATACTCTGGACTACCCAAAACTAGGCTAGGATAGACTGAAAAATTAAAATTTTCCCAAAAACTAGGCTAGGATAGGCTGAAAAATTAAAATTTTCCCAAAACTAGGCTAGGAAAGGCTGAAAAATTTTTTTTTCTTCTCAAAACTAGGCTAGGAAGGGCTGAAAAATTAAAATTATCCCAAAAACTAGGCTAGGATAGGCTGAAAAATTAAAAATTTCCCCCAAACTAGGCTAAGATAGGCTGAAAAATTAAAATTTTCACCAAAACTAGGCTAGGATAGGCTGAAAAATTAAAATTTTCCCAAAACTAGGCTAGGATAGGCTGAAAAGTTACAATTCGTCTTCCACTTTGATTTTTAACATTTACAGGTCAATTTGGCCTTTTCCAAAATTCATTTCAGACAAAGTAATGGTAGATTATATAAATTTGATACTTCATTTGAAAAATGTTCACCAGACGTTGTCATCATTGTGTTTAGTGGACAAAACGTTTTCACGACTAGCCACAAAGACAATAATTGGTAGATAAAGCACAGAAAGTCTATAATTCTGGTGTGAAGCAGCCATTTAAAGGTTGGGAAATGTCAGGGGTCCTTCAAAGACAAACTGCTCCTACAGTGTCCATTCATTTGTCTCTAATTTTCAGCTTTGCACAAAGACAGATAAAGACAACTTAATGAAGAGTTTTTCGTCCTTCCAACATCCAACCTTAAATTACATAAACATCAATCCATTTTAGTTTGAAGCAGAGATTTAGGACAAATTCCAGGTTCCATATGTACAGTGGTGCCCCGACATACGAGCAATTTGAGATATGAGTAGAATTTCGGGCAAATATTTATCTTGAGATACGAGACAAATTTTGATGTACGAGCAACTCCCTCGTGTAATGTCTACGAGCACTGGGCGGAGCGTTGTGTTTTTTTTTGTTAGTCAGTGCGATTGGCGGAGCGATCGCTAATACGAGAGGAGTATATACTACTTCTCGTTGGCAAGTGGTCCTGCGTTATCCTATTGTGAGGACATTTTTTGTGCATCATTTTGGGAATATTTTGAAGGGAATACAAAAGTAAACAACCCTCGATAGGTTGCATCTGAAAGTCAGGGTGGAGGCGGGGCTAATAGAGCCAACCCGGGAGAAGAAAGGTATCAAAATGTCAAACAAAATTAGAATTGAGTTTAGTGTAAGGTTAGATTGAACTTATTTTTGAGTGTGTCTGCATCGTAATCCAAGTTAATTTAAATTTGTTTATGTTATGTTACGAGCGCGTTGCCATGCAAAAAGTCCCCTTCTCTCTTGACTCCACAAAATCCATCTAATTTTAGAACTTTTAAACACATTTTATTACTATTAAACCACTAGTTATGTGTTACTTTGTTAATAGATGGCGAATTAGAAGAAATAAAACATTTTTTCCAATCCAATATCCTGTTTTTGGTGTTTTTTCAGAGGGTTTGAACAAATTAATTTGTTTTTAGTTCATTTCTATGGGAAACGTTCGTTTGAGTTACGAGAAATTTGACATACGAGCTCAGTCCCGGAACGCATTAAGCTCGTATCTCGAGGTACCACTGTACTCTGAGAATTTACCTCGAGAAAACTTACAAAATGAGCGCCAACGTGAAGCACAAATCCCAATCGATAATCGACACATCTCTCGAAACGACACCCATGACTGACTTGAGCCCAGTGCGATGGCGGTGTCCCAAAAAAAATCAAAGAAAAATGGCGTCCATTCTGTTCTGTTTCTTTCCACCGTCCCATTTGAACACGGCGAAGTAAACTGTGCCAGCTGTTCAAATAACGTAAAGCCACCAAGGGCCTTAGGACACAGGTCCCCCATTGAAGGCCTTCCTTGCGCTTGATTGAGCGATTCGGCCTGCGTTACACTTTATCGTGTCCACACCTCCGAATGGCGACATTTGTCGAAGAAAAAAACGATTTTTTTTTCTTAAAAAGGAGGCTAATAAAAACATTCCTGCTGTGTGGAATGCTCCAGGTATTTCCTCCCCTGCACCTGGTTACGATTCCTTGAGTGCAATGGTGTGTTTGCACAGGACCGCGTTGGGTCAGAAAAGCCTTGTTGTTGCCGCTTCACGCGCTCGACGGCGTCGTGTGGCGCTCAACACGCCACTTTGACCAACGCAGAAACGCGTTCCACGCCATTTCCATTGCCATTCTGAACCCTATCAGAGAAACTCGTAAAAAAACTGGTGCAAAATGAGGTGGATTTGTATATTTGCCTACATAACCAAAGAGTACTTATGTTTATTCCCGCAGAATAAATAGCATTCCTGCTCCCGAAAGGGAGAATTCCCGTCTGCCGGACAGAAATGGCTTAAGTGGCGTGTCTGTTAAAGCTCTGAAGTGCTGATTTTACGATTCTACCTTTGATCTGGTGTGCCAAAGGCCGCGGAATGTCTTTATTCCTTCAAAATAACATGATTTTACCCTGAAAAAGAGAATTGTTGAACATTTAGCAGTGGTTTGTCTGAGTTCAGAAGTGCGATCCTTTCCTGTTTTTTACCGAATTTTGCTAATAGAAGTCGCGTTCAATGGGCATAGTGTTATTGCCTCGAAAAAAATAAACCCAATAGAACTTAGCGAAAATGGTCCGACTGTCGTGACTGTAACTTTAAAATGCAGGATTTCAGTCGTCTTGCGTGGATCTGGAGCTCTTGACCGGTGCGTCCTGGAGCCACCAGACCGCGGTCTGCCGGGCCGGTCGCTCCAGAACGGAAGCTGGAAGGTCAGACAGGTTCCTCAGAACATCACTGATGTTATCTCAAAGGAATCCCCCTGTCCAACAGTTGTAAAACACTGTGATTTAGTGGTGGGTGCAGGGCGAGAAAGATGATGCTATCTGTTTCTGTCGACCCGGTATCAGGGAGTCATCATCAGAAGCCTGCTTCCACTCTGTAATCCTACTATCAGATCCCAGATTGACACCAGTTTTGGATCAGGCTACGCGTAGTCGGCTATCGGGAATCGACAGGCCCGTATTTATCTGTTCATTGCAATGTAAGGAATATACTTGTTATTAGTTTATGCTCACCACAAGTACCACCACCTTCCAGTATTCTTGACTACTTTTGTTGGATTGGCTGGAATGTGATAACAATTGGAAATGGTTAATCCCACATCACAACTTTTTCAAGGTTGTGTGTGTGCGAAAATAAAAACTAATTCCGATTGCTATCTACTCTCCACTGTATTATGGAGAAACTATCGCAAGTGTATGAGTGGACAGAATTATTTTGATAGTCGCTTAATTAGCAGTCATTTTTCCATGAGTCACCTAATTGTCTTATATATATATATATATATATATATATATACATATATATATACATTAAATTAGCATTTATATGTGGAGAAAATTTGGTCCATGAATATTGTGTAACTATATCATTTTTCCCTTAAGAAAAATCCAATGTTTGTAAAAAAAAATACTAAAATAATCTGTTCACTTTTGTCGAGGACTACAAATACCAGAGAACATTTACTGCCAACTATTGCTCTAAAACACGTGTCAAAGTGGCGGCCCAGGGGCCAAATCTGGCCCGCCGCATCATTTTGTGTGGCCCGGGAAAGTAAATCAAGAGTGCCGACTTTCAGTTTTAGGATGAAATTAAAATGAAGAGTATAGATGTATATTAAATTTCCTGATTTTCCCCCTTTTAAATCAATAATTGTAATTTTTAATCAATTTTTCTGTGTTTTTAGTTCAAAAATCATTTTGTAAAATTTACAATATATTTAAAAAAAAAAGCTAAAATAAACATTGTTTTAGATCTATAAAAAAACTGAATATTCAAGGCTTTTAATCCAGTTCTTTTAATCAATTTATAAAATAAATAAATCTAAATATTATATCTAAAATGGTTCGGCCCATGTGAAATCAAGTTGACGTTAAAGCGCCCCACGAACCAACCCGAGTCTGACACCCTTGCTCTAAAAGGTCATTCATTTTCAAAATAGTTGTGGTTTGACTTAATAACCGATTATTTGTTCGATTGTAACAGCCGTGGTTGTTTTCCATCTATTTGATCGTGATTTTATTTTATTTTTTTCTTTCAATCTGCCATAAACACAAAGCTCAATTGCTTGACAGTTTGCGTTTGAATAGCATTCATCGTAAATCGACTTTGCCAACAAAACATGCTCTCGTACTTCCTGGGAGCAAAACAAGCAAGCTCATTCGGTAAAATTGGATCGGTTAAATCAGTTGAAGGGCTTTCTCGGGGTGGGGGGATCGATGCCGCTGAGTAATACTACGTGGTTGCACGGACCCCAACGATATCCGGCGGCACGCGTCGCATTTCGGATTCTGATGTGGGCAGGAAGTCGCTGTACACGGCGGCTAACGTAGCAACCGTAGAGCGCGGTTTCCTCTCTCGCTGTCAGTTTGTGATTTAACCTTATTCTCCGTTTGACGCAGAATTATTGCAGCTTTCGCACGTGAGCGGGAACAGAAATGTTCCGAAGAGTTTGGCTAACTCGGTTAATTGACACGTTTACTATCGCTACTTAACACTTGAACTGGAGCAGGCTGTTAAGCCGGCGTGATGGTTCCCCCGAGGCCTCCTCGCTGCTGCTCTTTAATAACACGTATCACTCTCTGGGCTTCCTCAAAGCTGTTGATGAGGCCGTGATTTATCTTCCCCTTTGTCACGCTTCTTATCGTCGTCGGAAACCCAAACGATGATGACTTTGTTAGATTGCGGCAAACGTTATTGATGAATGCCAACTATGCTAGTCATCCACACAGCTGTGAGCGTGTCTCACGGGGCTGCTCAGCAGGTCAAAGGTCAATGTGGCCGTGACTTTCCGACCTCGGTAAAAGCCCACTCGGACCCGCCTCTCCAACTTGACCACTCTTTGGTTGCACGTGAGAGTGTTGGGAGTCTGAAATATCTTATTTGAAGGTCCAACGTAAACATGGCTGACAACCATAATAAGCTAGTATCGTTTTTTTGTGTTCGTTTTCGTGATGTACTCCAGAAAAGTGGGATTTTTAGCTCTCTGACAAGGTTAAATGCAAAGGAACGTAACTCACAGTTGGCGCAAGTGAGGTGTGGATTTTTTTGTTCAATTCCCCTATTAGTTATTCTATAAATATGCAGCTTTATTCATCTGGTAGCCCTTTATGGTCACAGATGTCCCATCCTTTCAAAGCGGAATGGCTGACAGTGATTATTCATTTTGAGTACATTAACTTAAATGACCTTAAAACCATTTGAAGTGATTTTATCTGTTGTTTGACTCCCTTAAACTCAGAAATGTTAGACATCCTGAAATTAGTTTTATCTGAACGTTGATGACTTGTGTGATCCAATTCGACCTTAAAAAAATCGCTCACCATTCAAAATGTCCGGAATGTAACTTGATTTTTTTTTTGGTTATTGAATTGCGTTCCAGAAAACTTGACCCAAAGTACCGATATTTACGGAAAACTACAGACTCCTCGCTATCTAAAATCGGAATTTGTTGTTTTGCTTGAGCTGGAACCTATCCTAATTCCTTCAGCACATTCACCTCAATGGACAATTTAGTCTTTAATGAACCGAACGTACATATTTTCGGAATGTCGGAGGAAGTCGCTGCACCTGGAGGCAACAACTGTCCTGTCGGATTTTTTTCCGTTAGCATGATTTGATGAAGTCTGCTTGGTTGAGCGCATCCTGACCAATTTAGTTGCTGGTGTCAAATCACAAACAAACCAAATTCCATCGTACGTATCTTTGGATGTGATGTCTTCGCACCTGGCTGCTTGGTTAGCATCGCCGTCTGTGGTTAGCATTACAGTGTTTGACATGAGTCGAGATAAAATGTGTGAGTTTGTTGTCAAATCTTGGGACTAAGGAAAAAAAATGCAATATTTAAAGAAACCGCATCTACGTTGTATTTTGGTCCGGAGCAAAGAATGCACATTATGGACTTTCCTGGTGTAAATACACCTTTAGGAACTGAGTTCAGACTGAGTAGGGTTTGTTTGCAATTTTCCAATATTCAAAATCAATTCGTTGTCAAAGTCCAAAGCCTTTATTGTCATTATACAACAACTTTGTATCGGGTCAGCGTGCTTCGTTCAAGCCTCGTAGCTGGAGTCCAATTGGTGGTGAGGTCAGGGATGATGGCCCCTTGATCCCCCCCTCAAATGGCAGCTCGGGCTTCTGCCTTTTACCCGGAGGAGATGCGTAATCCCTGGTTAATCTAAACGCGCACACATTCCTGCGTGGCAGAGGCCAGAAGGCCCGGCGGGCTCGTGGTTCGCCCAATGAGGAAGCAAATTCCGAGACGAAGTAATCAGGCGTGAATTGTGCATCTCATATTGGAAGCTGAGATGCAGGTGTCCTACGCTCTTTACGCGCTGATGCAGCGTGCAGCTGCAAACCACTTCCTCTTCGTGAAGAGTGAATCTTCTCTGCAGTTTGGTCACTATTTCCTGAAACTAAAATATGTGTGTGTGTGTGTGTGTGTGTGCAAGTCGCATTGCACTATGGAGGAAATCACTGATCTCCTCTGCAGCAAGTGTGCAATATTTTGCACTAGTTGCAAAACTCTTAAAATCGTAACTCATTGGCTGCCATTGATGGCGATTAATGTTCAATCTTTTTGAGCTGGGAGTGCCGACAGTGATCAGTCTTGTCACTTTAAATTAAAATGCTGATTGCCGTCAATGGATGAATAAATTTGATATGTATTGTCCCTTTTTTAAATAAATCAAACTCAAACTCAATGCTAACGGCCTTTATGTGCTAGCAACATATTCAAGAGAAGCTAGTGAGCTTTTACTGAACTATTCTGTTATCAGAGGTTTTATCAATGTGCAATTTGCATACGTAAATAGTTTATGCAAATTTATTTTACATTGTCATTTATCAGACTCAATTGAATTGAAGGCTTTTATTGTCATTATACATGTATACTGTATACAAGTATCGACTTGAGTACAAATGTGTGTGATAACGGGTATCAATGATGTCACGAATATGGGCGGGCAATCTAGGATCCTCGCATTTGATTGGTTTGATTGATTTCCTGAAAATATTGGCTTTTATCAACATTTTTTCTATTATTACACACCAGAAAATTGAACTTCTGTGATTTTTCAATGAGTTCAAGTTTGTTGCCTGTCCCTTCATAGTTGGATTGGATTGGATTGGATAACTTTATTCAGCCCGCATTCGGGAAATTTCATTGTGGCAGTAGCAAGAGGGTGATTAGACAGAACAACAAAGCAAAAGCACAAAGTACAAAGCAAATCAAAGTGAATGGGATCATTGAGAATCACCAAATCAAATCATTAAGACAGAAAAGCAGCAAAATACAAAACGAGCAAGAGTGGACGGAGCTACCGCCGCAAAAATTGAATTGAACGACAAAAGTCTCAAATTAAACGATAGAAAGTGGCAACTTAAATTTATGATTCAGATTATTTCCCAGACCATGCTCGTGAGTCAATACTCTCGAATATCGAATCAATTTGACCCATTTGTATTCAATGAAATGGCTAACCTTCACCATTATTAACAAGAATATTTGCCAGTTACATTTTCCAAAGGGACGCGGGGGTGTCGGGGGGATTCAGTGGCGCTTCACTTCACACACACACGGGCCGCACCGCAAGTCACCCCGCTGGAAATAAATCTCCCTCAGCGGGTCTTAGCGCGACCGCGTCCACCGACGTTACCGCTCCGAACCCGGTTGTTTACCTGCCACATGACGGCTCGCCGACAGGAACTGGAGACATTTTGCGAAGCCCCCCCCTTAAAACCCCGGCGCTGAAATAGCCTCATCATCAGAGAGGGGCTGTAATGGAGATGGATTGCGGGGTGGGGCCTGCTGGGAGAATCCCACTAATTATGGGGGGGATTGTTCTCATCCACGGATGCTTTTTCCGATTTGGATTGGTGATTATACGTTAGCAAGGTGGTGCGGGCAAAAGGGGGACGGGGGCTGCTGATGTTTTAGTCAAAATGCTTTAAGTTGCCCTATCACCTCAGGGGGTGCTTTACTGAATTTGATAGTTTCCACAACCTGTAGAACTTTTCTTGGTAAAATAAACCCCCCAAAAATCGCTGTTGGCCAAAAAGGCTGACCTGCTAACAATCGCCCACGCCGTCCTCCTTTGTTTAGTTTTATGACTGTGGCAACTAAGTTTTAGTTGTTTTTTTTCTTCTTCATAAAAATTCAATTGTTTTATCGAAAAATGGTTCATATGTGTGGCGTAGGATTGGATTGGATAACCTTATTCATTCATTATTCGGGAAATTTCATTGTCACAGTAGCAAGAGGGTGAGAATACAGACACAGAAAAAGTCATTTTAGACATAAATAGATAGGTAATAAGCAAGTTAGTATATAAATAAATACATAAATATATATATAAGAAAATAAATAAATAAGCATGTTGCTGAAAAAAAAATATATACATATACATGTACATATACACACTTGTTTTGGTATTTTTTATATTATTCTTATTATATATTATATATATTATTATTATTATTGTTAATTGGTACAACACAAACACTGCTGATACGAGCCTTTTTTTCGCCCTGTCAGAACAAGCGGCGTGCTGATTGGGCGAAGGACATACAAAGAAGGAAGTGGAGCACCCGGTAAGTACTGGTTTATTTTGTGTTTTTTAATGCAAACTTTTCACTGGAGGCTGCTTTGAGCAAGTGAAAGATGACGTAAGGCCAATCAATTGAGCTGTGTTTCGGGCTAATCTGCTGTTTAAATGCTTCAATGAGGCCTTCGTTAGCAATGACAACCAAACTAAAACAATAAGGCTTTAAAGTGTACTAGTAAAACAAATCCCAGGTGATTTTTAGATGATAAATGATTTTTTTTTCAATCGATACGGTTGTAAATCATGATATTTATAGTTTTTTTCCCCCTTTGCCGTGGTTTTCATTCCAGTGGGTCCCATTCTAATTTCTATGAGAACGATAACGTGCCAAAATGGCTAACCTCTTTTATGGAAATGAAATTATAGCAAAAAAAATATTTTTTAATTGAATCAAATACTTTTATTGTCATTATAAAAGTATAATGAGATTTAAAGCTTCACCACAAAGTGCACAAATAACAACAACAGACAAATCAATAATAACAATAACTAATAAATACATAATGAATCAATTAGTCAACATAATAAGTAATCACATCATAAATAAGAAGGGAAGTGCATAAACAACAACAACAAACGAACAAACAAACAGATAAAAAAATCAATTAATAATAATACATAAATAATCTGTTTCAATGATTTTCATAAAGGCAGTTTTTGTGTTTCAATCTTAAAAATTGTTGCATCGTAACTAGTATTTGTGTATCAGTAACATAAAATATTATATACATTTTTTTTCCCCAAACTAAACACTTGTAAGGACTTTGCTTTGTTATTTTCACAAGTGTAGGACTACCCAAAATGTCTTCAGTTAAGATTGAGGGCAAACCAATCAAGCAGCGACTGATGGATCTCCTGATTAAAAGGCCAACATAATCGTGCTTTTTATCCCCCCCCCCTCGTGCCAGCGCCGACATTACGATTTAATCAGCCAGAAGCGCACTGATATCATTCCTCGGTGATGCCTTTGTGTCCCCGCCGTGTTGCATTTGCGTGTCGTGCTTTTCTTGGAATGTGCGCTCTGATTGTTCTCTTTCCTGTGAGGCCCTCTCGTTTCTTTTGTCTGCCGCTAATCAGGTAGCGCCGACACAGCGTCACCGTTATGATATTTTTGGCCATGAAGACAAACGAAAAAAAAACAGAACTGTGTGAGGCGTCTGACCACTTCTGGAATAACATACACACACACACACATAGAAAAACTTCTCTGCGGGGTCTTTTTAGGCTTCTCACCGCAATATGATTGACGATTGGACGCATGGTGGCCACTGGCCAGACTGGACTGCACGGGTGGCTTCTCACGCCTCCTCAAAATGTGCGAGGAGGAAGTTGTGGGAATCCGAAAGCAGAGGTGGCAAAACTATTCACACTGGTCGTCGTATGTAGATGTACAGATACTTTGTGTGGGAACAAAAAACTAAATGGAGAATACTAATTCATGTAGGTTAGAAATAAAACAAAGTATAGTGGAAGTGGAAATTGAGTCAACTATGACAAAATGTTCATTTTTCATTGAAACAAATTTATAGACATAAATAGATAGGTAATAAGAAAGTTAGTAAATAAAAAATAAGCGTGTTGCTAATATGTATATACATATATACATATATATACATATATACACATATATATATGTATATATATATATATATATATATATGTGTGTGTATATATATATATATATATATATATATATATATATATATATATATATATATATATATATATATATATATATATATATACCAGTGGCGGTCCATGCATTTTCATTTTCTTGTAGCGCCTTCAACGAATCAATCCAACCCTCACAAACTATTTTATGGCTATAAAACCTCTACTGCAGCTACAGCTGCGACACATAATAATATAATAATCGGACATAGGCCCTGTCGTCATTATCAACAACAAAAAAGCCTACTTGTCATCACACCCAGAAACTGCGTATGACAAAATAAAAAATAATCAATAAATCAATGCGCAAAAATGGGCTAAAATCCACTTCCTAGCAGCATTTAATGATTAAATACAAATACTGGAGCTTTTCAGACATTATAACCTGGCCAGAGGGTTGATTTTCCCGGTAAAAGACAGCTGAACGTCAATGGTGTACCGGCAAACATTGCCCGAAAATGGAGTATTTTGGATCCTGGTTAAGAATACCCGGATAATTGTCTAGATTACAACCCTGAATTATTATTTTTTCAAAAAAGTATGATTTTTTTCAGTGCCATTGAGAATGATAGGTGTCATTCTGCTGTGGATTTTAAATGAGTTTGTCACTTATTGTCGTCCAATCCATGCGTTCATTCGCTGTCAGTCTTCCCATTTCCAATAGATTGGACATCACTCACAGTAAAATGCAGCCGGGCGGTTAATATGCCCATCAATATTAATAAAGGGATCATTTTCAATCAAAATTTTACATAGTTTATTTTGACGTCTGTATCACTTCTTCTGCAGTCCCATAATTTTAATGTAGCTTCACCGTATGAAACCTCCCACCATTTCTAACATATTCCTCGATTGACAAAAACTGTAAAATCGACACCATTTAACATCAAATTTCAGAGTGAAAAGATATTTTAAGTACAGCAGTTTTTTTTCCTTCCTCGTTGCCTTTCACAACAACAAAGAAAGCAGATGTGCTTACTAATGCTTCTTCTCTTACGTGTGAGAACATTGTGCTGTCCCAAAGCCTCTTTTATACTCCTCCTAAAATAAGCCCCCGTCCTATTGGCTGAGAACTCATCGAATCACGTCAGCCCAATTAGAGAGTAACACTTCCTGTGCCGCCAAAGATGTTTCCTGTTGATAGTAAGCGTGCAGCAGAGGACATGAAGGACGGAGAAGGGAGGCAGGGGGGGTTGGGGGGTGCTGTTTCCGCAACCTTTGGGACCCTCGTGTCGGAAAAACTGATGGTTGGCGTCCGGCTGATGTGTGTTTGGACTGTGTGTGTTTGACCTACCCAGGTTTAGACCAGTCACACACACACACATGCATATTAATGGAATATAGTCATATTGTGGCGTTCACGTGTTCTTGGGAGAATTTTGTACGCCCCTAAACGTCAGATATTATTTTTTACTTCGAACCAGCTCATCTTTTGTTTTGAATTTGATGCCAAGTTGCATCAGAATTTGCAGATAAGGTGATTTTTGCTTCCCCCCCCCCAGATTTATTTATTTTTAACAATATGTATATGGTAGAGTATGAAGTGGCATGCGGTTGAGGGATATCATAAAGGAACATGGCATTTGATTGGTTTAGGAAATGCATTTCTTATACTTTTAACACATTTCATAAAAAATGGGTATTTGTCCTTTTTAAAGGGTTCGAGGGACAACATTGGGGACCTTGGAACGGATTAAGGCATTTGCATGTAAAGTACCACTCTACTTACGAAAAATTCAAGTTACAAAACCGCTTCTGGAACGAATTAATTTCATAATTAGAGGCTGTCTTGGCAAATGTTCACATTTATTGGAGTTGTTTGCTTGGTCCAGATCTGTGGGAGAAAAAAAGCCTTTACATTCATTCATTTTCCATACCACTTATCCCCACTTGGGTCGCAGGGGGTGCTGGAACCTATCCCAGCCAACTACATCCGTGGCCAGCCAATCGCAGGGCACAATTAGCTTAGCGTGCATGTTTTTGGGATGTGGGAGGAAACCGGAGTACCTGTAGAAAACCCACGCAAACATGTAAACCCCACACAGGAAGGTCCGCACCTGGAATCCAACCCTCGTACTCAGAACTTGTCCACCTGGCGGCCGAAAAGAAATCCTAGGTGACATTTTAGTTCAACAGTCCGTAACATACGGCGAGCGTACGTATATGTTGGTTGCTTAGCATACGCTAAGCAGTGTAGTGTTGCCTTCAGGAGCATGATTAAATCATGGAAATCCAAATTTCTCACTGACATAAGCAGCGTTGCGGTAAGTCCAAATGGTTCTGGCGAAAACCCGTCGACCTGAACTGTTTTGTGACAAAGTGACAGCTGGGCTCCAATCATCTGAATTTACACTGGTGAAGTTTCAGCTACAAATCTTCACCTGTATACACGCGTGCCTCCACCAAGATTTTTTTGGAAGCGAGGGGCCCGACGCCTGCAGCCAGCCGCAGGTTGCAGGAATGTCTACCGTCTGGACGGGAAAACGCAATCAGCTGAGATCAGCAAATTAGAGGCCGCTTACTTTTTCTACCACACACACGCACACTTCAATACTTTGAGCCAAGGAAAAATGACACCTTTTCTCTCCGCTATTTCCTCTGTTTTTACATACTCGGGTCTGGGGCGAAAGAGGCACGTTCATGTTTGTGTGCGACAAAAACACAGAAGTCTTTATGGAGCTGGGAGAAGGTGAATGGCGCGATTCATCCCGGGCGATCGAGGGTGAAAGAGAGAGAGAGAGAGAGAGAGGGAAAGATGGTTGCTATCTGCGCTCAACAAGCGGTGGCGTGGACGGTGAACTTTGACCTCCGTGTGACACGATGACCAGCGTTTGGAGAGGCATTTTGATTTTTTTTTTTCTTCTTGGAAAAATGTTGGAAGCGTGTTATCAAAACAGCGCTGGATAAATTTGGCTTGTTATGGAAAACCAGTGGGTTAGGTTTAAACTAGACGATTTGTTTCCACGATTTGCTCTTCGGTGGTGCGTAAGGTCACGAAAACGAGCTCACGTGACCCAATAGTTAATGTTGCCGCAAAAAAAATGACTGAAAAATAGAAGGGAGGGTTGTAAGGTATAAATAATGGATGACAGATTTGAAGATTTTGCAGAACTGTTGTATGTAGTGACCGACAAATTGAATGGCCAATGACCGCACAAACAGTAAGTAAGGGGATGTATGATTCAATTTAATCTATTCTCAAAGATCACAATGATTTTTGTGTGTGTCACAGGACTTAAAACAGAAAGAAAAATGCTGGTTACACTCGATGGTTTTGTATTTTTTCTTTGCGGAAATACAACAGCACGTAAACTGACTTGATTTTCCGTTACCAGTACGGTGGTACCTCGACCTACGATCAGCTCTACCTACGACATGCTCGAGGTACGATGAAAATTTCGATCGAATAATTTGCCCTAGATACGATCAAAATTTCGAGATGCGACCAAGCCAGATGGCCATGACATGAGAGGCTGTTTATCATTGTCTTTTTGCCGCATCTCTTTCGTGTATAACAGATATCTACGAGCACGAACGATTTATTTAAACAAGTTTTTCCTACGCATCGACCAGGAAACGCACAACGCGCATGCGTGGGCAAAAATAGGGCTTTCTGGGTAATGATGTATACTCGTGCACACAACACCGATACCCAATGGCACCCTTTCTCAGAATAAAACTTCATTGCCCACAATCATAGTTGGTGAAAGCGATGACGTATCCCTACGCCTGAGAGAAGGCAATGACGTGTCCCTACGCCTGCAACAAGGCATTGTGGTGTTGCCAACTCGAAATCTGCTTGGTTAAAGCAACAGTCTTATCGACACTTGTTTAATGCAGCAGAGCCTGCAGAACTGATTGTGAAGGCCTTGAGGCAGATTTCTTACCCTGGCAACAAATAATGGCTGAAATGTGATTGGTTAAATGCTTCAATATGAAAACACACATCTGGAAGCAGTGCAAGGGGAAAGGAAGCTAACAGACAATTTGGAATTATTTCATAAGTATTGATGGAGAAAATATAATATATGATTCAGATATTTCTTAGGCCAGCAGAGAAGGCCTTGAAGGCCCTTTCGGCCCGCCACTGGAATGACGACTACCCACGTACCCTATGACGATGAATGTGTAATTTGGCCAGAGCTAAAAAGTAAGCGCATCCCCACCATTTTCAAGAATGAGATATGTTTTTCCCTTTTCTTCTTCTTTTAGTCCTCTCCAGGGTCGGGTAAATACGCGCCAGACCTGAATGGGATCAAAGTAGTCATTAAAGAAGCCCACAACCCTGAGAAAGGGCAGAGCAAATAGCGCACGGTGGCAGGCAAAAAAACACTAAATTTGGAACAAGGCCGCACATTCATTTGCCAGGACGGCTGTGTCTCAGGCAATTGCCAATGAGCAACGGCAGCGATTTTCAAAAGGACGCTAACAAGCTGCGAGCCTGAAAACAGGGCGGGAGTTGTTTTCTGCTCCAAGCTTGTATGTTCCTCGGATGCTGCCTTTGACATGTGAGTGATGCTTGTAAACTTTGCGTAACCTTTACAGAAGAAATCAGCCTCATTCCTCGTACTACGCATAAAACTCCCGCTTATCGCCGAATGAATCATTTTCTCTTAAATACGAACGTGGTCCAAAAACAGCTGCATGACACGAAAGCACACATAGCAGACTTACAAAACAGTAAATATACAACACAGTTGCGTTCAATATTATTCAACTTCCCCTTCTGGTGTTGTAGCAAGACATTTTTTTCATCTCAGTCGTTAAATAAGGACTTCAGTTTTATGTACATATTTACAACTGTTGGTTTTAAGTCTCAATTGGATGTCATACTGCAACAGAATACTGCAATGGGGCCTGAACAATATCGAACACGAGTGTACAAATGGAATAGTACAGCGTATACGTCAACAACAAGTCTACAAACAGGGCCTCCAGTTAAAATAACACGCTTCTATGGAAAATATGTGCCATGACATGGTCCCTACAAGCCACCAAGGTGTCATAGTTTCTGCTCATTTAACAGCTTCCGCCAGCTGTTTGGAAACAGTGTAGCGACACACGGCCAAAGCCTGAATGCAAACGATTCACCAGCTTGCCGCCAATTAAAATCAATCCAGAATGGGACCGACAACCATTTTCAAACCGTAGCAAAACAGCCACTTAAAGTAAAGGGCGCGCAAACAGTAACTGTCACATGAACACAACCAATCAATGATGGACAATTTGACCCGGCCAGTGACTGCAAAACCAGATCAAGACTTAGCAATCCAGACTAAAGTAAAGTGTGCGCAAATACTAACTACTATCCCATGAACCAACTTCAGTCTAAAAAGCGACCAATCAATGATGGACTAGTCGACCCGGCCAGCGACTGCAAAACCAGATCAAGACCAATCAATGACGGACAAGTCGACCCAGCCAGCGACTGCAAAACCAGATCAAGACTTAGCGATCCAGACTAAAGTAAAGTGTGCGCAAATAGTAACTACTATCCCATGAACCAACTCCAGTGTAAAAAGCGACCAATCAATGACTGACAAGTCGACCCGGCCAGCGACTGCAAAACCAGATCAAGACCAATCAATGATGGACAAGTCGACCTGGCCAGCGACTGCAAAACCAGATCAAGACCAATCATTGACGGACAAGTCGACCCTGCCAGTGACTGCAAAACCAGATCAAGACCAATCAATGACAGACAAGTCGACCCGGCCAGCGACTGCAAAACCAAATCAAGACCAATCAATGACGGACAAGTCGACCCGGGCAGCGACTGCAAAACCTGATCAAGACCAATCAATGACGGACAAGTCGACCTGGCCAGTGACTCCAAAACCAGATCAAGATTTAGGAATCCAGATTAAAGTAAAGTGTGCACAAATAGTAACTATCATCCCATGAACCAACTTCAGTGTAAAAAGCGACCAATCAATGACTGACAAGTCGACCAGGCCAGTGACTGCAAAACCAGATCAAGACTAATCAATGACGGACAAGTCGACCTGGCCAGTGACTCCAAAACCAGATCAAGACTTAGGAATCCAGATTAAAGTAAAGTGTGCACAAATAGTAACTACCATCCCATGAACCAACTTCAGTGTAAAAAGTGCAAAACCAGATCAAGACTTGGGAATCCAGACTAAAATACTTTGACCAAAAACAGATCAACATTGTGTCATTGGGAGTCAAGAGCAAGACCAGCTCAAGAACTACACAACGTGGTCTCGGAATAAAAACAATTTTGAGTATACATTAAAATGCCAAACAAAAAATAACAAACTCGTCATTGTAAGCAAAACATGTCAAGCGAAGTTCAGAAATGAAATGTCAAGTGATTCGGGAAAGTCTTTTCAGAGGATCCAATAAAAATAGGGCTTGTTTGGTCACTCCAATTTCCGTCAGCTTAAAACAACAAGCGGTCAGCGTACAAGTCAGCAATGGGTCAAATAGCAGGGTTGACGCCAAAGGGACAAAAGCGTCCACAACCCTTGTTGTGACCACAAATCAAAGAGACAAGCAGCAAACAATCTGCACTCATCTGTCAACTCGCATCTTTCTATTTGGGTCTTTTTGATTATGGCTCTTCCCAGTGCGGCCCTGTAATTACGGACCGGCACCCCCGTCCCGAGGCCGGCTTCGCGTTACAAGCGTGGTTATCGACATGTGTGCCGTGGGGAGCCAGTCGACGTCAAACCAGGACGTGATAACCTATGGCAACTATTGAAGCCCTTTTTATTTCATTATTTACCGTAAGCCTCGCGTCCCGCTACGGCTGAACACAAAACCGTTCCTAAAAATACGAACGGCCCGTTAAAATCTATAAGATAACTAATTTACGTATTCAACCGATTTCTTTATTGTCAATTATTGTCAGAACATCAAAAATAATTGGCGGTAAACTCTTCCTTCGGTTGGTGCGACAATGCATACGACTTGATCTCTTGGCAAGGCAAATTTATGAATAAAACTTTATTCAACACGAGATCATTCAAAGCGAACACAAAATAAAAGGATTTATAAAATCACCTTAAATCCTTTAGACCACATGTGTCAAAGTGGCGGCCCGGGGGCCAAATCTGGCCCGCCGAATCATTTTGTGTGGCCCGGGAAAGTAAATCATGAGTGCCGACTTTCTGTCTTAGCATCAAATTAAAATGAAGAGTATAGATGTATATTAAATTTCCTGATTTTCCCCCTTTTAGATCAATAATTGTAATTTTTTAATCATTTTTTTCCGTGTTTTTAGTTCAAAAATCATTTTGTAAAATCTAAAAATATATTTAAAAAAGCTCAAATAAACATTGTTTTAGATCTATAAAAAACTGAATATTCAGGGCTTTTAATCCAGTTCTTTTAATCCATTTATTTTTTTAAAAATCTAAATATTATATCTAAAATGGTCCGGCCCACGTGAAGTCAAGTTGACACCCCTGCTCAAGACAATTAAAGACAAAAACAGTTGAATCTTATTCATTGCTTTTCCGGTCCGCTTATCCTTACAAAACCCGTGAGGGTGCTAAAGCCTATCCCAGCTTCCAATGGGCAAAGTACAACTTAAAAAAGTTGTCAGCCAATCAGGAATTCAAAATAAAACCAAAAAGTGAGCAACAGGCAAAAGTTAGATATCTTGAAATTTCAGTTAGGCATTGAAGAAAGACACTGTTATCAACATTAGCATTTTTTGCCCAGATTTAAAAGAACTAATGCTTTGAACCCATCAGGTAACTCCTCCCCCTTGGTTAGTCGACTAGTTCATGATTACAGGCAGCATCTTCGTTTTATAGGGTCAGTTTTATTGCACACATTGGTGGCTTTACCTCTAATTTGGTTGGTTGGTTTGTTTGGCGTCTCCGCTAGTTATTTACCCAAGCATCGGTTGGTGTAGTTGACCGGTCTCCGGCTCCCCCGTGACGAAGTACGCCAGCAAAGGTGTGACCCAGTCAACTTGTTAGGCCTTTGCGCTCTCAGGTCCACATATGCTCTCCATTAGAAGTCTTCTTTATCACCCTCATCAATCCATAAGTCGAGCAGTACAGCTTTTTGGCAAGGCGCAGCCGATATTTTATTTTCTAACTTGGCTTGGACGCTGAGCAGCTGTGTTGTGTGTTTCTTTTTCTTCCCTGGTGCGCCCCAACTGTAACCTGCCGAAAAGCCGCAAAGCTTGACGAGATCCTTGTTCTTGGGTTTCACATTTTCTCAAGGAGGAAACATCTGCGGCTTACAGCGCATGGCCCTGGATGAGAATGCTGACATTTTAAAAAGGAAAAGCGGTTTTCAGACTTGTAGTTCACCCGTTTATCAGGTGTTCAGCAGGAATTGCCACATTCCATGCGAACGGATTCGAGCGCCACAAAAAAAAAGCCATCCGACCAGCCCCTTTTTCATTCCCTCTTCTTCTTTTTGACCCAAAAGCAACCCCACCAGCACCCGTCGGGAACGCGGAAGATAAAATCTATCAGAATGCTTACTTTTTGAAAGCCGCATCCCCCAAAAAAGCTGAAAGATGAAAAGAAATTAGACATTCCTAACCTTTAAATTGATTTACACTGAGTCATATAAACCAGTCTATCCGTGTGTGCTATATGCTTAGCAATCTTCACTAGCGTCACGAGAATGTTGCAGCCTGTAGATACACCTGTTATCATGACCGGGTATCATGACTACACGTACCTGAACTGGCCAGCCATTCAGATTCAGGAGAGATACAGTAATCCCTCGAATATCGCGGCTTCAACTTTTGCGGATTCACTACATTGCAGTGAATTTTTTTTCGGGAAAAATAAGTTCATAAAAATGTGAAAATCCATACTGAAACTCGCAAGCGGAAGCCACTCCCCTGTCTTGTGTACTTGTATTTCTGTTTAGGTACTTGGGGGTGACCCTACTTTGCAGTTTTTCGTTTATCACAGCTATGTCTGGTCTACATTAACCGTGATATTCGAGGGATTACTGTACTGTACTTCAGTCTTTCCAGCATTTTTTTAGCCATCCCTGGGGTCTTCTCTTGGTTAGCCTTGCCCAGAACACCTCATGGGTAGGAATCCAGGAGGAGTAGCAACCCTATTCTGAGCTGCTCCTGACTGCAGATGCTGAAAATAGTTCAACTACATTCTCATCATAACCGCTTCATGCACTGCAAATTGCTCCAGTGAGAGTTGAAGATTATAGCTTGTTAAAGCCAACAGGACAACATCAACGCCATTAAAACAGAAACACAATATTGAGACCACCTAAGTTGGACCTCCTCAATCAAGTGGCTGTTGGTAGAAATTCTGTTACGTTAGCTCTGTAAACCCAGTACTTTGCAAAGGGTCTACAGGATATGATTGGGCCGTGCAAAGACTCCTGACAATCTTCAGAACATGTTTGGCGCTTTATGGGATCAAAATCACTTTGAGACATTTTGAAAAATGCATAAGCAGCTCCCAAAAGTCTTGAACACCCCCAAAACGTACATTTAGGGCATATTTAAGCTCTTCCAAGGGACCTGGTGCATACTTGGAACATTTTTCGACCCTCTCTGGCCCAAAAAATCTGTTTTCAGCACTGAGTTTGAAGGGAGGTGCGCCAAGTCTTCATATAATCAACGCCAAAGGACTTAACAATCAGCTGTGACAGGTCGTTTATGTTAGCCTAGGCCAAGGGTGTCAGACTCGATTTCATGTGGGCCGGACCAGTTTAGATACAATATTTAGATTTTTTTTTTATATAAATGGATTAAAAGCCCTGAATATTCAGTTTTTTATAGATCTAAAACAATGTTTAATTAAGCTTTTTTAAATATATTTTTAGATTTTACACAATGATTTTTGAACTAAAAACACAGAAAAAATTGATTAAAAAAATTACAATTATTGATTTAAAAGGGGGAAATCAGGAAATGTAATATACATCTATACTCTTCATTTTAATTTGATCCTAAAACAGAAAGTCAGCACTCATGATTTACTTTCCCGGGCCACACAAAATGATGCGGCGGGCCAGATTTGGCCCCCAGGCCGCCACTTTGACACATGTGGCCTAGGCTGTTGGCACTACTCTTCAATCCCGATGAGACCTTAACCCTTATTAAACGAGTCAGATAATCACGTTTAATACCATTTTTTTGCGCTGTTCAGGCCTGAAGGAGATACTAACAGACTTACTCTTAGGCCATCGACCAAAAGTACCTTGGCAATCGACCTAAAGTAGTATTTAAATACTAAATAAGTTGTTGTGGTAGTATTGTAACATCGTGTCCAAATGAGCTAATGCCACAGGTCGTGTTCATTGTTCATCTTACTAAGAGTGAGCCGCAAAATAAACCACAATGCTCAGTTGGACAGTCATGATGTAGCATCTCGGTTAGATCGGAGAACCTCACGGGCCACTGTGTGAACGCTCCACATCCTGTTTAAGAGGAAGTAAGGGTGTGTGAAGAAGCCTCGCTTTTAACCGTGTGCGGCTGTTTTGGCTAACCTTCGGAAAAAAAATTAAAATTTTAAAGAAACTACTCACACACCGCACAAAATGCGCAGCTCAGATGAGCGTCAGTGGCGGATGCGGACGCCACCATATCACCTGAAGACAACTGGTGTGTTGACACAATGACTCACTCCAGGCTTTTCTTTGCTGTTTGCATAAGAACTGAAAAGCATGAGAGATCCTTTTACGCTCCGGTCACGTTCCCACACACACTTGGAGAACAAAAAATGTGCAAAGTATTGATTGTTTTGGAGCCTCGTTTGAAAATCTTTCAAATTCATGTCGGGAAAACAAAAAAATGGACTTTAAACCATCGCTCCCAGTCAAATTGGATTAGCCATCAATGGGAGAAAATGCGTTCTTACTTAAAATGCATTAAAAAAACAAAACAAAAACATGCGTTTTTGTTTAGCAAATGAAGGTATCATATGCAACATTTTAATTTTGATGACTAGCCAAGAGTTTTCCACTTTTTCGCGTTTATGCCATAGCTCTGTAATTTCTGCCTAGCAACAGGGACAAAGATGGAGAGCAATCCATACCTGTCAACCTCTGCTGATAACTGCCCTTATAAATGATTATGATTCCCCTTACAAACCCCCAAAAAACCTTACAAACACCGTACGAGTCGTACGGTGTTTGTAAGGTTTTTGGGGGGTTTGTAAGGGGAATCATAATCATTTATAAGGGCAGTTATCGGCAGAGGTTGACAGGTATGGCAATCGATTGGAGATTTTTTGAACATGGAATTTTTACACACTTGAGATCTACTGTACTAGAAGACACATGAGGAATTTGCCAAAGTCCAGACCTGCCCGATGAGTGCCAGTTTACGTGTGCAACATTCCCATATGCCAGCGCTGGTGACTCAGTGTTTGCCCAATAAGCCGTGAGACATCGCTACCTGGTTGCAAGATCTGGACGGCCACGCCTATTTATTTTTTCAGGCCCGCCCGCACGCCATCGTCGGCGTTTTTGGTTTCAGAAGCGAGAGGGCTTTAGTCTGATTTGGCAAAATGCAAGATCTGACTGATCCAGTTTTGGGAGAAGATCACACTCTGGCAAATAGTCACGTTTTTTACGTTTGAATACAACGTAGCTCATGAAAAATCATTTAAGATCTGTTTATACGAGAGCTGTTTTTTAACAGATAACTAGGATTCCGTTTTGATTTTGTTAAGCGGCATTAAAAAAATGAATGTGATTCCAATAAGAATTTTGAACCGTGGTAGACGATTGTAAGAAACCGAGACATAACCTGGTCAAAGCACAAAGGTGACGATACGTTGAAGCTGATATAGAAAAGCTCTTATCATTGCCCTCATGGAAACTTTTTTTTTACCCCACGTAACACTTAAACAGCAAAAGATTTATTATATACAAATAAAAGTCCATGAAGCAACATGACTAACCGATAGCGACAGTGTGTCTCTAATTAACGTGTTTTGCATGGTTACGCCGGGACAAGTGGAGCTCCCCGGTGTCCTCAAGCTCGAGTTCACAATGGCAGCACTGGTTTGGTGAAATGAATTATTGCTCAGTTGCTGGGAATGAGCCTAATAGTGCGTAGGAGTGGTGTGGGTGCCATCTTGGTTATCCTCGCTATTTGCCTTCCAGTAATCAGGTGTTCAACCTTGCCATTTAGAATCAAGGTACCGTATTTTTACCCGCTGTGTCAGTAACGAGTGGCAATTCTGTATTTTAAACACACAAAGGACGCACCGTTTTTATAGACGCAGCCAGGCATGGCATATATATATTATATATGGATGAATATCGAACCGCAATAGCGCTGGCTACGGGAAGCAGCCCCAGACTCTATTTCGCCGTCATACTGGGTGTATTGACAAAAGAACTATATATCCCAGCAGCCACTGCGCAGTACTTTTTCTACAGGAAAATAGTAGAGTCGGGGGCTGCTTGCCGTAGTTGTGAGAGCTGTAGAGGATGGTGTACCCTATCAACTGATTTATTTTATTTTATCGTGATAACAATTTTAGTATTGGTCCATATATAAAGCGCACTGGATTATAAGGCGCCCTGTCTATTTTGGAGAAAATTTAAGACTTTTATGTGCGCCTTATAGTCGTGAAAATACGGTAATTATTGCTCAGTTGCTGGTAATGAGCCTAATAGTGCGTAGGGTGCCATCTTGGTTATCCTCGCTATTTGCCTTCAAGGTAAACAAGTTTTGCCTTTTTGGAGATTCTTAAAGAGCATGAGCTTTGTGCATTTTTGTGAGGCCAACCATAATGTTTTTAATTGCGTAATGTAGCGATTGTTAGCAATGTAGCAATTGTTGATGGTCGCCTCCCGTCCTTTTTCGATGGGAATGGCGTGGATCGAGTTTGACCTCGTCAGTCCCGCTCCGTCAGATTTATTGGACGTGCCGCGATGCGTTCAAAGGCCTCGCAACCTCTCTCGCCGTATCCGAGGGGAAACGTAGTTCCTCGCTTTGCGTGATTTAGGGTCACGTTGGATCGTAAGCGGCTGTTTCTTCCTGGCGGGGATCCATTTTCCCACCAGTTTGCGTGGAGATGATGATTATCGTGTACATCGGGGTTGCGCTCAAGGGCCACTTTTGGATTTTAAAACCAGACAGATGGGAGAGTGCGAGAGATTAAGATCAAATTTGCGCATACGGAACAAACGGAAATAAAAGTGGGACCTTGTATTAAACAAAAACCAAAAATAGACTATTTTTACTATGTTTCAGGAGCGGTGAGAACTCCAAAACGAAGAAATTGCACTTTATTGGGCAATTTTGGTGAACAGAATCAACCTTTTCCTGACTTTGCCGGCTGGTTGAGAAAAAACAGTGGACCACAATAGACTGGGAAGGTAAATACATATACCCGCACACACGTAGAATGTAGTAATAATTTTATAATCCCGCTGCACACAGAGCGCACCCACTCTGTCATGTGACTGTACAAACATGTCCACGCTTGATTTATGGCTATTAGCCGCACATAAATCAAGCGTGCAAACTCTCCAACGTGGCGTTTTGACACGGCTCGCGTTGGACTTTTCTCACTCGGGTACTCCCGGCTTGACGTTAATGTATCAGGGCCGGCTTATCGACACAAACGGAGATAAGCGCGTGAGTGGAAGAAGTGAGAAAATGGAAAAAAAAAGCCCAACCAATTTGCGAACAAAGGACAAACACTAGTGGTGACATCCTTCGAGTCCCGCGTTCACCTCTGCAGAGGTCTTATCGGCATCCAGCGTCAACAAAAGAAAGAATAGCCACTTGTAAGGGTTTCAGGGCTCGCTTCCACGTTCTCAAAATGGCGTAAATAACACTCGGACGGCGATAGAAGACGTAAAACTGAAAAAGAGAAGTGATTAAAAGCAAAAAAATGCACTTTTGTGTGCTCATCCGCTGCGGGCTTTGTAATAATTGACCGTTTATGAGTGTTATTTCCACGGGAGGCCCCCGTTTAAAATGGAACGTGACCTGCAACGTGGCCGCGGTCGCATTCTGCAGAAATGCTTCAATCAAAGATGCGGCAGGCAGGTTTCCGTCTGTGGTTGGCAAAGCGACGTGTGGCGAGAAGCGCTTTAAATGTCAGAACAAACACGAGTTCAAGTGTGAAACCAGTCGGCGTTTGTTTTCGTAAACGCTGAAACCGTCGCTTCCAAAGGGGCGTTTCGATGCCTTTAACGCCGCTTTGTCTTTTCAAACAAAAATGTTACGTTGACACGTTGTTTACGTTGAGTCAGCAAGCATTTTCTTCTTAAGAGCACGTTCATGTCATAATATATCGTATTTTTTAGACTAGGAACGAGTTTATTTTCATCACTAAGGCACACCTTATTGTAAAGCATTCCTTGCTAATCCTTGAATGTGGAATATATTTTTTTCTGTCAAAATATAGTTTGTTATTAGAAAAATAGTTTTGTACAAAAATGCTAAAATTGTAGTATTTAAATCAGGTGTCAAAGTGGCGGCCCAGGGGCCACATCTGGCCCGCCGCATCATTTTGTGTGGCCCGGGAAAGTAAATCATGAGTGCCGAATTTCTGTTTTAGGATCAAATTAAATTGAAGAGTATACATTACACTTGTCATTCATTCATTTAGGCGGCCAGGTGGTCAAGTGGTTAGAGCGTTGCCCCTCACAGTTTTGAGGTTGAGGATTTGATCCCAGGTGTGGAGTTTGCATGTTCTCTATGGGCTTGCAAGGTTAGCTTTTTGAACCCTCTAAATCTCTCCGAGCTACGAGTGATTTGCCGTTTGTCTCATTGTGCCCACCACTGTCGTTAGCTGGGATTGGCTCCAGCACCCTCCCTTGTAAGCAGTCTGGAAAATGAATGAATTCACCAATGACTTGAGTTGTTATTTCACTATTTGGATTGGATTGGATTGGATAACTTTATTCATCCTGTATTCAGGAAATTTAATTGTGACAGTAGCAGAGGGTGATTAGACAGAACAACAAAGCAAAAGCACAAAGTACAAATCAAATCAAAGTAAATGGGATCATTTATTGGATAAGACTTCTCCACACATTTATGACACATTATGCGTAGATGTAGTACTGCATTTGGTGGGCTCAGTAACTATCATGTTACCCTTCTTTCTAGGGGGGGTCTTCTGTCTAAGGACAGTGCATGACAGAGACAACTAGAATGATACTACGCTTCCCCTCACAATACGGAGCCCCCCTGCGAACAATGGCAGACTCCGGATGGGGGCAAATCGGGCCTTCGCGCAGACGTCTGGGCTGGGGAGATTTCACTCCAGGCCCTCGGGGGCCACCATACCTGACCGAGGGCAACCCGAGACGCAGGCGGGGGGCTGTCGGACGGGGGATGGGCACCCAGCCTCGGAGCTTTAATAGGTTGCAGGTGAGGCAAATGTTCAAACCCGTTATGGGTGATTTACTACTAATGTTATTTGAAACACATCAGAAGAAGAGCTCAATTGAATTTGAATGGCATGTGCGCTTATTTTTGCCCGTTTTTTTGGCCGTCACCAACACTAAAGTATTGTACGAGTACAAGTGCAACATTGGATCGTGTTTTATGCCCTGTGGTATGGTACTATTTTCCTGTGTGGGAATTAAATGATGGCGGTTATGCCAAGGAAATGAAAAATGGGGCAGTTTGGGGCATTCAGGTATAACTGGAACTTGTTACCTGATCTCAGATGGTGACTGCCATTGTCCTCCCGCATTGTGTCCCACGGTAACGAGGACACTTGTTCAACTCTTATACTCGCAACCTTCGTCACATTGTACCAGCGGCGGTCCGTGCATTTTCTAGCGACGCCTTCAGCGAATCAATCCAACCCTCAAAAACTATTTTATGGCTATAAAACCTCTACTGCAGCTACAGCTGCGACACATACAAAATAATCAATATTAACCTCATACAATTGAAATATTATTTAGGAATATAGCCATATTTTACTCACCAAAAATCCTTTTTAACTGTACACAATATCCATCCATTCTTTCTTCCTTTTCTATCGCCATCGAAGCTAATGCTGAAAGTCGAGCCTGTCCTGTCGTATTTCTGGCATACGTTTTTATTCGATTTAGTGCTGAAAATGTTCGTTCCCGGTTGTACAGATTTGCTTGCATTGGAGTTGTCCGACCTTTCTTAATGATGTCCAGCTTTTTTTTCTTGAAAAGTCCGTCTTGAAAATGGCTTTAAATCAACACAACAATATATTTGTTTGTGCAGCTCGCTCCAGATACAGTTTGGTAGCTCTGGCTAATCACTAGCCAATCATAGTTGGTGAAAGCGATGATGTGTCCCTACGCCTGCGAGAAGGCATTGACGTATCCCTACGCCTGTGAGAAGGCATTGTGGTATTGCCAACTCGAAATCTGATTGGTTAAAGCAACAGTCTTATCGACGCTTGTTTAATGCAGCAGAGCCTGCAGAACTGATTGTGAAGGCCTTGAGGCAGATTTTTGACTCTGGCAACAAATAATGGCTGAAATGTGATTGGTTAAATGCTTCAATATGAAAACACTCATCTGGAAGCAGTGCAACAAGGGGGAAAAGCAATGAAAGGAAGCTAACAGACAATTTGGAATTATTTAATAAGTATTGATGGACAAATATAATATATGATTCCGATATTTCTTAGGCCAACAGAGAAGGCCTTGAAGGCCCTAACGGCCCGCCACTGCAATTTGTACGTTATACATGAAACTCTATCGCATGCTAGTGTCAGTGGAAAAGTGCGTTCCGGGTCGCGAAGCCCCAAACGGAGCGCAACAAACAAGCGAGAGAATAAAAGCAACCCTACAAACCATTTTGGCTTCTCCACTCACAATTTACAAAAAGAACATCTCGCGGTCGTTCCGCTCCGGAGCAAAATCAAAACAAACCCTTTCATTCTTTCAGGGACAAGGGTGCCAGGTTGTAAATTGCAGCCTTTCAATGACATCCGCCGGCCTCCCGGAGCCTAGCTTAACTCATCTCTTCTTCTTTTGTGAGTGACGAGCTGTAATTGTCGAATGCAAAGAAGAAGCACCCTGCAGATGCGCGCCAGATAAGAGCGGATTAACGCGAGGCCTTCCAAGTTTTTGCTCCTCCGGGCACGGAGCGCTTTTTCGTCAGCGGAGTCACCTTTCAAAGGCTCGCCGCAATTAGCCAACAACGGCACTTATTGTGAAAGGCCGTCCCAAACATTTGCGAGAAGCAACATGCTATTACCAATGCTCAAAACGCTGTAGTTATTTTCTTTTTTTAAATTTCGGGATATTACGAGATGCAGGACAACGGCAGTTTTTAGTCTTTAGTCTTTCACCGGGGAATTGAGTCAAACATGGTGTCATCTGATAACATCTGTAGTAATGTGCCCCCCCTCCAACCAAAATCCCATGCCCCCTCCTTTATTAAGAGAACATGAAGCAGCCCCGAGCTCCTTCAGTGGAATGACAATGGCAGCTAGTGTCATTTGCATGTCTTTGCCGGCATTGGATTGGACTCCAAACTTCAAAAGGGGCCCTGTTAGCTCAGCATTGACAAGGGGGATAAATAATTATGTTCAGATAAAAAGCATTGGATTGTTATTTGTTTTCTAAAGACTCTTTTAATTAGTCTTTACTTGAGTCCTGTTTTCACGAGATTAATGTTTCTCTTTGGCCAAATTTAAACAGGCTAAAATCCCTCAAGTTATGTTGCAAAATTCATCACTTTTTCAGAGCCTCTGTCATGATTGCTAAGATTTTTTTTTTTAAATGGAACAAAAAGACAAAGCGCGAAACAGGAATTAATCAAATAGAAACACAGTTCATTCAATTCACATATATTCTGATTCTTATCACAAATTACCCTCAGTGAGTAATGTGACTTTTTCGTGTTTTATGCAAAATACGCTTTATTTTTTTCTTGAATTTCATTCCTAGACGTCAAAATAAATTTTGTTTAGCGTTTTATCTTTTCTCTATTTTGAAATAAATGACCGTATCGACCGCATTGTCTTGCTTTATGGCGTTTCGTGCATGTCAAGGCTAATTCGTGCGCATATAAGCCATATAAGCCCTTGATTCAGTCATCATCTTTGTAGTTACAATCACGGCCTATATGCGAGTAAACACGCTAGAACGTGGGGGGCAACCTTCAACTTGACCGTCATGCCAGATGTTATGAAACCACATTTGATCTCTTATTTAAACAGCTAAAAAATACAATTACATGATCACTTATCTCTTACATAATGACTTCAGTCTTCTTCAATCTCATTATAACAAACACGATGACTCCTTTGTTGCTAGGCAGAATTTGGCACCACCATTTAGAACGCTGATCTACAATAGCAACTGTTGGGCACAATGTTGTTATGTGATTAAAATAAATACTCCAATCTTTTCTCATCTGTTGAAACTTCGCAAAGTGCCCCTAAAGCCAAATCAGCTTTGATGTTTTAGCATGACAATTTATCACCAGGCAAAACTCGTTTGACTTGATTTTGTATTTTTATTTTTTTTATTTTTTCTATTTTTTGGGGCCCAAAGCGAAGACTGCGACCGGTTTGTTAAGGAACTAAAAGCAGAATGTTGTCATAAATTATTATTTATTACAACTTGGAAGACAGACAGAGCCGCTGAAAATAATACCGTTTCAAAATGCAAATTTAATAGTTACTAACTACGAAAAGTTATATCAGATTCCCAAATGTTGTTATTTACGGCATATCTTAACTGTTCTAGCATAATTATTGATGCAAAATTATACCTTCTATATTTAGTGTACTAATCTGAATGTATTACCCCTACTGTTTAAATCTTTGAACATTTTTATTATTTTAATATTTAAATTGGACTTATGCCCAGTCGCTGTTATTTACTCACTATCAAGAGTTTAATGTGAGATAGCGCTTCCCCCATTTTTTCTCACTTAGCTTCATTTTATTGCTCCAAAACACGTGTCAAAGTGGCGGCCCGGGGGCCAAATCTGGCCCGCCGCATCATTTTGTGTGGTCCGGGAGAGTAAATCATGAGTGCCGACTTTCTGTTTTAGGATCAAATTAAAATGAAGAGTATAGATGTATATTACATTTCCTGATTTTCCCCCTTTTAAATCAATAATTGTAATTTTTTAATCCATTTTTTTCTGTGTTTTTAGTTCAAAAATCATTTTGTAAAATCTAAAAATATATTAAAAAGAAGCTAAAATAAACATTGTTTTATATCTATAAAAACTGAATATTCAGGGCTTTTAATCCACTTCTTTTATTCCATTTATTAAAAAAAATCTAAAATGGTCCGGTCCACGTGAAATCAAGTTGACGTTAAAGCGGCCCGCTAACCAACCCGAGTCTGACACCCTTGCTCTAAAATATGTGCGCATGTGGGTGTGATAACAGGTGTGCGCATGTAAGTACGCATACGTACATATTTTGTTAGTCCTATTTTTGTGCTTTTCACTGTGTGGTATTTTTTGTGGATCAAAAGCAAATAAAGGTTTCGTTGATTGATTTATTCCCCCACATGCTAAAAAAAGGACGGGGAGGAGCAACCAAATAGAACGGAACATCTAAATAATAGCGTAGCAAGTGCAATTTGTAGCGTGGCAGTTGAAATACTCAAGATTTGGGTTTTTTTTCTTGGACATTGTCACGTTTGTTTACTTTATCTGCTATAACCGGTACTTCCAGTGGACAAGACCATGTGGATTTTTTTTATGAAGACATTTTGAGCCATGTGATGTTTTTTTTTAAACGGAGGTATCATACAAATTGGATTGATGAAAAATTATTTTTTAAAGAATTACAAGTTTACAAAATTTTCATTTGCTGTCAATTATTTAGTCATTTAGAGGTTAAGAAATCTTGGTTTTAGTACCTTCTCAACTTTGCTAAGTGATGTAGTACTGCCCTTTTTAGCCCCTATCCCCAAGTTGCCTCTCATTCAAGTACAATAGTACCCTTACTTATGAAATTAATTGGTTCCAGATATGTATTTTCTTTTTCCAAATCGCATAATGTTCATAAGCTCCTGACACATCTTTATGCCAAGAATCTCAATATCGTCCCCTGACATGAGGCGGGTGAACGGCGTGCCTTACTATGCACTAATATGTTAATCACATACAGTATATAATAATAATAATAAAAAAAAACTGCATTATATTTATTTACTTTAACAAAACAAATGGCTGAGTGTTAAGACCTACCATATGCATGCATGTACATCTGTGTATGTATGTATATATGTGCTTATATATTTGTGTGTATGTATGTGTGTATATATATATACATATATATATATATATATACACATATATATGTATGTATATGTATATATGTATGTATGTATGTATATATATATATCAGCAACATGCTTATTTATTTATATATTTATTCATGTATTTATTTATTAACTTACTTATTACCTATCTATTTATGTCTAAAATGTATTTTTCTGTGTCTGTATTCTCACCCTCTTGCTACTATGACAAGCAAATTTCCAGAATACGGGATGAAAAAAGTTATCCAATCCAATCCAATCAGCTAACTAAGTAGCATTTCATCCCTGTAGTAAAAGTGTGGGAACATTTTAATAGTGAGCTGCAGAGAGGCTGCACCATTGTCTTACTGCATAGCATGCCAACACATCATATAATATATCTTATATTATAATGCTTTTTAACAATACAACGAGTGTCTAACATATTCTTGTACTGAGGGTCATTCAACTGAGGCAAACAATTCACCTGCCTCATCTCACGTGTCAATATCTTGCAATTAAAAGCTTTTTTTTCTCCATTAATTTTATTTTTTTCAACATTTTCCCACCTATCATGAGTCACCGGACCTTTAACCAAGCCAAGGTGTGCCCCGTTGCCATTGTATGCGTTGCAGCTCACGTGTAGCCGTCACCATAACAAGATTTGTTTGCTAGCGTCGAACACACGTGGCAGACTCCTGTGTAATTCGCCGAAAAAGCTGTATGTACGTACATGCGCCTGGGGAAAAGGTAGCGAGGGCCAATGAGCAAAAGCATCCTAAACAACGAGATGTCGCCCGATTGAAAGCGGCAGATCTGTAAAAAAAAACGGCGGAGACAAGTCTGTGCAAAAGAAGGCGGCAATTACTCCTCTCTAGAAGTCTCTGATGACTTTTTCTGCACTAATAATAAGACCATGTGAAGACTTGTTCTTTAGCCAGCAGCGAAATCTTCAATTAGAACTCTTTGAAATGTCACGTTTTTACAAGATGTCCCACTTCAAGTGTTTTTCAGGCCATCAATGGCACTCAAAACATGTCATTGGAAATTTAGCCTTGCCCATGTTAGGCAGAAGTTTGTCATTTATTCGTCATTTCTACTGCTTTTCCTAGGGGTAGAGGACTGCTGGAGCCTATCCCAGTTTATTATGGGCTGGCGGCAAAACCAGTCCACGGAAAAGAACCCACACAAGCACGGGGAGACCAGGATAACACTATGGAAAAAAAGGTAAGAGCCCGAGATTGAAGCTTAGATCCCCCAAAATGTGAAGCGACATGGCAACCACACTCTTATTAAGACTTATTTTTAGAGTCTTGCAAATTTGTGGCCAAACCACAGCTAAGTTCGATTTCTTTTTTGATAAAAATGATCGACTTTAGCTCAGTTCACCGGAAGATTTATAGCACAGGAGGCGAACTGTCAGTGAAATGCAGCATCCAAGCATTTTTGAGAATGCGAACTACCCGCCTCCATTCCCGTTGCACGTCTTTGCATGGGAGTTGTTGACGCTCACATCAAAATAGAGATTAGCCCCGCCCCCTTGGCAGACGGATGACGGCTCGGTATGGACGTTGTACAGACCGCAGATAGTGTTGAGCTTTCGAGAGGGAGTGCGGAGGTTCGGCCGAGGTCAAGGCCAACGACATCTACAAATCCGCAATGTTCCTTCGAAAACCCCAAATTGCTGTTGTGCTTGAAATGGGTAATTAGCAGAGTTGTTACATTGTGCAACATTCTTTTTCCCAATGGATCCAAATGACACATCATCCCTGTGCGATTCACTGGGATGATTTTGCATATTTGCTGTCTGGGCAAATGTCAGGGTTGGATTAGCTCCAGATTTCACCTGATTTTTACCTGAATTTAAGCAAAGGTTTCTGGCTATTCAACTGCATTATGGCATACTAGTCAATTTATGCGTTTTTACGTATTTTATGTTTTTTGATCGTTTCAAATTGTGTACTTTTGTAGGTTTTTTTTTTCAAAGTTGGTTTTTTTGTAAAGCCGATCTCGTTTTACCCATTTCAGCTCTAATTCGGATCGTCTCGGTCACTGGTAGCAGACGAAATTGTCATCCTTGATTGCAAATTTTGCAATTTTTACCTGAATTTAAGCAAAGGTTTCCGGCTATTCAACTGTATTATAGCTTACCTGTCAATTTATGGGTTTTTCCATATTTGATACGTTTTTTGATTGTTTCAAATTGTGTACGCGTATAACAACTTTTGTAGGGGATTTTTTGCAAAGTCCGTTTTTGTAAACCTGATCTCGTTTTACCCATTTCGGCTCTAATCCGGATCGTCTCGGTCACTGGTAGCAGACGAAATCATCATCCCGAAATCAACATTGTTTTACATCTATAAATATTCAGGGCTTTTAATGCAGTTCTTTTATCCATTTATAAAAAAAATCTAAATATTATATCTAAAATGGCCCGGCCCACATGAAATCGAGTTGACGTTAACGCGGTCCGCGAACCAACCCAAGTCTGTCACCCCTGATGTACAGTATATGTACCTGTCATAGCAGAAAAGCACTGGCACACAACTTTGGTTTTATGCTAAGGCGCCAACTGGGAACAATTTTTGACTCGTAAAATCCGCCAGTGGACAATGAGGTCGTTAAAAAACTTTTATTGTGAAATGACCCCCTCGACCCACCCCGCAGTCGCACAAGTCAAACATTTACAGACACCAAAATAAACTTTTTTCCCCACTCGGTCCATTGTGTAATTACACGGCACGGAGTTATCGTTCCGTGTATATTTGCGATGGGAAGGGGTTTGCGGGTTGAGGGGACTTGACGTTTTGTCTTTTTAGTGCAAAAAATAGATGTCCTTTTTGTGTTTTGATAGCTGTTCACATTGTTTTTTTTATGTCAGATTTGCCTACCATCGTTAACTTCATATTGATTTTCTTCTCTTCTCATTCGACAGAGATGGAATCACTCATTTTAGTTTTTAAGTCATTCTTGTTTCGGCGTATTTTTTACTGGGTATTTTTCTAGGAATGTATTTAGCGCTAATCTATGTGAATTCCAGGATTGAAGGCGAGGTTAACTTAGTCAAGTTCAAAAGTTTCATTTTACGATGGTGCGATAAAAGAAAATTTATTTTCGGCGTTTGTGTGTGCAAACATTGCAGCGCGCCATTATGCAATTCCATCATGGACTAATTCATCACTTTTCATACCGTGTTGCTTGAACAGCTCTCCCGTGGGTCTCATATATAAGGATTTTTTTTACCTGTATAAACAAGGGTTAAGTAAATACGATAAATATATATACATATATATTTTTACCTGGATTTTGGTACCGTGGAGGCCAGGAAATTAAAATCAAGCTTATTTATTGGCTTTCTTTAACCCTTTAATGAAATTTTATAAACGAAAAACAACGTTAAAGTGTTATTAAAGACATAAAAATAACATATATTTGCTTTTATTCATTTATTCCATTAAATTTGTTTTTACTCAAATTTTATTCATGTTGTACTTATCCTCACTTGGGTCTTGGGGGTGCTGGAGCCTACACCGGCTAACCATGGGCAGTAGAGGGCGGGGCATTTTGAAATTTTGTATGCCAGCCAATCGTTTAAGGACAATTTTGGATGTTCAACCAGCTAGCCGAGCAGTACTCGGATGTTTCGTCGAAAGACGTTTGGTCCCAGGACGTTTGATCGACCGGACGTTTGGTAGAACGGACGTTTGGTAGAACGGACGTTTGGTAGAACGGGTTTGCGAGTCCCGAGTTTTGAGTCACGAGACTTTCATTTGTTTAACCCTAACCCTATTCACTCAATGTTAAATAATAGTCATTAAATCCCTATTCACCCAATGTTAAAATCTATCAATTGCATGCGAACCTGTTCTACCAAACGTCCGTTCTACCAAACGTCCCTTCTACCAAACGTCCCTTCTACCAAACGTCCGTTCTACCAAACGTCCGTTCTACCAAACGTCCCTTCTACCAAACGTCCCTTCTACCAAACGTCCCTTCTACCAAACGTCCGTTCTACCAAACGTCCGTTCTACCAAACGTCCGGTCGACCAAACGTCCGGTCACGAGCCTAGCAAGTTTTTTTTAGATGTGGGAGTAAACCGTAGTACCCAGAGAAAACCCATGCAGGCACGGGCAGAACATGAAAACTCCACAACCCTCGATATCAGAACTGTAGGGTAGACATGCTTTTTTCTTATTTTTTTATTTGAATGACCAAATATAGTTACACGCCTATGACAGGTCAACGTTCATGTTTTGACATTATTGACTCTTTGCCTTGTTCGTTCTTAGCCAATGTCGAATTGGCTTTGAACATCTTTCATTGTGATTGATTGCCTCCCTTCCATGCGGCTTTTTGTAGCTCCACGCATGGATATCCGCCGTAAAGCTGTCAACGTGATAGACGCCGACCCTCCTTCTTTTGAACGGGTAAACATTCGAGCTACCTTCGTTCACCCTCCGCCGGACTTATGCAATTCCTGCGCGAGAGGTATTTTATTGAAGTGGTGGCTTGTTTGCCCTCGCATTAAACGGCCCGAGGAATGCATCCCTGCGTTTGCTTGAGGTTGTTTTGATGTGCATTTACAAAAAGGGGCTCATTCACAGCTCGCCGGGGGGGGGCGGTCAATGGCTCGGTTTGTCCTCGTGAGTAAACACTCGCCCCGGGGGGAGGCCCTCCAATACGGCCCTCGCTCCATCTTGTGTGACAATGAACAAATTGCCATTGAAAAGCACTTTCTGTGCGATAGCGCGCCATTGTGGGCCCCTTTGGACACACCTGAGTCCATGAATGAATGAGGCAAAGCGTTACGGGGACGGGGGGGGGGGGGGGGGGGGGGACGGGGGGGGGGGACAAAGATGACCTTGAACTGTACGTGACAGACGTGTTTGCCACACATGTGACCTGGTCAGAAAAGCATGTTGGACACAAGCAACTACATGCCTGATTTTACTCGTTACTATTGAGGACAAGAGTTACGTTTGGGGGTTGCCAGAGAGAAAAAAGATGTTTAAAAAAAGCTTGTCGGTGACTTGTGTCATGGTTAATAAGAAGTTACCGTATTTTGCCGTTTAATATACCCGGGTATATTAAATGATTTTTGCTTTTTTTGAGCCTCCCGTTTGTGCGCCATTTAATATCCGCCTGCCGTTTAATTAAACGGCAACTCAGCTTTATTGGCAAGATTTGTATGGTGTTCATTGGGAGAATAATTATAGATACTTAAGTTCATTAAAATTCTAAGACAGACTTTATTCAGCAGTAAGTAGTTTTAATCTGAACAGTAAATAGTTTTAGTCTGCAAAACGTTGACGCACCCCGTCACGGCATAAACGCTTATCTCAGTTAGTCCGTTTGTCCTGCGCCATGACCCCCCCCCCCCCGCACGTAATCTATGTATTCTATTCTATGTTCTACGTTGTCACCTACTGCCTCCCCTCCTTAGTCCTTCCCAATAAATAGAGAAGCTGTATTTGTTATCAAGTAAGTTAATGTCTCTATTTTTTGATCTGATAAATATCGAGGTCATCTCGGTAAAGTTAAACTTTGGCTTTTCCACACAACTAGACATGGAATGCGCCGGTACAAATCAGCAGCGGATCAAAACTGAAAAAACACAGCAACAACTTCCATGCGTGTAGTCTGGATCTGATAGCAAAATCCAAACACGCCCTGCGGTGAGTCACAGCCACTGGACGACTCCGGGATACCTCGCGTCTGTGCTTTTATGACAGACATTCCCAGGTGAGGTGTGATGGTTGGGACCGTCTGTCATGTCTGTCACAAGACACATCGAGGTGAAGGTCCCGGCAGTCGCTCTTTGACATCCATTTTTCATAACCCGCAAACTCCACCCTACTTCGCCTCGGTGAGAGTGTCTAGGTGTGAAGGCCTCGCATTCCTCACCGTCATACTTCATGCCAAACAATGGAACCTTTGCATGACCCAAAGACACCCCAAAAGTAGCCGCAAGCTGTCCTTGTTTGCGCTCAGCTTTTGGTATGGACTGTTAGCATGCTTCCTGTTAGCCAGGCGACTTTAACTAGGCTAAGGAATAGGCGTGATGATTCTAATTTAGCTTGAAAGGGAATTACTTGATCCAAGATGGTGGTGCGCACGGGTGCAGTGGCTCTATGACAGGGACAGTTTTTTTTTCCAGAGCCATCAGGGCTCCGGACTTCTGTGCAATAACTTCGTTGTGTGCAATAACAATGTGCAATATCTTAGATTGTGCAATATTTTAGAATTTACCTTGCCCGGACAAGACTTTTTATATTTTTATATTGCTTATTTATGTTTTTTTTACTGGGAAAACGCATTTTGTGGAGTAGCACCACCAATTTCGTTATACGCATTCAATGCCAAAGACTTTATGTGTTTTATAGTAGTATATGTGTTATATATTTCATTTACATTTTTCAAGAAGGAGGGTTTCAGTGTTTGCTTTGTACTCTTGTACACAAGGATTATGATATAAAATCTTAAAGTCTCATTTCCAGGCATTTCAGACTGCCATGATGCAAAGATTAGTTTATATTGAAGCCAGGAATGAAATATATAGCATCCACAAATCAACTTAAAATGAAATTGTTACTCAAATTGTTCCAAGATGGCGCCGTTCACGCGGCAGCCAGTGGCAGTAGCTCTGTACACTTATGTTTTCGTGTTTTACAGCCCTTCTATATTTTTTTAAATTACATTTTAATATTTCTTAATAGATTCCTTTTTACTTTACTTTGTACTTTATACTTTTTACTTTAATGTTTTTACAACTTTTCTTGTTCTGTTAGCCTGGCTTCTTTCTGCTACTTCTGTACTTTGTGCTTTTGCTTTGTTGTTGTGCGGCCTTTGCGACTGTACTGTCTAACTTATAACTATGCCTTTTCTTGCTACTGTCACAATAAAATTTCCCGAAAACGGGATGAATAAAGTTATCCAATCCAATCCAAATGTGCTTTAGAATGATACCATATGCCTTAGTAATAGTGTCAGAAAATTTTATTCCTATTTTATTTCAAAATGTATGCTACAAGTCTCAATATATGCGAGCTGAATGGTGTCATTTCTCTTTGCTAATGAGAAAAGAAACTTCATGCTAACATATGAAAAGCTATCCAAATCACTACGAAAGAATGTCGATGTTATGTAAATTGATCTCAACGGTATCGTTAAAGTTTTAAAAAAGTGACTATTTCTGACGGTGTAGACAGTTCGACTTGATTGTACTGTAATCTTGATACCACACTTAAAGCATTTCTGGGCAACCAGGGCCTTCATGATTAAAAATGCTTCACATTTTGGTGACCCACTTGCCAAAAAATGTAGGCCGGCATGCGTCAGTTAACCGCCATCTTTTGGCTTTTCAGGGTCTCCTACGCAGTTTGTTTTGACTTCAATGGACCCGGATTGACTTGAATTGAAAAGTACGTCGTGCCAGCGTATTCCCCGATGTGGGAACTCCAGAGGGTGCTGAAGCCAATCCCAGCAAAGACACCCTGGGCCAACCCATCATAAGGTACAAGAGTACACAGAAAACCAGTGGCGGTCCGTGCATTTTCTCGTAGCGCCTTCAACTGGTAAAATCCACTTCCTAGCAGCATTTAGTGATTGAATACAAACACTGGAGCTTTTCAGATATCAGAACTTGGCCCACAATTGAAATATTATTTAGCAATATAGCCATATTTTACTCACCAAAAATCCTTTTTAACTGTACACAATATCCATCCTCCTTTCTTTCTTCCTTCTTTTCTATCGCCATCGAAGCTAATGCTGAAAGTCGAGCCTGTCCTGTCGTATTTCTTGCATAGTCCGTCTTGAAAATGGCTTTAAATCAACACAACAATATATTTGCTTGCGAAGCTCACTACAGATACACTTTGGTAGCTCTGGCTAATCACTAGCCAATCATAGTTGGTGAAAGCGATGACGCCTGCGACAAGGCATTGTGGTGTTGCCAACTCGAAATCTGATTGGTTAAAGCAACAGTCTTATCGACGCTTGTTTAATGCAGCAGAGCCTGCAGAACTGATTGTGAAGGCCTTGAGGCAGATTTCTGACCCTGGCAACAAATAATGGCTGAAATGTGATTGGTTAAATGCTTCAATATGAAAACACACATCTGGAAGCAGTGCAACCAGGGGGAAAAGCAATGAAAGGAAGCTAACAGACCATTTGGAATTATTTAATAAGTATTGACGGACAAAATATATGATTCAGATATTTCTTAGGCCATCAGAGAAGGCCTTGAAGGCCCTGAAGGCCCGCCACTGCAGAAAACCATACACGCTCACATTCATACCATTTAAATTAGAGTGTACAATCGACCTACCGGGGACGATAAGCGTCTCGGAAAATGAACGAACCCGATCTTAACCCGAACGTGACCCTAAAAGCAAGCCCTAGAACTGGTCTTCCTGCCAATGTTGTCTTTTTGCAGTAGCGTGCAGACCTGAAAGCCATTGTATCAGATCATGTCAATTGCAGAGAAGGGTGGATATGTCAATGGGGACATGTATGCCTAAATTAGATGGCGGCGTGGTCAGGAGGGGGGTCACCAATGGAGCCGGGGGCCTGCGGCTCACGACTGGCTGAACGCTACGCTAACACGCCGCGTCTTTCCACTGGCCGCGACAGGCGCCTCAGATGTGGCCAACCGCCGTGCCCCTGATGACGGGCTGGGATGTGTTCCTTGACCCTGACCATAATGGACACGGTTTAGCCGCCGGAACAAAATTACAGCCCCTTTGGAATGCTGCTATTATTATTTTTCCCTTTCTCCATATGAAATGTCTACTCGCAGGACGTTCGTAAAAGCATGGCAGCCGTGGAAAATGTGCACGTAGGAGGTTAATGGGCGATTAGGGAGGGCCGGGACGGCCGCGTGGAGGGCGACGCCTGTTCGATTAGAAAAGAACAATTAACACATTTGGCTAATTCCTTCCTGCGAAAACGCCTTCCTTGATAATCTCCATCCTATTTCAATTGTATCCATCGCTAACTCGTGTTTAGATGATCAGGAAATGACTGGCTAAAATGGACGTTTTTTTTGCAACCATTCATTTTCTTTTGACAGTTACAAACACAAGAGCGAGGATGTGCAAACTTGTAAAAAAACAACAAAAATCAAAGGATCAAATCATTCCACTTTTGTTAAAAAGAGGATCCCAATCAGGTAAAAAATGTTTTATACAATACAAACAATATTTTTCAGACTATAAGTCGCACCGGATTATAAAATGCAGTTTTGAGGGACAGTTTTTTTACATGATTAGAAAACAAGAACAAACCTTATATGTTGGTTTTATAGAAAATAGGGAACAACAGACAAAATAGAAACCTGTTAAAGCACATGTGTGTCAAAGTGGCGGCCCGGGGGCCAAATCCGGCCCGCCGCATCATTTTGTGTGGCCCGGGAAAGTAAATCATGAGTGCCGACTTTCTGTTTTAGGATCAAATTAAAATGAAGAGTATAGATGTATATTAAATTTCCTGATTTTCCCCCTTTTAAATCAATAATTGTCATTTTTTAATCCATTTTTTCTGTGTTTTTAGTTCAAAAATCATTTTGTAAAATCTAAAAATATATTTAAAAAAGCTAAAATAAACATTGTTTTAGATCTATAAAAAACTAAATATTCAGGGCTTTTAATCCAGTTCTTTTAATCCATTTATATATAAAAATCTAAATATATCTAAAATGGTCCGGCCCACATGAAATCGAGTTGACGTTAATGCGGCCCGCGACCCAACCCGAGTCTGACACCCCTGCGTTAAAGTAACCAATTAAAATTTTTGGGGCATAAATAAATCATAATATAACAAGCTCTTGGCGATCAGTGAGAAAAAAAATACAGTCACACTTGAGTATAAGTCGCAGACCCAGCAAAACTACAAAAAAAATTGACCTATAGTCCAGAAAATAAATTACAGTAATCCCTCGAATATCGCGGTTAATGTAGACCAGACGATAAACGAAAAAACGCGAACTAGGATCACCCCCATTATAATTACCACAATATACATACTCGAATATGTACCTAATTATTTCAGATTTGGGTCAAATAATTTAAAAAAATAATCACTTTTCACATAAAAAAAAAACAAGTTTGAGCTAGCAAGATGTAGCATTGTACTAGAAGCTTTTGTAAATAATACAATTCTCAATTTTCCTACATTTCTCATGCCCCAAAAATATAACCGGGCTGTTCTTAGCAAAAACCTGTCAGAATAATTACTACATTGTGTGGTATAAAAAGAAAATGCTTACAAAACGGACATTAAATCACCAAACAAGTACGGCCATTTGTTTAACTGTCATGCAAGACTCGTGTTTTTTTTGTTTTGTTTGTATTTTTATTTAACTTGAAAATACTTTAGCACAACCTGCGGCTGCTGCTCAAAAGCAGCCAAATATGAGTCATAACTTGAAATTGCTTGATATATTTGGCCACAGCAAATTTAATTGGCGTTTTGGAGGGCGCTAAATTCAACCGCATAGGTCAATGTTTCAAAAGCCAGACCAGCACGGTGGCGGCGGCATCTGCTCAAAAGCTTGACGCTGAAGGGGCGGCGCCCTTCGGGCAACCTGTGGATGGGAAAGCAGGTGGCGCCGCTGAGTAATCCTCATTAGGATCCTTTTTTTTCGTCTTCTTGACCTTAGGAGAGGATTTTTGGTTTCCAAGAGTAAAGATAAAAATCACCTAGATTAGCCCCGCTTGGATTCAAAGTGGCGGCTGAATGTCGTTTCGGGGTCGGAGGGGTGAGGGATCAAAGCAGGTGAAGGAAGGGGTAAAAGGAAGACCCCTGAGGGGGCGTTGGAGCTTCACCTGTGCCGTGGGGCGTGTGCAAAAAGGGAAGAGAAATCAGAAAGTGACAATGTATGTCTCATTTCAGATTATTATGTTTCCTATAGCTCTCCAAATGGATTGCCGTCAATGGTTAATACAGGGGTGTCAGACTCGGGTTGGTTTGCGGGCCACGTTAACGTCAACTTGATTTCACGTGGGCCGGACCATTTTAGATATAATATTTAGTTTTTTTTTATAAATGGATTAAAAGAACTGGATTAAAATCCCTGAATATTCAGTTTTTTTTATAGATCGAAAACAATGTTTATTTTAGCTTTTTTAAAATATATTTTTAGATTTTACAAAAGGATTTTTGAACTAAAAACACAAAAAATTGATTAAAAAATGACAATTGTTGATTTAAAAGGGGGAAAATCAGGAAATTTAATATACATCTATACTCTTCATTTTAATTTGATCCTAAAACAGAGAGTCGGCACTCATGATTTACTTTTCCGGGCCTTACAAAATGATGCGGCGGGCCAGATTTTGCCCCTGGGCCGCCACTTTGACACATGTGGAATATGAGGTTAAACCTGCTGATTAGTACGCATCAAAAACCCATATAGGTTCATTCATTTTCTTTGTTTTCAACCAACAGCCGTAAACCAAAAGTCATTTCGTGGTATTTTTTTTGTTTTCAACTAACAGCCATAAACCAAAAATCATTTTGTGGTATTTTTTTTATTTTTTTTAACTCACCTGACGACGTGACACTGAGCACAAGGCAACAGTGCAATTCTTCATAAATTGCTGTCATACAGTGTCAGCGAGGTCAACATTAAGCAATAAATGAGGAGTACAGATTAGTGTTAACAGATTCCACGTATTATCAATTCTTTGAATGATCAACACGGGTTCTTTGTCGGACATAAAGTGGGATTTCCTCACTTGTGGACTCCCTAAGCCGTGTTTCCTGTTGCCTGTCAATCATTAACAGTACGATGATTTGCATTCACAATCCTTCCATGTGTGTCCTGATACGAAGTTGTGATAACATTACAAACCAGGAAGCACATCCTGGGACACTTCATTTGTACTCTTGCTAAATCTAAAGCTTTATTAAAATAACAATATCCATATTTATGAGTCGTCGGTGACTTTGTTGAATATTGCTCACATTGCCCGAAAAAAATTATGTCACATTTAAGTCATTAATATTACATTTCCGTAAGGATTTCATAAAATAAAATGAAACTATGCAGTCATAATTAGCCTATAAACTAATGACAGATGACAAAAATAAAAGAATACTAACAACGCTAAAAAGGTCAAAGTGTTTGTTAACAGTTTTTATGGGCTTTTTTTGTGTTACTATCATAGTTAGTGAGTACAAATCCTTGAAAACTTCCACAATCATCTCTTTTTCACACATTTTTACAGCCTGTCAAGGGAATTAAAAGCCCTTAAAAAGACCATACGCACTTTGACAATAGTAAAGGATACGATTTAATAACAACATACTTGCACGTAGATGCTTTTAACACACTAATCCGATGGCTGTTTTCTAAGAAATGCTTGTCTATTTCTACTTAGGTGAGGTTGTATATATCCATTTTACATTTAAAAGGCAGTTATTATCTACCATCTGGCACCCGAACCACAGTCATCTCGCTTTGTTTCGCAAGAAAGGGGTAATAAAATAGAAAACGTGAGGGGAGGGGCTATTACAAGAGTAAAATGAACTGTAAAAACTGTCTAAATTGTGCAATTCAATCAATTAATTGGATTTTGCAATGATACACCTACACAAAGTGAATGAATAAAGACATAAATTACTCTGTTAAGCATTTTAATCCCATTTCAAAGCTTTCAAATGCAGTGCAAGTTAGTCACAATACAAGCTAATAATTACACATTGAGAAATATGTCTGTATATTTGTCTAATTGCAGCAGACATGGCGTGTAACAGTCGTCTTGGCTCTGGAAACGGCAACCACACCTGCACAACAATTCCTGTGAAGCTGCCGCGAAACTTGGTGAGAAAAAAAATGAAATAAAAAATATGGCTCACTGCGATCAGGGGTGGCAAACACGTGGCTCTCGAACCCTATGCGGCTCCCGGCCAAAATAAATGCGGCTTTTTGCCTCATTTCATGTTTCTCTTACCGTATTTTCACGACTATTCGGCGCATCGTATTTTTAGCCGCAATGTCAATAACGAGTGCTATTTCTGTATTTTACACACACAAAGGACGCACCGTTTTTAAAGACGCAGCCAGGCATGGCATATATATATATATATTATTTATGGATGATTATCGAACCGTAATAGCGCTGTCTACAGAAGCAGCCCCAGACGCTATTTCCGGTGCGCAGTGACTGCTGGGATATATAGTCCTTTTGTCAATACCATACCTGTCAACCTCTGCCGATAACTGCCCTTATAAATGATTATGATTCCCCTTACAAACCCCCAAAAAACCTTACAAACACCGTACTACGGTGTTTGTAAGGTTTTTGGGGGGGTTTGTAAGGGATACTACTGGATAATAAGACGCCCTGTCTATTTTGGAGAAAATTTAAGACTTTTATGTGCGCCTTATTCGTGAAAATACGGTATTTTTATTCTCTCTTAAAACACACTCAAATTCATCAGTATTAAATTATTTATTTTTTTAAATAATAATTTGGCATCTTTATTGACCCTCAGTTTAAAAAGTTGGCTCTTTGCGTCTAACTTGTTTGCCACCCCAGATGAACACGAATGTGCATTCGTTTATTGTCTAAAATCTGCTTGACATGTGTGGCCTTCCTGCAAACCGCTTGACCCCCCCCCAAAAAAGGCAGAAAGACCCCACCTCTAAAGGCAAACGTCAAACCTGCTATTTTGGGGTCTGCTTGTCTTCATGTGGTTGCATTTCTATATTCGGCATCCCCTGACCCCACTGCAAATTACATGGGGGGAATAATCTGTAGTTAGGTTATTATAACCAGCACAAAGTCAAGTCGCCACCCCTCCCTCAAGTGTAGAGGAGGATGCACCCCAAACGTCTTATTTGGGGCTCATCTGCGAGCGGTTACGGCACCAAAGCGCCATATGGCTGCAGGCTGGAAAATTAGAGAGCCGGCGGGTCCTTTTCCCCGCAAGCTGATTGGGTAAACACTCATGGTTTGTCAAAGCGGTGGGCTTCCAGTTGGGGGGGTGGCGGCGGCGGGGTGGTCTTGAGGCTTGCCGGCTGCTTTGCTACTTTGCAGCCCCGCGTCCAATTTAGGGGTCACGAGAAGACGTCTTGAACAACATTAGCACGCTTCTGTTTTTGACGCTGAAAAAGCCAAATGTGGAAAATTGATTAAAAAGTAGGGCCGCTGTTCAAACGGCATTTGACCTCTTGACCTTTTTTCGTCGTGAGCCACCTCTCAAAATAGAATTGGACGTTCGGTATGTCAAAAACATAATAAAAATTAAATGTTAAGGTCAGATATGTGGAAAGTGAGTACAGTTAAGCAGGAAAAGAAGCAGAATTTAAGTATTTAGGTGGAAATCAAAGACACAACTCAAGTTTTGAAAAAGTTGAAATAAGACGATAACAAGTGAGTTGACGCCCGGCTAATTTTTAAGTGGAGTAAAATTCAAAGAATGAAAAACAAAAGCAATGTGTTGGAGTTAAGTGTTGAACCAATTATCGTGTCGTGTCTTTGATGCTTGCTGACAGTCTGTTTCGAAATTAGCGGCCATTTTGTCATTGGATCCTTTTATGCAAACACGCTTTTGTTTGTCACGTGACTTCGACTCCCACGGTTTTTCTGCAGTTAGTTTATATCAGAGAGGTTATATAAGCCTGACATGTAAAGTTACAAGTAATGCAACATTCAAGTAAAAGAATAAATGCAAAATAATATAGTTTATCATTTAGCATAACCTAAGTCAAATTAAAAAATAATAATGGTGAAATATAAATTCAAAAATATTTTTTTTTAATATTCAAAGTACTAATGTAGGAGTAACAATGTAAAACAGTCACTGACAATAAAAACAAAATTAGAGTAACCTGTTAGTTTAGTGTAAAAAAAAGTCTAATTAATTATATAAGGGTTTAAATTGGAAGCTAGCAAAGAGATAAAAGTGATAAAGTTAGACAAAGTTGTCGTTTAGCTAGATTTTGTGTGAAAAGCATGCGAATAAATGCGTTTTCCACTATTTATGCGCTCCTGAAATTCCTAATTCCCAGAAAAATACATCTTTTCACGTCCCTTTTCATGTCGCCATCACCTCATCCTCGCGTCGCTCAAGTCATTTCGCACTTTTTTTTAAAAAAAAAGTATGATCCGTGGCAATGATTTGAGCAGGGGAACAAAGCCACTTGTCTGGCACTCCGGCCACCGCAAAGTGTCCGAACGCTGGATCTTTGTTGATGGATTGATCTGTAATTATGTGATTGGCGTTGAAGTCGGAAGGGGACAACGGCGTTGGCGTCTGCAGAGCGATGCTGATGTCAAACACATGTTTCCCCCCGCAGCCCGTGCGCAGAAATAGCCGGGCCTATTTTGGGGGCTGGTTAGCATGCAGGCTCCGCGAGGCCTTGCCTGATGTTTGCAATCTGCGAGTCGCCGCAGTGGCTTTTTACATGATGGCTAATTCAAATAAAGTGGGCCAGGCGAAGGAATTTTGCTTTGTTTTGCTGCTGTTTCCATGCACAATATGGCTATCTTGATTATCGTGACTTCACTTGTCGCAAATTCACTTCTTCGGCATTTTTTTCTGCAGATACGTCCATTTATTGTCTTGTGCATGGGGTGTTAAACATACGGCCCACGGGCCAGAAGTAGTCTGCTCGGGGTCCTGGGCAGGGGGGAATTTTAGAGCTCAGTCATACTGTACAAAACAAATCAATAGCCTTTTTTTGTTGACATGGATGGCGTAAAACCAGAATTTGGTGAGTTGTGTGATCGAGTCTGTGCGCTACTGGATGTTGCAGAATTTCATATCCACAGTCATGTTCGATCTTTCGCCTTTGCAGTCAAAACAGGCTCTTTAACAAAACAAATGGCTGAGTGTTAAGACCTACCGTATGCATGCATGTACATCTATGTGTATGTATGTATATATATGTGCTTATATATGTATGTATATATATATTTATATATATGTATATATACATAAAAATATATATCAACAACACGCTTATTTATTTATATATTTATTCATGTATTTATTTATTAACTTACTTATTACCTATCTATTTGTCTAAAATGTATTTTTCTGTGTCTGTATTCTCACCCTCTTGCTACTGTGACAACGAAATTTCCCGAATACGGGATGAATAAAGTTATCCAGTCCAATCCAAAACGGTGCTGACATCGGTAGCCAATGAGCTAACAAGAAATCTTAAAATCCCCAAATCTAACAGGAAGTAACCCAAAAATCAGCAGAAAGCTACCAACAAATAGGAAGCAGCCTGGAAATCCCCCCCAAAAGTAATACATTGATGCAAAATTACCTGTATGTACCCTAAAATGACAAAGAAGCGATGCAAAGTGATCCTATTCCCCCGCCATTGACAACGAAACATGTCCAATTCGCTTAAACTGGCTGTTAAAGTTCATCTTTTCCACTATGGAACATGGAGGTTAGGCTTGGATCATGTTCTGGAGCTGCTGTTTTACATCAGGCAAGTGGTGTCTTAAGTCTGCACAGCTAATTACTACATTAAATTATATATCTGGACTTTAGGGGGGTTGCTTGGGAGCAAATCATTTTCCAAATGATGTCAAAAAAAATGGAGTAAAAGCTCTGAAAGCCTTTGAAGTTCCATGCGACCGCCAGGTGTTTCATGCTTTCCAGTCTCGCTATTGTCTCCTGAGAAAAAAGCTCATCCTTTCCCAGGGCCCTCTAGCGACATTTATTTTCCAAGCTTTTGTGCATCATCTCCTTTCAGGATTTGTCTGCTGGGAACATGGCAACTCACCTGTATTTGTTTTAAGCGGAGATGTTTGCTTTTCAAACCCGAGGCCTTTTATTGCCGTGTCACTTCCATGCAATCCTTCAACGTGATGGGGCGTGTCGCGGCACCGCACGGAGGTGGTAGTCCTTGGCATATTTGGAAAGTCACCCCCCCCTTTGTCTTTGGGTTTGGATAAGAGCGCTGCGGGATGACACGTTTAATAACCGGCAAAACAAACAAACGGCTAGCACGTCGCTAGCGCTATTTGGGATTTTTTGTTTGTTTAGTATGGCGTGCATGAATCCGGGGAGGCTTTCCAGGAATAACAAGTGGAGAACTTCCAGGTTTCTTACATTAGACTCAAGACATTGACTTTGAGTAGGCGTCCAGACAGTTGCCACAGGGGAACGCCGAGCCTGGTTAGCATCTTGTGCTCTAAAACGGCCTCTTTCCGAAATTGAATTCAACGCATTTTAACGATCAATGAACTCAAGTTAGTTGTTTCGTTTCATATTTGTCTACAAGGATGCTAAGCTTTGAACTTTGCTGATGAATTTCCAAACATTAACTATAGTTCGGGTTGTTATCGCAATTTTTTAAGGCTAGCGTTCGTGTTTGTTGAAGAACCTGTCATGCTAATTTCAAATTATACAGTTGTTACGTTTTATATATATCAGTGGCGGGCCGTCAGGGCCTTCAAGGCCTTCTCTGCTGGCCTAAGAAATATCTGAATCATATATTATATTTTGTCCATCAATACTTATTAAATAATTCCAAATTGTCTGTTAGCTTCCTTTCATAGCTTTTCCCCCTGGTTGCACTGCTTCCAGATGTGTGTTTTCATATTGAAGCATTTAACCAATCAAGTTTCAGCCATTATTTGTTGCCAGGGTCAGAAATCTGCCTCAAGGCCTTCACAATCAGTTCTGCAGGCGCTGCTGCATTAAACAAGGGTCGATAAGACTGTTGCTTTAACCAATCAGATTTCGAGTTGGCAACACCACAATGCCTTCTCGCAGGCATAGTGATAAGTCATCGCTTTCACCAACTATGATTGGCTAGTGAGAGAGTGGATTAGCCAGAGCTACCAAACTGTATCTGGAGCGAGCTGCACAAGCATATATATTGTTGTTGATTTAAAGCCATTTTCAAGACAGACTTTTCAAGAGAAAAAAGCTGGACATCATTAAGAAAGGTCGGACAACTCCAAAGCAAGCAAATCTCTCAACCGGGAACAAACATTTTCAGCACTAAATCGAATAAAAACGTATGCCAGAAATAAGACAGGACAGGCTCGACTTTCAGCATTAGCGTCGATGGCAATAGAAAAGAAGGAAGAAAGGAGGATGGATATTGTGTACAGTTAAAAAGGATTTTTGGTGCGGAAAATATGGCTACATTCCTAAATAATATTTCAATTGTATGAGGTTATTATTGATTATTTTTATGTGTCACAGCTGTAGCTGCAGTAGAGGTTTTCTAGCCATAAAATAGTTTTTGAGGGTTGGATTGAAGGCATCGCTAGAAAATGCACAGACCGCCGCTGATAGATATATTGAACTGTGACGAATGTTTGTAGAACGGATCAATACAATAATATTATATACTTACATTTTATGCATAAAAATGAGTTATCACCCAATTTTGATAACGTACTATTGTATTCCACGACACGTTCATATTTTTAGTCAAACACATTTCATGTTAACCCACTTCCCTTTAAATGTCAGCCATTATAATTCGACTCGCTCTTTATAACCGTCCTGAAATAATACGAATATTTCAACACGGAAATAACTTATTGAATAATTGCAAAGTGCCGTTTTTGGACCGAGACCGAAAACCATGTGTGGCCTCCACGTGCAAACGTAATCGCTCATTTTTTTTCGTCGTATTTTTTTGATAGTGTTTCAGCCACAGACGTTAAAACAACATTGTGAAAAACGACTACCCCCCAAAAAATGGACAATTTACCATTTATAAAAATAGGACTGAAATAATCCCGGGGATTTATTTGGAGACTACTTGGGAGGTCCCACAGCCACCAGGTTGAGGAACCACCGCAGCAGCACCAGCGGTAGTAATTCACGCAGCGTGCACTGACAGGAGAGAGGAGAATGTTCACACCGACTCGGCTTTGCTGAGCTGGCAGACTCTGTAGCGTCCCCGAATTCCCGAGAAGGAATTCAAGCAAGAAAATAACTCCAGGGACAAGATTTAGGCCCGTTAATATAGTAACACGAGCTAATATTTACCCGATTGGGAGCTCTGGACCATCACACCATGACACTGGGTTCAACAATTCGTGGATGTTCTACCACAATACCAAACTTTTGATGGTAAAAGACCTCGCAGAAGCATTGAATAATCACTGCCAAAAACAAACAGGGCTGGATGTAAAATCCTGGTCAATAAGACTTACTGTGATTTCTCGTTTCAGACTGGATTTCGGCCACATCACTGGACGGAGACAGTGATTTTTCAAGTTTTCAATGATATTCCTCTGACCAAAGATGGAGGCCAAATCATCTGTTGTGGTATCACTGGGTCGCAGTTGATCAGATCATACTACTTGGCAGACTGGAACAGTAGGTAAGACTCATTGATCTTCTTTAAAAGATAGGAATGTCTTATGTTAATCGGAAAGTAGGAGTCTGAACAAAGCAAGATCGCGTGGCGTACCTCAAGGGTCCATTCTCTGACCCCTTTTATTTAATATCTAAAGACTTCCACCAGCTCAGGTTGTGGAAAATTATGATATTTTTGGCTCACATGGGCCTGAACAAAGCAAGACCGTGTGGAGTACCTCAAGGGTCCATTCTCTGACCCCTTTTTATTTCATATCTAAAGACTTCCTCCAGCTCAGGTTGTGAAAAATTATGACATTTTTGGCTCGCATTAGTCTGAACAAAGAAAAATCGCGTGGAGTACCTCAAGGGTCCATTCTCTGACCCCTTTTATTTCATATCTAAAGACTTCCTCCAGCTCAGGTTGTGGAAAATTATGACATTTTTAATAATAATAATAATAATAATAATCGGACATTTGGCTCGCATTAGTCTGAACAAAGAAAAATCGCGTGGAGTACCTCAAGGGTCCATTCTCTGACCCCTTTTTATTTCATATCTAAAGACTTCCTCCAGCTCAGGTTGTGAAAAATTATGACATTTTTGGCTCGCATAAGTCTGAACAAATCAAGACCGCGTGGAGTACCTCAAGGGTCCATTCTCGTACCGCTTTCATTTAATATCTATATGCTTATATATGATGTGGAAAATTACAACATTTATGACTCACCTTGGTTCAGTCTGATTGACAACTAGAAATCAAGCAGAGATATCACGTGGAGTTCTCTGACCCCTTTTTATTTCATATCTAAAGACTTCCTCCAGCTCAGGTTGTGGAAAATTATGACATTTTTGGCTCGCATTAGTCTGAAGAAAGAAAAATCGCATGGAGTACCACAAGGATCCATTCTCTGACCCGTTTTATTTCATTTCTAAAGACTTCCTCCAGCCCAGGATGTGGAAAATTATGAAATTTTCAGTTTGCATGAGTCTGAACAAAGCAAGACCGCATGGAGTACCTCAAGGGTCCATTCTTGTACCGCTTTCATTTAATATCTATTTGCTTATATTGGATGTGGAAAATTACAACATTTATGACTCACCTTGGCTCAGTCTGATTGACAACTACATACCTGTCAACCTCTGCCGATAACTGCCCTTATAAATGATTATGATTCCCCTTACAACCCCCCAAAAAACCTTACAAACACCGTACGAGTCGTACGGTGTTTGTAAGGTTTTTGGGGGGTTTGTAAGGGGAATCATAATCATTTATAAGGGCAGTTATCGGCAGAGGTTGACAGGTATGCAACTAGAAATCTAGCAGAGATATATTGACGTAAGAACTGATCTTCGACGTCTACCTACATTCGTCACTTAATCTTTCTTTTTCATCTAAAAATAATAGTCGCCAGATTAAAACAATGAGAATGAATCATAATTGTGCGCTATAAATCATTTCCTTTCGCTTTACTATGCACCTGCGTATTACACCCAACCCAAAAATATAATACGACATGGCCGGAATGTTAGCATTTGATCGGTTGGCTACAGTAACCAGAGAGGCATAATCAGCCCGAAGACATTTTGTTCTCAGGTTACAATTTTAATAGGTCGGCATACCGATAGTTAGCAAGAGCGGGACGGAGGCTTCACGTGTGCGTGTGTGTGTGTCAAGGTCGGCTAAATTGAACAGTCAGCTAGCTGCATGTGCAATTTAAAGCAATATTGTTGTAAAGTCTGCTGGAAAGTTCCCCCCGGGCAGGCCAAAGACCACACAACGCGCTACCCCGCAACCACTACGCTCCCTGGGAAATAAGCGGGCCGCATTCCTTCACCTGTCAAAGCGTCACCAGGTGACTCATCATAAGGGCAGCCCGCACGACGGAGAAATTAATGACGGGTTTTGACGTCAAGAGTCGCCACCGAGGGCTTCCCTACGCTGCCAAGCAACGGCGCAAAAACACGGGGTTCCTTTTGTTATCGGGCCACACCTGTGCAAAAGTGGTTACCTGTCGCGTATTGAGCAAGCCGTCATTTTCTTTTCCACGCGTTATCTGGCTTCAATCGTTTGTGTTGTTGCTGCGGCAACCAAACAAGCTTTCACCTTTGGATGCTATGAGTCATGCTCTGTCATAATTTATGTTCTGTTATAAGAGTATATTTTTAATATAAGGATGTCAAATGTTTTTGTAGGATAGTGTAACAATAGAATGGTAGAAAAACTCGCTTTTCAAAATGTATATTTGAGAGAAAACCCCTATTCGTAAGAACAATGGTAGTTTTCAGAGAAGTAAATGTGCAGCAACCGAATTTTAGTTTTTTGTTGGAAAAGAAAAAAAATTGAATTTGAATGATGCAATTTGAATTTTAGGGTTAGATTTTTGATCATTGCATTGGAAAAGCTGAATGGTCTCATGATGTTGACTCATTTGCTATTCTTATTTAAAATGTTTTTTTAATGAATTTAATCAGCATTTTTAAACCGAAACATTAGAGTTCAATCTCTAAATTCTCAATTCAGAGATTCCAAAATAGAAAAATTACAATTTCCGATAATATAATTCAGATTTAGTTTTATTCCAACTATTTATTTACACAAATTTAGCAACTCAGTGTCATAATTAGACCATTATTTTCATATCACTACAAGAAAGACACATTTTAAGCGCAAAACTGACATCCTTTAAATGCTACGAGCTTCGCATTCATTATGAAGATTAAGATGTGAAATAAAAGGGGTCAGAGAATGGACCCTTGAGGTACTCCACACAATATCTCTGCTTTATTTCTAGTTGTCAATCAGACTGAGCCAAGGCGAGCCATAAATCTCGTAATTTTCCACATCATATATAGGCATATCGATATTAAATGAAAGCGGTCAGAGATTTGGACTTCCTAGAGAGATAAAAATATTAAAAATTTCCTGGTGTGACTTGAGATCATCTAAAAAAAATTCATGCCAATAATAACTTTAGAAACAGCATTATTTGTTACCTTAATTCAGACATAACATTTGCACCGTATACATAAACACTGTTAACTTATGAGGATTTATAACTTCTTTTATTCGCCATATGCCGACGATCACAAGCGGCATACGCTATTGGCGCTCCTTATCGCCAGACGGGAGCTAAACGAGACATGCCGTTTAATCTGCCTGTTGCTATTAACAGCCTCGTACAAGTTGTTCCAGATGTAATGATACGCATGCTAGATTTCAAATCATCCGTTTCACGAGTGTTGCTGTTGTTGTGTGCGTGTGCGGGTGTGTGTGTGTGTGTGTGTGTTCTCTAACACCCCCAGGCGATGAAATGCAGGTGCACTTGTTCTTTTTTTCCCCCTCAAAGTACTCATTATATCATTTGATCACCAGGGCCAGATAAACAAAACAAAAAGAATTCTAGCCACGTTCCAATGAGATTCATAACGTGAATGAAAGGCAGTTTAATCATAGTTTCTTGCCCTTTTTTGTAAAAACTGCAATTTTTTTTATCCAATGAAGATGCTAGTATTAGCGAACGACTTGAAATGGCAAGAAAGTCAAACAGCATGACGGGATAAAATAGTGAGGAACGTCTTAAAATGGTGAAATGACTCCTGATGCCTTTTATAGCCCAATAGAAGAAAAAAATGTTCCTATTTTAACGGTGGTGATCTCACTGGACCGTCACGCTGTGGTCCAAACTTGGAGGTGAGGACAAAGACCACAGTGTGCCGGGAGCATCCTGCGACAGTTTGCCACAACTTGACTCACATCCTTTTTTCCCATCTTGCTGGGACTGTTTACGAAGCGTAAACTGGCGCTAAATGGACTATGATATCACAGGTGGCTAATAAGTAGGACTTGGGATCGAAGGGATAGACCTCCAGTGCGGGGCTTGGAGCTTTGACTTTGATTTATTTAATAAGGGATAGCACATATTGATAAAACATATTCATGTTAATCAACATATATACGGGAAAAGGTAGGATTCGGGGGGGACTTTTTGCATGGCAACGCGCTCGTAACATAACATAAACAAATTTAAATGAACTTGGATTATGATGCAGACACTCAAAAATAAGTTTAATCTAACCTTACACTAAATTTAATTCTAATTTAGTTTTAAATGTTGATACCTTTCTTCTCCCGGCTTGGCTCTATTAGCCCCGCCTCCACCCTGACTTTCAGATGCAACCTATCGAGGGTTGTTTGCTTTTGTTTTCCCTTCAAAATATTCCCAAAATGATGCACACAAATATCCTCACAATAGGCTAACGCACGACCACTTGCCAACGAGAAGTAGTATATACTCCTCTTGTATTATCGAAGAAGCTCCGCCATTCTGCACTGACTAACGGGAAAAAAAACACTGAAAAAAATGCAACGCTCCGCCCAGTGCTCGTAGAGACATTACACGAGGGAGTTGCGACCAGAGAGACAGTGGCCATGATGTTCTTATGAGCAGCCACTCGCATCCGCTGTCTGCTCGTATATCAAAATTTGTCTCGTATCTCAAGATAAATATTTGCCCGAAATTTTACCCGTATCTCAAATTGCTCGAGGTATGACTGTATTGAGTTCCAGATAGGAAGAGAGAAGATGCTTTGGCTGAATGCATTCTTTTTGAAGGGAACTACACAGTCACCTCTAGAGCCAGCCCTTGTTTTTTGTTACAAAATCTTGCAGTGAAGGAGCTTTGTGATGGGAGATTTTGTAAACTAAGGTGGCATCTGCATATTTAACAGTATTGTCCCAGTTGAGGTGTTTTTTTTTTCATATCTGACAGTGGTGGTGCGTTTTTTGGTCTTGCAATGTCGCAAAAACAGCTTTGAAATGTTTTGGGGTCATTGTGTTCAAGTGGGTGGGAATACAGCCCGTGACCGTACTGCCGCAGGTTTAATTCTCTACATAAGGACTAGTCCCAGAGCACAGGAAGACTTTTGGTGCTGTTACCAAAGGCTAGAATAAATTGAAGTGAAATCCTCTAACATAATGATAAATGTGTGCTTTAATTAATTATCAAATGAAGCCTATAAAACAACGAGACAAAAAGTCCTAAATAATCTCCCTCGTTCCTTTTGCTACTCGGGTTGCCATCTTTTGCTATTTGCGTGCCAGTCATTGTCATATTGGATCCAATGTCAATGGAAATCCTACCCAACCCGTTGTAATTATGGCTTTTGTACGCGACGTGTACAAGATGTTCAGACATTTTAATTGTGGCTCAAAATTGATCACATAAATGAGGTTGTTTGCACGCATTGGGAGCACGCGTAGGGTTGAAGGAAATGAAATGAAAAGAAAAATGTTAGATATTGCCACAACATTGGAACCAGGAAGTACCGTATTTTCACGACTATATGGCGCATCATATTTTTAGCCGCAGTGTCAGTAACGAGTGCTATTTCTGTATTTTAAACACACAAAGGATGCACCGTTTTTTTAGACGCATATATATTATATATGAATATCTAACCGCAATAGCGCTGGCTGGCTACCGGAAGCAGCCCTAGACTCTTTTTCCGGTTTCCGGTGCGCAGTGACTGCTGGGATATAAAGTTCTTGCACGCTACACCCACACGTTAAAAACACGTTTTTAAAAAGGCAACGGAAGCAAAACTGAGTTCGGTTGTACTTTATTTAGCCATTTTACAACTTACTCACGTCATCATCACCCACAAATCCATCAAAGTCCTCATTTTCTAAGTCCGAATTGAACAATTGTCCAAATTAGTCATCGAAAACACCTAGTTTTATACGTTCGTCCAGGCGGCCACAATCCATTCACAAATAGTAGCTAGCGTAACTTTTCCAACGGTGCTTTCCATGCTTTGTCAAGCTGTATTGATGTCGATGTATACAGGCCACAATCCATTGGGTGTATTGAAAAAAGAACTACTACATATCCCAGCAGTCACTGCGCAGTACTTTGTCTACGGGAAAATAGTAGAGTCGGTGTACCCTATCGACTGATTCATTTTATTTTATCGTGATAACAATTTTAGTATTGGTCCATATATAAAGCGCACTGGATTATAAGGCGCCCTGTCTATTTTGGAGAAAATTTAAGACTTTTATGTGCGCCTTATAGTCGTGAAAATACGGTAAGCATTATATTTACAAAAACAAATGGAGTCCTAATTTAGGGGTTTCCACCAAAGAAGAGGGAGGTCTGCATGTGTTTTCTCTAAATATACATTTAATGATTTTACAGCATATGTGGTTACATAATGAAAGGGTTTATAGATAAGAAATCGGCATGCAACCACAATATGAACACTTGGATTTCATTTTGGTGTTTGAAATTTGACAAAAAGGGCAAAAGCTGATGGCACTGTAACACAAAAAGATACTGATTGGTTCACTTGTGACTAAAACACTGACCTCATTGATATGTCGCCAATATATACAGAAAAAAATGAATTAACAAAGAAGTGTGGGACTTTTGTGACCTACTGATGACACTGCGTGTAAACATGACTCCTGCTTTAGTCGGAAAACGTGGTCGCTTTCCTCCGCCTGGAAAATGATCAAAAAAAAAGAAGTGGGATTTCTTTCGTCTCTTGACTGACACCTGCCACCGACGACTCATTAGTCGTCCCACGACCCCCCGCCGTCCAGCTTCCTGACCGCCCCGGCCGGCCGAGGCGTTGCCTCACTGGGTGCGGAGCTGGTAATCTGCGGGAGGAAATGGAACAGGACTTAATCTAATATACGAATAAATAAAAAGAGGGGGCAATTGTAGAGAAATCAAGCTAGGGAAGATTTTTTTTTCCCCAAGTAGGGAGGATGGGACTAGCAAAGGAAATGAGATGTGGATGCGTGGCAATTAGTGAACCTAACGACCCCGGCGTGCGCAAGCTTTTCCGCATTATAATACGAGAAGAGGAGAAATAAAAAAATAAAAAAATCACTTTCACAGATTTCACAGGAAGTTGCCTCATGCGGTAGCTCTTAAATTATTATAGAAGTGCATCAGTTCCCACAACGTTGCAGCCCATTGCCTAATTCTTGCCTAATGCCTACACATCAACAGTGTGTGTGTGTGTGTGTGTGTGTGTGTGTGTGTGTGTGTGTGTGTGTGTGTGTGCACATACCTCCATTTTGGGTGATGTAGCGCACCCATGGCAGAGCTTGATAGCCGCTCTTCTCGATGATTTTCAGGTAACGCACCTGCCAAAAATTTAAAGGTTACTTACAAAATACACAGCTCCTTCCGTCTTGATTACAAACAGTTTTACTTGCCAAACCAGGTACTATTTCGAGTACTGTTGGTTACGCAGTTTTACTGTGTGGTTGTGACATTTAGAGAGAAACTGCTTGTATAGCTCAAACAACAAGTTGTGTGCTCTTTGTGGTCATTGAATATCGAAGTTGTTGCATAATGCTTTTGTTTGGGGGGGGGTGGGGGAGGGGGGTCTTTAGTTTCGGATGGCATGCTCCTGATTTTCTTTAGATGGAAATTGAGTCGCAAAAATTCGGGATTGTTGAAGCTAAATGGCAGTAGTTGTTTTCAGGGTGGCAAAGAAAATAGGGCTGTGTGTGTTTTATGTTGAATTCACTTGGATTGGATTGGATAACTTTATTCATCCCGTATTTGGGAAATTTCGTTGTCACAGTAGCAAGAGGGTGAGGATGCAGAAATAGGAAAGGCATTTTAGACATAAATAGATAGGTAAGAAGTAAGTTAATAAATAAATACATGAATAAATATATAAATAAATAAGCGTGTTGCGTGTGTTCAAATATAAATTGGTTAAAGTTAATAGAGTTCTAAATGCATCTTATTATGTTGGAACAAGCATGGCTCACCAATTAAGAGCAAAGTAAATCATGTCAATATATATACACAGTCGTACCTCTACTTACGAAATTAATTGGTTCCAAGACTTATTTCGTAAGTAGAGGTGTACTTCATATGTAATGCAAATCCCAAAACACTCGTCCGGTGTTTGTAAGGTTTTTTGGGGGTTTGTAAGGGGGAATCATAATCATTTATAAGGGCAGTTATTGGCAGAGGTTGACAGGTATGAAATCTATCTAAAATGGTCCGGCCCATGTGAAATCAAGTTGACGTTAAAGCGGCCCGCGAACCAACCCGAGTCTGGCACCTTTATTCTAACCCTTCAGGAAGACCGAGAGTTCATCTTTAGGGAGTCTTGCGATACGAACTCTTGAGGAAGCTGCGTCGTGACTCACGAAAGGGGGAAGCGGCGACAGAAACGCCGTTTGTATAGAAGGCGCATTTCATCAATATGACTGTGTTTTTCTTTTTGGGCCTCATCAGCACAATCCCTCGTATGACTTTCACAAGCTGTTAACCGACAATCGAGTCGGACAAGTCTTACCACACGGCTGGGTTTCGAGAATACGGCCCCAAAATAACCTTCCCCCTAAACTCGATTGCGCTCGGATGACACGGCGCTGCGAGCTGTCACAATCGCAGTTTGTAGAGAAAACTATTGCTGACTGCAACGTGTGTGCAAGTAAACAGCAGACCCGCGCTTTGACCACACGTGCGCTCGCGCCATTAGCGGGCCCGGATGCGCGTTTGACCACCGTGAGGCTGACTTGACCTTTTTTTTATTTTGGGCTAAGAGGGGGGATAAACCGCCATGTCTCTGTCACACTCGCTTCCAGATGAGTGGGAAAGTGAGGAATTTGCTGGTGGATTGGCAGCGGTCCTCGGCCCTCTGGTCGCCTTGTTTTCCCTCGACCTAGCAAGGTCACAGAACGCGAGACTTAACCTTGGACAGACGCGGCATCGGCTTTGGCGCGGTGCGACTGTCCACGTAGTTGGCGAAAAATGCTATGGAAAAGCCACTAAAATACCATCTTGCTTATAACTTTGTTCGCTAGCGAGAGGTCTTGTTTCAGTTTGTTCTTTAGAAAGGGCAAAGGAAAACAATAACACAGAGAGTTAGCATGCTATTTTGATGACGTTTTTGCTAACGGCGTGGGTTCCCGTGTCGATTCTGTATCAGTATTGTTTTCGTTCGTGTGTGGTCGATTGGTCGTCGGTCTTTTGGTCACGGTCTTTTGGTCGCCCCGACCGCGACAACGGGTGGCCAAAAGACCGGCGACCAAAAGACCGACGACCAAAAGACCGGCGACAAAACAAGGTAAAACAACACGGTCTACGCATCAATAAAAGCCAACAATGGCCCTGAGCAGTTTCACTGAGCCGACATGTGAGTGTAGAAGAGTTTGTATGTACATGCGTTGTCCTTTTGAGTGCCGGCTTTCTGTTTTAGGTTCAAATTAAAATGAAGAGTATAGATGTATATTAAATTTCCTGATTTCCCCCTTTTAAATCAATAATTGTCATTTTTTAATCCATTTTTTTCTGTGTTTTTAGTTCAAAAATCATTTTGTAAAATCTAAAAATATATTTAAAAAAAGCTAAAATCAACATTGTTTTAGATCTCTAAAAAACTGAATATTCAGGGATTTTAATCCAGTTCTTTTAATCCATTTATTTAAAAAAAATCTAAATATTACATCTAAAATGATCCGGCCCACGTGAAATCGAGTTGACGTTAACGCGGCCCGCGAACCAACCCGACCGAGTCTGACACCCTTGCTCTAGTGGATGCTGTTAATCTTTGTCCCAACATTTTTGAGATTTGTTGACACCAGGGAATCCAAAATAAATTATAAATTTTCTCACTATAATCTTTTGAACTGCCATCAATGTTCTATTTTGAATACAAGTTGCTCAATTCTACATCATCGAATTAACATCTTATTCACAATCTGTATTGTGTCCCACGCTTTTTGGAATGCGTCCCATGGATTAGACTATTTGACAATAGTAAAATAATCAAACCTTGTAAAAATAGACCAGGAAATGTTCTACTTTATAACAGCAGCGACAGAAGTGCGTGCAAAGAAAAATCGCTCAACTCTTTTTCCCTGTTCCATTGAAAGCAATTTGATTGTTTGTACGCAGGTATCTAAAGTTGTGACGCATCAAATAGCCCGACTGCGAGATGGCGAGTTGCCGTTAAGGCAAGATCCAACCAGGTTGCGTAAGAGGCCCATAAATTGTGGCGTCTGTGTTACAGCTCTGGTGGTGTAATTTTGTGGCATCTCTGTCAAAAAAGCCTGGCCTATGCCTCCCCAACTTGTCACCTTCGCTGGCGTCAATTGCCACCTGCCATCAACGTGGTCTTGCCGCATTTATATCGGCGCGTTTAAATGCATCGCGCGCACTTCAATTGCGATGCCCCCTCTGCAATTAGTGGCGCCGTTAAGGGGAACTTTCCTATGCTCTGATATTTACACGGGTTAATTACAAAACTTCACTGGCACTGCTCACACGAAGCCGTTGGCGCGAAAAGCCTTAAGAAGTCTGCTGCCGGTCTCTAATATAGCCGTTTGACGCACGAATAGGACGGAAACATGGGTGGGCGCCAAAGCTAGATTGGCAGAAAGGTTGAAATTAAATCGCCCAATTGCAGGTCGTCGGTTCGAGCCCGTTTCAAGTGGCGTTTCGCACCTTGGCGCCTGTCTATGAGAGTGTGGACGTCTCAATCGGCTTGCTCGAGAGAATAACCAAATTAGTAGTCTACTTTCCGATTAACTTTAATGGAGCGTCTCATTTTTTTTAGGGATTGTCCCGATTGCAAATGTGACATGCTAAAGTGTTTATCGGTATTCGATTATTTGTGTGCGGTCGTTTGGTCGCTGGTCTTTTGGTCGCCCGGACGTTTGGTCGACCGGACGTTTGGTCGAACGGACGTTTGGTCGAACGGACGTTTGGTCGAACGGACGTTTGGTCGAACGGACGTTTGGTCGAACGGACGTTTGGTAGAATGGACGTTTGGTAGAATGGACGTTTGGTAGAACGGACGTTTGGTAGAATGGACATTTGGTAGAACGGACGTTTGGTCGCCAGGTTGTTACTGTTGAAACGAGCTCTCAAAATTATAATCATGAAAGAGAGTGAGTTTAATATCTAAATATCTAATATCAAAATATCAACAGTAAACTCTGTCATAATTTGACAGCGAGCGAACCCGGCGACCAAACGTCCGTTCTACCAAACATCCGTTCGACCAAACGTCCGGTCGACCAAACATCCGTTCGACCAAACGTCCGGTCGACCAAACGTCCGGTCGACCAAACGTCCGTTCGACCAAACGTCCGTTCGACCAAACGTCCGTTCGACCAAACGTCCGGTCGACCAAACGTCTTTCGACCAAACGTCCGGTCACGGTGTTGCTAATCTATATATGGGTGTTTTGTGTTGATAAAGATATCAGTAAAGCTGCATTGAGAAAGCAACAACGAATCACCATTGTGACTATTTCTCCCTGTGTTTCAAGATAAAATGCAGGGTGCAACACGAAGTTAAAGCAAGTGTGCAAACACGGAAAATTGAAGGAATCCCATGATTGGAAGTTCCTTATCACCAATGGCACTGAAGGAGTTAAGGTAAGAAAAACGTTTCACTTTACAGTGTATCATACTGGACTTGTTTATATGTTTTAAAAAACCCAAAACAAAGTTGTTCAAGGCAATTAGGCCCGAGGAATAAACATTATAAACACAGCCCAGGCCAGATGCTTTGGAATCCTGACTTTTGTTCCTCTTGACATACTGTATGTGTGGTATGACAGACTCGCGTGGGAAATAAAACAGCTTAGCAGCGTTAGTCAATTAAAAAAAACAAGAAAATACATTGTTGAACTTGGTTTGATGTGGAACTCAGATGTGCAATTATGGCGACCTGAGCAGAGGACAAACATGTCTTTGAATACGATGCCAAGTGGCGTTCGCAACGCGCACCGTCACGACATGGGAAAATGTCATGTCGCGTTCCTGCGCCGCAAGATGACTGTCATTATGCAGTCGGCGTGCCTTAACAATGCGAGCAGAGTGCGAAGGAGGAGGCTCATTTGCATACTTCTTTTTGATGGGAACATTTTGTTTTTATAAAAAAAGGAGCATGTTTTCAACATGAATATTTTCTGGACAAAAACAAAGGCCTGTCAGGAAGGTATTTTAGCACTTCCAGCATCTTTCTGTTACTGCTAGTTTTGCTAACCCCAGTTTGAATTGTTTAAATCCCAATATGGTGATAGTAAGAAGCATTTTTTTTACTCCTAAGTGGTGCCTTCAAAGACTCATTGAGAGCTCAATATTTGGCAAGGATGAGGTCAAGTTGTGACCTCACGATTTAGGTCTAGTTGGGCCATGCCACTTCTAATGAGACATTTTACGGATGGCCTTTTAAAGAGAGGCATGATCTACATCACCCCTTTTTAGGGATGCGTACCTGGATGCCTGAGGTGGTGAAGTAGGGGATCTCGAACTTGACGCTGATCGGGGGCTTCCCCTCCTTATCTTCGGCCTCCACGCTCGGGAGGCCAAAGTGGGCTCGCATCAGATACTCCTTGCCGCCCTGTGACAAGGACACGGCCATGTTAGAAATTGACTAGAGCACGTGTCAAAGTGGCGGCCCGGGGGCCGAATCTGGCCCGCCGCATCATTTTGTGTGGCCCGGGAAAGTAAATCATGAGTGCCGACTTTCTGTTTTAGGATCAAATTAAAATGAAGAGTATAGATGTATATTAAATTTCCTGATTTCCCCCCTTTTAAATCAATAATTGTAAATTTTTAATCCATTTTTTCTGTGGTTTTAGTTCAAAAATCATTTTGTAAAATCTAAAAATATATAAAAAGCTAAAATAACATTGTTTTTAGGATCAAATTAAAATGTAGAGTGTAGATGTATATTAAATTTCCTGATTTTCCCCCTTTTAAATCATTAAGTGTAATTTTTTAATCCATTTTTTCTGTGTTTTTAGTTCAAAAATCATTTTGTAAAATCTAAAAATATATAAAAAGCTAAAATAACTGTTTTTAGGATCAAATTAAAATGAAGAGTATAGATGTATATTAAATTTCCTGATTTCCCCCTTTTAAATCAATAATTGTAATTTTTTAATCCATTTTTTTGTGTTTTTAGCTCAAAAATCATTTTGTAAAATCTAAAAATATATATAAAAAAAGCTAAAATAAACATTATTTTAGATCTATAAAAGAACTGAATATTCAGGGCTTTTAATCCAGTTCTTTTAATCCATTTATAATAAAAAATAAATAAATATTCTATCTAAAATGGTCCGGCCCACATGAAATCGAGTTGACGTTAATGCGGCCCGTGAACCAATCCGACCGAGTCTGACACCCCTAGACTGGAGAATTAAAAACGTCTGCGAAATGACTCACCGCAAAAAACTAAATGTCATTTTTCATGGCTCGCAAATGTAATGAGTCACTCACGGGGAAGGACTTGATGGACCAGACGATCTCGCTGTTCTCAGGGACCCACTTGACGCTTCCAACCGTGGTCTTGAATTTGGGAGAGTCAGCGTCCGTTGGCACAGGAATGTGGATCTCCACATTGTTTGCGGTGGAGCGCCGTTTAAACTGGCTTTTTGCCTAGAAGTGGCGGTGAGAAGGCAAGTGGGTAAACAAGTGGGTCAAGATGAGAAAACCAGTTTGTCGCTTTCATTTCGGATTGCCATGCACATGACATGAGTCAATTACGATGGCTGCGGTGGCACATAAAAGACAGGAATGACATCAATCAAATTGTTCAATAAGGATACGTCCAAATGTGCCAGACAGACAGACGATAACATAATGTACCTTAATCATGTACTCGATGCGACTGTGGGAGTGCTTCTCGATGACAGATTCAATCCAGATCAAAGGCTTCACCTGAAGCAAACAGACTTTTTACAATTTGCTTGGTGCAGGTAACCAAAAATGTTTTGCCCGTTTTTTTTATTGGCCATGAAATGAAGTTGAAATATATTTGCGCAATGTGAGTAAAAGTTATGCATACAGTGGTGATGCGTTTCCCTTTTTTCCCCTTTAAAAATTGACATAACTTATTTGGTTACCTTGCATTTAATCGTTCTTTTTCTTGTTACTTAGTCTCCCTCTAGTGAACGATATACATTAGTACAACAGGACACATTGATTTGAGGGTAACTGATGTCAAGTTTTAGCTAAAATTATGTAGCAAAATACTATTGATAAAAGTTGCTCACTTGCATCCATGTTAGTTATAAAATCCTGAATGAGGGGCTCCTCTTATTTTGAAGTTTCCCCCCCCTTTTCTTCCTTATAATCCTTTGCTAATTATGTCTGCAAGGTTTTCCGATGCTTTTATTTTCTTCCAAAACTTCACTCGTATGCTGTTTTTCTCAGCTTGGCTATGCCATACACTACAATAACTAATTATGCATTGATATTTTAACTGAATTTAAATTTCCAGAGTACGGGATGAATAATGTTTAATCTAATCTAATATTTTAAGTATTGTTTTGTGAGCACAATGCTATTTTTTCCCCTAGAAGTCCAATCCTGCATGTAAAATGGTGTTTATTTTAGTAGACAAAACTTGAATGCTATGCAGCTGACAGCAACTTGTTGAACTATTTTCAAACCACCGAAAATAAAGATATATATAAAAATTAAAAATACTCACGTGAGTGTTGAGGCGGTAGGACATGAGCTCAAACTCGCCGTCTGGCGGGATGAAGGAGATGGTGCGGTCGTTTTCGAAGCGAGACAGGCGAACGCACTGATGAAACTTGACATCTTCTAGCTCCACCGATTTACTCTTGCCACCTAGAGGAAAGGAAGACCAGCCTTGTGTTTGTGTTCGTCCATGTTTGTTTTTTGTAGGGCATATCCTGATTCGTGGACGCTGCTAAACATGGTGACTTAGTGTAAAAATAGATGCACTAAATAATTTATTCAATATCGATGGTTGTATCAGCACCAGAATCCACACATTTTTGTTTTTACACCATTTAGCGACAATGTTTTGTACTTTTGCGATCTGCTAACTGTGTTTCCCACTAGTTACTGAGTTTACAAAGTCAAATTGATTGCTGTCAAAATATTTCATGATTAAAAAAATTGTTATGGCCACGTTATTGTAAAATGATACCTCCACTAAGCGCGAGGATTACCAAGATTAGCCACAATGAGTGGAAAAATAGTGGACTACTTCACACCCCACATTTAAAATGACCTAGACTGATTGATTCTTTGAAAGTAAGCATACAAACTATAACTAAAAAAACATTACCGTTATTCCAATTACCATTTAAAAATAGTTGTCTGATTATTTTTCCCCATTTAAGGCACCTAAAATGCATCTTGCACATACAAAAACTAAACTTAGGTTTTCCCCAAAATACAAACACTTGAATCTCTGTGTCCAATTGCATCCTTAAAAAAATATTCCATCGTACCAAATAGAATAAAGAAAGAGCAGTAGTAACTTAAACAATATTATATATTATAATACATATATTATATTATTATAATTTTATAAATAATAATAATAATATTATAATAATATATTATAATATTATATTATTATTTAAGACCTACCGTATGCATGCATGTACATCTATGTGTATGTATGTATGTGTGTATGTATGTGTACATATATGTGCAGTAGTAACTTAAACAATATTATAATATATATAATATTATATTATTATAATGTTATAATAATTAATTATAATTATATTATAATATAATATATTATATTATTATTTAAGACCTACCGTATGCATGCATGTACATCTATGTGTATGTATGTATATATGTGCTTATATATATATGTATGTGTATGTATGTGTACATATATGTGCAGTTGTAACTTAAACATTATATATATATATATATATATATATATATATATATATATATATATATATATATATATATATAATATTATATTATTATAATTTTATAATAATTATAATATTATAATATAATATTATTATTTAAGACCTACCGTATGCATGCATGTACATCTGTGTATGTATATATGTGCTTATATATGTACGTGTACATATATGTGTATGTACACGTATGTGTATATGTATATATATATGTATTTCAACAACACGCTTATTTATTTATTTATTCATGTATTTATTTATTAACTTACTTATTACCTATCTATTTATGTCTAAAATGCCTTTCCCATTTCTGCATCCTCACCCTCTTGCTACCGTGACAACGAAATTTCCCGAATACGGGATGAATACAGTTATCCAATCCAATCCACATGTTTTAGACCAAATTAGAACTTATTGTGGGAACTCACGTCCAGTGTTTTCAAACAGAACCTTGTCATTAAGGCCCAGGCGCAACTCGGGCATGCCGGACAGGAAGACTCGCATCTTAATGGAGCCGACAATTTCACTTCGTAGGACGTTGCCATTGGCACTGACCTGACAAATAGAAGTAGTACAGGGAGGGACAAATTAAGACAGGAGACAACACATAACAAAATTGCCCAAAATTATAACAATCTGCTCTTACCAGGAGGTTGACCGATTCGATGACATCCAAGAAAACTTCATTTTTCCTGTGCTTGATGCCCTCTGAGCGCCAGGAGACGGCGTTGGTGACAGTGGCGGGTGGGCGGGGGGCGCCCGTGTCCAGCTTGTGCCCTTCCTGAGTTATATACCTGAAAAGGAGACAATATGGCATTAACCTGACGGGAGGTGGTACAGTTTATGACATTGACCAGGATGCATTGCATTGTGGGATATCTCACTCTTGCAGAATCTTGCTGTCTGTGGTCTGCGGGTAGCCAAAGTCCATCAGCTCATCCATCAGCTCGTATATGATGACAAAATTATCCCGGATACTCTCTTCCTCCAGTTCTTTGAAATACTCAGAGAAAACCTTGAGGTGGACAAAACAATCTTTAGAAAATATTCAGATTGTTACATTACAAAATGCAATTCTTACCTGGACAATTTTATACAAAAAGGAGAACACCAAGGAAACACTTGCATTTTTCTTGGATGTTGCCACCACTGAAGAAATGCAGGTCAAGAAAAATGTAAACATTGAAGTACAAAATGGACTTTCTTCTCAATTTGCGTACCGTATTTTCACGACTATAAGGCACACATAAAAGTCTTATATTTTCTCCAAAATAGACAGGGCGCCTTATAATCCAGTGCGCTTTATATATGGACCAATACTAAAATTGTTATCACGATAAAATAAAATGAATCAGTCGATAGGGTACACCGACTCTACTATTTTCCCGTAGACAAAGTACTGCGCAGTGACTGCTGGGATATGTAGTAGTTCTTTTGTCAATACACCCAATGGATTGTGGCCTGTATACATCGACATCAATACAGCTTGACGAAGCATGGAAAGCACCGTTGGAAAAGTTACGCTAGCTACCAGCTAGCTACTCTTTGTGAATGGATTGTGGCTGCCTGGACGAACGTATAAAACTCAGCGTTTTCGATGACTCATTTGGACAATTGTTCAATTCGGACAAAGAAAATTAGGACTTTGATGGATTTGTGGGTGATGATGACGTGAGTAAGTTGTAAAATGGCTAAATAAAGTACAACCGAACTCAGTTTTGCTTCCGTTGCCTTTTTAAAAACGTGTTTTTAGCGTGTGGGTGTAGCGTGCAAGAACTATATATCCCAGCAGTCACTGCGCACCGGAAACCGGAAAAAAGGAGTCTTGGGCTGCTTCCGGTAGCCAGCGCTATTGCGGTTAGATATTCATATATAATATATATGCGTCTAAAAAAACGGTGCGTCCTTTGTGTGTTTAAAATACAGAAATAGCACTCGTTACTGACACTGCGGCTAAAAATACGATGCGCCATATAGTCGTGAAAATACGGTATATACAGTGTTGTTGTTTTTTCCTAAGCAAGGTTGTTCACGGTGAAAAAAGTGTAATGAAACAAAGCAAAAAACTATTTTGAGAAGGAGCCAAATACTTTTTCAAGCATGGTTCTCATGTTCTAATGCAATTATGCTTTCCGTGCATGACAATACGAAGTGAAAGGATACGGTAGAGGTTATTATGTTTAATCCACATAAAGCGGACACCGCCGTGGGCCAGGATGGGGGACAGTGTCCCCTCTTCCTCTTTGTCCATCAGGAGGCTCATGAAGTGCTCGATCTCAGACATATCGACATCGCCGCGGTAGTTACGGCACACCAGCACCTGACAGAAACAATCCATATTTAGTCTTAATTATGATAGAAATGTGAGCAATGTTAAGTCCTCATACCCGGTAACACATTTTTTTATTGTTTTTTTACAAATCCATTCAGTAGGAATTGTATTAAAATAGATTAAACAATTATTTGATCGATTGTGCATGGCTGCCATTTGACATTCTAATGTACACCTGCTATATCTTTATATAATAATAACTATATATTTTTAGGGCAAGCAAAATTTGTCATTTATATATTCCTTGTAAATCCCTGAAAAACTAAATGAAATGCGCTATTTTTTGCAACATGGAAATAAAAAAGTAGTCAAATAAAGATTAGATCTTTCGACTCTATACGAGCCTTTTAATAGAAAATTAATTAGTGGTTTATTTTGGCCTGGTGTGTGCATCCTACTGGTTTCATTTTCCAAGACGGATGTAACAGCTGTCAGTTTATTGGACGTGTTTTTTTAAGCCTTGACATCACTCCGGTAAGCGTTTGACGCATACTATTCACAAAACCATTCCGATATTAATTTTGTATTCCCTGGCATTATTTGTAATCCACGCGACAGTATTAGCGATGGGCCGTTATCCACGTCGCATTAAGATGTCAGTGAGGAAAGCGTTAGCTAGCAGCGGCTAGCTCGTTAGCTTAAAGGCTAATGCTAGCCAGCCGGCCCCGTTATGGATCTCTCTTTCTTTACCTTTCCTTTTAAATCCAAGACGTAGACGGCACTCGCAGACATTTTGATTTTCTTTTCAAGCAGGACGCCTCGTCCACACCGATGATAGTTTGTTACGAGGGGAAAATTAAATTCAGGCGTTCATTCATAATACTTGGCTATAATACAAGGTGTGTGGCATATCCGCTTTTTCTCGAACAATTCAGCTCCCCCTGTTGACTAGGATGAAAGATACTCAATAATATACTAAAATATATTACACACCCTTATATATATGTATATAAATTGGCTATATTTGCCAATACCTTAGTTACACGTGGAATAATGTTTATCACATGCTCTGCACATAATTCAACAAAAAATATTAAATTTTTATCTTTTTTATGTTTAATTGTGTTATTTATCATAATATCGTGTGTAAAAACAAACAAACAAGTGGTTCATTTCTTAAATTTTAAGGCATGGGAAATGTACAATGTTATATTATCAGTTCAGTACACTGCAGTAAAAAGAAAAGCAGTACTGGTCCTAAATTGTGAAAATGATTGAGAGCTTATATTCAAAATTATAAATAAGAAATAAAATGTAATCAGATATATGGGTAATTATTTATATTACTTTGAGAAATAAATTAAAGTAGTTTATATTTTAAACTACGTAACTTGACATGGTTACAAATCACACTTTCAATGTAATCTTCTCCAAACTGCTATAATACAAATGCGTGTTTTTCTTTGTCTCAGGTTTTCAGCACGGGAAGAATGTGGAGAAATATGAAAAAGTATGTGAACAAGTAATAATAACGCCCCTGTTTGATTTTTAACAGGTCTTTCCTGTGCTTGCTTCAGTGCCAACAACGCACACTGAGCTGAACTGCATCATGTTTCACAAAGCATCAAGAACCAAGTAAGATTTTTTTTTAAAGGCCTAAAGTAGGAAGAAAAACAAATAAGCTGAATTTGACTTTGAAAAGAGAAAATGGTTTCCAGCCGATTATCGCATGATTTGTACTAAAACTGCAGCTCTACATAGCTTTCGAACTTTACCTTATCGTGTTCTCTCGTGGCCTGACCGTTGCTTAGAATTGGAAAACTACATAGGAGCAGCTTAATATAAATTTAAAAAAATAGGTAGCAGCCCACAAAATGTTTATTGTGTTATTGATTAATTTTTAACCTAAGTTAACAAAGCACCACAAATTCCATGAAATAGCACATTCTCCATAATGGTACTCGTTCGTTTGGTCGCCGGTCTTTTGGTCGCCCGGAAGGTTATTGATAATTACCATTTAAATCGTTGCTCAAATTCCCTAAATACAAACTGCGAATTATTATTTAGTCAAACTTAATGCCCTATTAATTATTAGGCTAAAGAAAAGCTCCAAATTTCCCGTACTTTTACTGTTTTTTGTTGGAGAACTCGTTAAGACCCTGACTGACGTAGCTTCTTAAAGGGACAACCGACTGTCTAACTTATAACTATGCCTTTTCTTGCTACTGTCACAATGAAATTTCCCGAATACGGGATGAATAAAGTTATCCAATCCAATCCAATGTACATACAAACTCTTATACACTCACACGTCGGCTCAGTGAAACTGCTCAGGGCCATTGTTGGCTTTTATCGATGCGTAGACCGTGTTGTTTTACCTTGTTTTGTCGCCGGTCTTTTGGTCGCCCGTTGTTTGTGTCCGGGCGACCAAAAGACCGGCGACCAAAAGACCGGCGACCAATCGACCACACACGCTCCATAATATAGTATATGCCTTTTTAATGAATAGTTCTCCAGCAGTGTCAATGCAAACAGCATTATTAGATTGTTAAGTTGGCATAATAAAGACCTGTTTTGCTTTGCAGATTCTATAGTAGCCAAGACTGTATATGCTGTCTAAAATAACTTGCAATGCAATACAAAGGCAGTAAGGCCATCTAACACCTAATGGCTTGAAGATCCTTTCAGCTAAGGCGCTCCAGTGGGAAGAGTGGGCCTCTTCAAAAGACATTTGTCCGTGCCAAGATGGACTATTAACATTGCAGAACACCACTGGATAGTTGCATGGTCCTAGCCAAATATAACTTGATATACTGTATCAGGGAATCCCTGTCTGAAGGGCATAGAGCCAAAATAAGTTGAGATCTCATTTGAATTGAGCTGCAATTTTGTGTCCAGACCACATTATCTTCATTAAGGAGTCTTGTTCGGGTCTCTTTTGAGGAGACTATATTTTATTGGCACCAAATTTTTTTGTTTCTAATTTTGTTTTTATGGGGGAGATGCTTGCTAAATTTCCAGGCTGTAGAAAAATGCACTGTGACTGGGAATATTTTCCGATGTAAACAAATCAAACTAATGGTATTCAGGTTTTATATAATAGCAAATAATTCATATTGTGCTCATTCAGTTCTGCTTATCTGTATTGCTTTCTAAAAAAAGATAAACTGGGAAAAATGGGAAGGATTAAAGCTGTTATACAATAGGAAACATTCTGAATGGAAGACAAAGTGCTCATATTTTCCTGAAAAACAAAGGGTAACATTTGTTATGCAATACAATATTTATTATTTGCCATCATTAGAGAATTTCAATGGTGTGTACTTCATCAATTTGTGACAAATAAGTTACCTGATTGATTCCTAAAATGAAAAGCTTTAACGTATTTTATAATTTTACAATTATTTTCCTTTTGTGTCCATGCTAATTTATGATTTTTTCTTTAAATTCATTAAAAAAAAATAACTTTTAAAAAGGGCATAATTATAATGTATTTCCAATTGTATTCAATTTAAAATATATATTAATTGTATTTATTCATGAATATATATATTTAAAAAAATACTTGAAAAATGATACAATCACCATTATTATTGTGACTGGGACATCCCATTTTAAGTCATGTAGGCTACACTTTTTTATTTTTTTTTACCAAAAGTTAATATGGTGGCTTACATCACCAAAAAATGTCCACGTATGGCAGTTCTATATGCCGTTAACTATTTTTTTGTCCTACCAAAAATACTTTCCCCCCTATAAAGCCTGAATGAGCAGTATCTCTCTGTTTTGGTCTTCTTCCTAAAAAAAAAAGACAATCTTTACTTTCCTAAAAAAAAGTACAAATAGTAATAATAGGGTGCAGCCATGTCTTTTGTGTCCATAAGTCTTGCTCACGTCTGGCATCATCGTTTGTCACTGTATAATTTGCAGACAGGGTTGATGACGTGTTTGTTGACTTTGTGCACAGGTGCTGTTAATTCTTTTTTTTATTTTGGCAAGTATTTCTGAAGGAAACATAAGACGCATTTGCATGTTCTTATGAACACTGGCTCCCCCCATTTCAAACATAGCGAGACTCTCCGACAATACGCTCCCAAGACGATCCTGTGGCTTTTTGGGGGAGTTTTTGACCATATAAGGAGAAGAGAAGTTCAGACAAGCTTGCCTGTGGGAGGGTTCTCTGTTCTTAACCTCAACATCTGATTTCTCTCTCCTCCCATTTGCTTTGCTTGTGAGCTCCCAAAGACTTCTTACTCTTCTTGCAGTGATAAAAACCATAGACAATGTGAAGATAAGAATTGCGACGATGGGTTTTTTTAAATTTCCCTGAAGGGTTTCTCACAGTCATTTTGCAAGCGTGTTTGTTTGCGTCCTGGTGGTATTGTGAATGACCAAATAAGGCACCGAGCTCATAAAGTGAGTTCATGTTTGAGAAAGTGAGCTTGCGCCACTGATATTTATGACTTCATGCTTAGTTTGGAGTGCGTCCTCAGGCAATGTTGTCGTCTCGAGCGGCCAAAAGTCAAACTCAGACCTAATGTTTGCACACACATAGTTTCAGAGTCAAACATACATACACAGGAAAAAAAAAAAATTCTACACACAGTACTACAGTGCAGACTGTCGCCTAATGATAATAAAATCATTGGATTGTTAATGGCTTCGCTTATCGTTCACGTGGAGTTTTTAATACATAAAGGCATTTTAGTTGATACGAGTTCAATACATTTATGAGTGCAGGACATGAGAGTCACCCATTTCAACATGCTGTAAGTTCCAAAACAACAACAACAACAAAAAACTGCATACCAATTTTTCTTATCAAGATGAAACAGAAAAATAATGTCAATTCTAATAACAGGAATAACATTTTAAAAAAAACGTTTCATTGCCATGTTTCTAAATGTTTAACTGGCATAAAAGTGGGAAAATCTGCTAAAATTGGGTAGCAATAACAATGAAATTAAAAAGCATGTCATGCATGTGTAATGACATGTTAAAACACAACAATACAAAACTTTGAATCGTGGAAGTAAAAAAAAATAAATACATATATAGTATTTATATATACATAAATAAGAAAATGCCAAATTTGACATTCACTGTGATTGTGTATGATGTTGGAAGTCTAATGTTTTTACGACGTCAGAAGAGAAATTGTTAGAATTCATTCTTACAGGCGACGACATGTGGAATGCCAGTTGATATTGAGATATATCACTTATACGGTAACAAACCACTCTTTTAATAAGCTTTATTTTTAGCATGGGGTGCAGCTTGCACATATGAGCCGAAAGACAACACACAAGAAACACTGGCAATCTAATGTTACACACACTCACACATGTTAACTTCCTGCTTGCAATAAGACTTAGTCACAGTTTCTCTTCCCATTCCCTCGTACAATAAACACGAGAAACCGGACAATTCCCAACAGTTGACAAAAAACTTCCCGCAAAGCCTTCGCCATCAAATAAACAAACAATAGCTCGCATCTTCCTATCAGGAAAACCAACGATAGGTCACCGCTAAATAGACAAACATTGAGCCCATCAAGTAGTCACTACATAAGGTAAAAAAAAATCCACAAAGATCTACCAACGTATCGCCTATTTGATTGTTTGTCATTTTTTAGGGTCAAATTTTAGCTTTTAGCTTTAGATTGGGTGTCTCTTGTCGTCAATGTCGTTTTCTATGCTGGTGTAAGTTTTCTGGAGTATGATTTCTGGATTTTCAATTTCATTACAGTAGTACTTACTGTTACTACTACTTTATTTTCTCTATTTCTTTTGTCACGTACTGTTCTGCGTGATCTCCAAATGGCTACTACTTTAAACACAAGGATAACATAAAAAATATAGAAAATTGGCAGCACATTGTAGTACGTACTTGTATTTAGAAATATGTCCAGCGGGGGGCAGCTCATGCCCTTGTTATTCCTAAATTAATGTTATCTGTAACGGGCCGTGTATGTCCCGCGGGCCGAGGTTGAAAAACATGTACACACACGATCGGGGGGCGGGGCGAGCGCGCGAATCCCGTTTCGGCGAAACGTCCCTTTGGCAAACTGTCCGTCGGCCAAACATCCGTCGGCGAAACGTCTTTCGGCGAATCGTCCGGTCACGATTGAGTACTAATGTTAATAGCCAAAACTGTATAGAACATAAATCCTGCAACAACAACAACAGTCTTTTGCAGTTCCTGGAAAAAAGATCTAAATAAAGAGCAGGAAAGTAGTCATTTGCTTCATTGCGTTTACGTTTGAAGTCGCCATGCTATGAAATAAGACAGGAGCTTTTCTTCACACTGGCACAGATTGTTTTTTTCCACCCGGAATGAAAGATATGTCTTTTCTAACCAACGCTGGTATTAACATCAATCTCCACATTTCCAAGCCAGAACACATGCAGCAAAATTAGGGGGGGTGGTTGAATTGAGCTGTGGTCCAAATAAGGTTATGCGCTGCCAAAACATCTCCACCATGTTGCTCCTCCAGAAGCGTTTGAGAAGTTTATATTAGGGAGGGAGGGAGGGTTGCAGAAATATATGTAGAGTAGAGTAAGGGTGGACGCGGAGGGGAGGGGTGTACATGTCAGGGTTGTCACTGGGGGGATCGAGGTTGTCTCCACTTTAAATCACAGGCAGCTCCAGCAGACCTTCATATTTGGCATCCTCCTCCTCTCCTGAGCTCAGCTCTCCTCTCCTACTCTTTCCTCACTCCTGTCTTTATTTCCTGTGCCTTCGCTCCATTCGAAATCCATTTTTTCTCCCCTCAACAGAAGCGTGAAAACCCAAAACCCATCGCCATGGAGGCCATCAAGAAGAAGATGCAGATGCTGAAATTGGACAAGGAGAACGCTCTGGACCGGGCAGAACAGGCCGAAACGGATCAGAAGTCGGCTGAGGAGAAATGCAAATTGGTGGGTATTATTTCATGGTCAAGGTATTTTTGCTAAGAGAAATTATCGCTACATTGTTAGCAATGTTAGCAGAATCAAATTGACTGATTCCATCCTTAAACAAAGCCTCCCTTAATTGCAAGAATACAATTGGCTCGCAATTGTCGACTGAGAATGCAACTTTTATTCAGACTCAAAAATTAAATCTGTCGAGTAATTATTCGGTGCATAATATATTTATGAGAAATATTTTTCCCTTCAAGTAGATGCCACCGTTTTTCTATTGAAGGTAGAAGAGTAAGTGAAATTAATTTTAATTTGCTTGCCCAATTTAGACATTAAAAAGATGGAGTCATTTTTAACAGAAAATATATTGAATTGAAATGGTCTGAATTGAATTAAATGCTTTTTATTGTTATACAAGTATAATGAGATTTAAAGCTGCACCACAAAGTGCACAAATGACAACAAACAGACAAATAAATAATCAATCAATAATAACAATAATTTAGAGTATAGAAGAAACGCAGAGGGAAACGGGTTGCACATTAATTGCCATCAATAGCAAGAAAAGTGCCAAAAGTTCCAATATAAACCCACCGAATTGTATGTAATCAATAATACATTATCACAACAACATATCAAACAGCTTTTCAGGTCCACATGACATAAAATGAATGACAAAATCCTCTTTTCTGAACCGCCAACAAATCTTTATTAAAAAAATCCTTATAATAAACCCCTTTTCAATCCTAAAACCTCATTTTGTAGGGACTTTTGTTTACGTGCTGACATTAACGCGTTAACAGCTGAAGTCACCAAGGTATCACCCACTTAAATAAAGGTATCCCTCAAATAGACAACCCCCCTCCTAAACTAAACACCAACAACTTGTGAAGCACATCAACGGATTAATTACATTACGGAGACCAGGTGCACTTTGTGGTCCGGTTCGAGTGGCGATTTAATCTCCGAGTAGATTGATACGCGGACATTCCGCAACATTGCGGACATTCCGCAACATTGTGCGCGCCCCACTTCGCCGGCGGGCCACTCGATAGGACCGAAGCGGAAAGCAGGGACGAAAGATTATCCCCGAAGTGGCTAAAAAAAGACAATTACTGCTCTGTGGGAGATGGTGTCAACTGTGTGGTCTGCCAGGAATGACAGAGAGGCGCAAACAAAGCCAGAAGCCTCAATCAAATCAAATGTAAGACCCCCAACCTCCCCAAGGAGTACCCCATTGCCCACCTAGCTCATCTTCCACATAGAGAGGAGTCAGCATGAAATACTAGACGAGAGAGCTTTTATTTGCGCTTTCTTAGCTATTCTCGGACAATCTCAGGAGCGCGGCAGATGGCAAAAGATGCCATTAACAGCCACCAGCTGTAGTTTAGTCACTTTACTCGTAGAGGGTCAACCCCAGTCCTGGTGTACCCCCCCCAAACCTGCCATTGGCCCGCTGGATTTTCTGATATGTTGGCAGCGTTAATCTGCAACCATATGATGAGCCAAATTAGCACATGTTGTATCTTGCAGGCTTTTAGCAAAGTATGTTCGCCAATTATGTGCAAGTGACCACTTTATGCAAAAAAATACAATAATAAGTGGATTAGATTGGAAAAATAAACTTTTGCCCGAGTAAAGCTTGAAAATGTTTAATACAGCTCATAAAGATAACTCGCTAAAAGTTAGCAGCCTTTAGCTCTTATGCTAAACTGTCTTTTACTTCAATACTTGGTTTTAAATACGATATTTGTACTATATGGAGTTGCACTAGTCAAATAATGTACAATGAAAGAGAAAATATATTTATGATGTACTGGGTATAAGTTGCATTTTTGGGGGCAGTGTTTTAAATTTATCAGAAAGAATAAACATTACATGTTAAAGTAATAGTAAGGAAAATAGACACCAGTTAATGTAACATATAAACAGTTTTTGGGGAAATACAACCTGAAAAATACAACATAAGAAGCTGTGGGTGGTCAAAGTGAAAAAATATCAGACATATAGACTAAGTTGCATTTGAGTATAAGCCAAAATCTGATTAATGTGTGACTTATACTCCGGAAAATACGGTAGGCATTTTTAAACCCCATCGAGTATGTACTTTTGCATGAAATCCATGCAAGCCTAGAAACTACCCGTTCTCCTGGTAAATAAATAAAAAAGACAACACAAAATTTTGGGAGGAAAATGAACCCCTACTTCACTTGAAGTTGATCAAATACGTGGCGAGTACTGCTGTCGCTACTTTATGATGTGACGACAGACGATTCGCTCTGGTTACTTTCACGATTTAGTGACCCATAGTAAAACCTGATCCATCTTTCAGCTGGAGGATGACCTGCAGGCTCTGCAGAAGAAGCTTAAGGGAACAGAAGATGAACTGGACAAATACTCCGAGGCCCTGAAGGACGCTCAGGAGAAACTGGAGCTGTCGGAAAAGACGGCCGCTGACGTGAGTTGGCCCGATGCAATGCTATGCTATCCCATGCTATCCCAGGCGCATTTTCCACACCGCCAAAGTTCTCGTCTCCTGACAAAAAGTATCGATAACCGCATTTGCAGATGGGCCCCAAAGTCAAAGTATCGAATGTAAACGCAGATGCTTAAATTCAAACACAGCATCCGCCTTTTTTTTGAATCCTCACTTTTACTGTCAAATTTCATTTTGAATATTCATTATATATGAAACAAGCGCAATATTGTGTTTAAATGAATGAGAATGCAAAATAGTAGAACAGACGGAAAACATACACAAAATGGTGCTCATTCAAATACTATTGTAAAGTAAACATTCACATATATAAAGTTTCCAACATTAATGTGACCTCAAATTAGCCGAAAAAATCTTGTACACTATAAACTATACTATAAAGAAAAGTGGAAAGAAAAAATGAATGGCAATTTTGCAATCAAGAGCAAGTTCTACTCTATAATAACTAAGCAAAACTGTGCATAAGCACATTCAAATTGATGTTAAATGGGAGTCAGCGCACATTTGGATCCAATTAAAGAACCTTTGATTGATGCCAAATCAAGTTTGGCTGTTCACACAGGCTTTTCTTGACATTGTTTCTGGTTTCTGACAGAAGCCTTTAAGGTTTAAGGTTTTGTACTCACACTGACTGCTATTTTCAACTATTTATAATTCCATCTGCTTTGAATCAGCTCAATTGGAGGCACTTTAAAAAGTGAACGCTTGTATGCTGGCTGACATTTGAATTTAGTTTGAAAGCGTTTGTTTAATTTTGGATAAACCGTGTGAGGATGTGCATATTTGTGCCAATACATTTTCTTCTTTTTAATCATGGTAATAGATTAGAAGTATACATGGACCATTTGAACAATTGTGATATAAGCGAATGTATCGTGGTAGATTAAAAGAAAGAAAAAAAACATTCTAAAGTCAAATATTACAATATTTGGTTTAATAAAATATAGTTGGGGTAGAAGAAATAATTGACAGAATGTAACAGAATAAAAAATGAAGCACCTTTACAATATTTTGTGATACATATAACTAATTATAGTTGAAGGATAATAAATTAAAAATTAATAAATAAATAACAACGAAATAACGTACGCTGGAATGGGGAATTCCATTGAGTAATATTTAAGCAACATAGTGTGAAAACTGTGTTTAGCAAGAAAATAATGACTTTCTAAAAAGTCAAATAAAATATTTAATATGAAAAAAATAATACTCATCTTTGAATTAAGTAAAAAAAATCTTTTTAAATTGTCAGTATTCACTTCAAAGGCAAATACAGTGTAATTAAAAAGAATAAATACATTTTTAAGGTAAAAAAAAGTATTAGATTTTGAACCAAAATATTTAAGGAAAAAAATTATCTAATTCAAAAATATATATTTTTTCTTTACTTGCTTGAAAAACAATAATCTTCAGTTTTTATTGAAATTATTTTTATTTTCCCTTCCACAATGCTGACAATAAAAAAGAATAAATACATTTGTACGGTAAAAAAAAAGTATTAAATTCCGAACCAAAATATTTACGGAAAAAAAATATCTTATTAAAAAAAATGTATATTTTTTCTTTTTTCTTTACTTGCTTGAAAAATAATAATCTTCAGTTTTTGTTGAAATTATTTTTATTTTCCCTTCCACAATGCTGACAATACAGTTTAGCAACATGTAGCCGAGCAGTTGTTCCTTTGTGTTGCAACGCCAAACAAACAATCAAAGAAAATAATTGAGACGAGCTGTCTCTTTCCGAAAGAGCGGAGCAGCCACAGGCACCCTTTTTTTGCGAGTTCTTGGCTCTTTTTTGTGTCAAGCGCAGACGAAAAGTGGGCCAGCCTGCAGTTGAGCAAGAATGCTCGGAATGCAGGCTAAAGCAAACACGCTGCAGAGTCCAATGAAATCAACGTTCAGGCCTTATTTGGAGCAGCCATTACTGACTTGCACTCCAGTCTCACTCAATATAAACTGCAGTGAAGAACCTCGGTGTCAAAGTTCAGTTTCAAATCTACCAAGCACAAAAAAATATATATCTTCATATCGTTCTGTTCCGGGATAGGCTCCGGCACCCCCGTGACCCCTGTGAGACTAAGCGGATACAACAATAAAAAATGAACGAATGAGATAACAACACGGAAAAGTCTCAAGACACTTTTGAGTGTACAGGAAGTCAGACATTTTGATTTGAAGCAAAATGTAGCCACCGTTTCTAAGACTCGACATGAAAAAAGGGGCGTGGGGGCTCAGTTCCTCATTCTGTGGAGAACGATGACAAACGGCAATAAAGCAACCGAGATAAGGCGTGGGGGTAAATGGGTGAAATGGTACGGGGATAATGGTCTGCCACAAATCTGTGGAGGATCAACAAATCCTCTTGAATGAGGATTACAACAACAAAAAAGACCCCCTCTTCCCTGCAACTCCTAACATGATCCAATCCTATTCTTCACCTAACCTAGACAAAAAACGTCACTCCTCTCCCATGAATCAGCTACTGAATCATATCAAACGCCCCCCCTGCCCCAAAACACACCCCCTTAATCAGAAGACAAAAATGCATTGGCCTTATAAGTCCAAACTTGCCAAACTACTGTGCTCTCACTCCCATTTCAATGGACTTTGCTCACCTTTTTTGTCTCTGCGCATGCGCACGCTCTACACCCAAAAGCACTTCCTCCCCTCGACGCCACCGGATGACGTCACCCAAGCGCAAACTCTTCCCAGGATTGGAGGAATTTTGCCATAAATTTTCCCCCCGATGGCTTCTCTCCTCCCTCCATCCCTCCCTCCTTTGCACATCTCCACACTTCCCGCAACGTCCCTTATTTCCTGCCCGGGGAGGAGCAGAAAAAGCAGAGAAAAAAAAGTTTTCCGCACGAAAAAAAAAAGTTTTGGTGGAAAGACCTACTTGCCCGAGCGCAATTCGGTTTTCAGGGCGATCGCAAGCCGCATCGTGTAGTCTGTTAAGTTCTCTTATTTGTCGGGATATTCGAGGAGAATCATGGAGACCGTAAAGAAGAAAATTCAAGCCCTGCAACAGCAAGTTGATGAGGCGGATGAACGCGCAATGGCCGTCCAAAGGGAGCTGGACACGGAGAGGGAGCTCCGCGAAAAAGTGAGAATCTCACCCAAGAAATTTTACAAATAATTGCCCCTATTCCCGAGTTTTCGAAAGACTTTTTCGTCCAGAAACGAGCGTTTGTTTAAGATGCGTTTACGTCTGAATGGAGTTTTCCTGAGGAGGCCCCACCCTATCATGCTTGTAGACATATCTTTAATTGTTGAAATTTCATGGGGGTGAAAGAGCACTCTGAGACCGTTTCCTGAATCATTTGTGGGCTGTTATGCAATGCGAAGTTTTACTTCATTCAAATGGAATGTGGACTATTGATCGATGTTCAGAGGGGGAAAAAACGGATTCACTTGAAGGGGTCTAATCAGGGTTTAAATGTGAAGAAAATCTTTAAGAAATGCTTCTGATGTTTTACCTTAAAATATTGAAATCCAGGGATTGTCCCCTTACCAATTGAATTGGGGGAAAAATATAGACGATGGAGGTACATTATACTGTATGTTAAAAAAACAATGATAATGTTTGCAATTTTAACTAAATAATTCATGTCAGTCGTATTTTTAAAAAAAATATTTCTAATGCCATGTACAATATTTACAACAAAAATTATAATGCAATTATATTTATTATTATTTTTATTTTTAGCTGTTTACTTGAAAAATATAGAATATTTTTGTGAACATTTTTTTTTAAATTTGTTATATCTATATCTTTCATTTTTAAATTCTTGCCTCGTCATTGATCCAGCATGACATCTGACAACTCATCCAAAATAATAAGAACACACTGGTCGTGTAAACGATAAATAATTGCTCCAAATGAAAATATTGGCTCATTTTGAAACTAGACATTAGTTAACACACATTTTACTTTAAATTTCAATCCCCAAAAGTTTAGCCTAGCATCCCAAATGAATACCCTGGCTGAAACAGGAAGCTGTGTTATCAGCTTTGCAGGAAACAGGCCTCCTGAAAATGTAGAGTAGGATGAGGGAGAGGAGTGGGTGAGGGGGGTGGGGGAGCGTGGTGAGTGAGGGAACATGCCAGCTGTGCCTCTTAAGGTTACATCACCAGCAGTCATTATTTGTAGGACATCTGCAGTAGGTCAAGCTGCAGGAGTTCCAAGCGATGTTCTCCATTTGCATAAAAAAACACCTGTGGAAGAGGGATACGAATGAGTACTTGGTATTGGTCCCCGCAATGTTCTTCCTCAGACAAAGCCATATTTCCTGGTCCAAGTGTGACATCTGCCTCCCTTTTACTGCTTACAGGCGGAAGGCGATGTGGCGTCCTTGAACCGCAGGATCCAGCTGGTGGAGGAGGAGCTGGACCGAGCCCAGGAGAGGTTGGCCACGGCCCTCCAGAAGCTAGAGGAGGCTGAGAAGGCAGCTGATGAGAGCGAAAGGTGGGGTAAACGACCCAGCAATGTAAAAAAAGACCCTTTTTGTGGGGGAAATTGAACTAAATTGAATGCTTCTACTGTCATTAGACACGTTTAATGAGATATAGCATTGGATTGGATCACTTTATTCATCCCGTATTCGGGAAATTTCATTGTGACAGTAGCAAGAGGGTGAGAATGCAGATACAGGAAAGGCATAGTTACAATTTAGAAAATACAGTCGCAAAGGCTGCAGAACAACAACGCAAAAGCACAAAGTGCAAAGCAAAGTATATGGGATCATTAAGAATCACCAAATCAAAATTTTGTAGATGCTGGACAGGGTAGGTAGGGGGCAGTTGATGATCTTTTGGGCTGTGTTGCAGTCTGAGTATGCCGTGAGGAGAATTTAGACATATTTTACAATGTTGCAATTTTCAGGGGCATGAAGGTGGTGGAAAACCGAGCCATGAAAGATGAAGAGAAGATGGAGATCCAGGAACTGCAGCTTAAGGAAGCCAAACACATCGCGGAGGAGGCTGACCGCAAATACGAGGAGGTGCGAGAAACAAATCATGAGCTTTGCGGTTCGTTTGTGTGGTGTAGTGTTAACCAATGGAACCGTATTTGTCTGGACAGGTGGCCCGCAAGATGGTGATCCTTGAGAGTGACCTGGAGAGAGCAGAGGAGAGGGCAGAGGTTGCAGAAGTGTAAGAAAGATAATGTATTTGTTTTTGTTTTTTTAATATTTTTGCGTACTTTACTGGATCGAATGATTGCTGCCATCTTTCCCAGTCAAAACGGATTGGATGTTCATCACCATAAAGCTAGCCAATGAGTTAGATCCTAAGTCATTAAATAAATTTTAAAAGAAAGTATTTTTTTTTTTTTACCCGATTCCGATCCTTTAAAGATGATGAGATCGGGCACGATTTCCAATCAGATGATCGGAACTGGGACATTGCTAATATGGGTCTTAAATAGATCTTTTTCAAAGTGTTTCCGATCTGCAATTCAGTGCTATAAACATCAAAGGACCGTTCTAAATGTTTTTTGACTCACGAAAACTTATCTTAACGTTGTTTTATTCCGCCCTCACAGTAAGTGTAGCGATCTGGAAGAAGAGCTGAAGAACGTCACCAACAACCTGAAGTCTCTTGAGGCCCAGTCTGACAAGGTAAGTGTTTAAAAAATGAATAGACTGATAGGTTCATTAATAGATATACTTTAATAAAAGGAGAGACATCGTAGACATAATCTAGCAATAACTTGCAACCGGAGCATTCTGAAGAAAGGCATCCTTTGCTGTCCATTTAGTCGCACATAATCAAAACACTTAAGGTTATCTTATTCAAACAATTGCATAAGCTAACCAAATAACACAATTAAGGTCAAAAAACAACCAACAACAACTGCGTAAGAATTTGCACAAGTAAGCATAATAATTTCCATAAAAGGTGAAACGAGCGACAGTATTTTAAAAGAATATCCAAGTATTTTCGGAAGTTGATTCGATTATCGCCATCTGCCGGAATCCAAGTCAAAGCAATTTAAGAGTCCTTCACAGATCTTCATTGCGAACTCCGATCAACAGTCCTTGGCCCGGGACTGGGTGATCTGTCAGGTCAATAGTCCTCAAAACAATTAAATGTCCTTGGGGGCCAGCTGCAGGGGGGGGAAGTGTCCTTGTTATACTGAGCTTTCGTCTGCTTATAATGATTAATGTATCACATATAATGATTAATATTCCATACATCCATATAATGATTAATATGCACATATATAATAATATCCCAGAATAACCCCAACATAGACAGAGAATAATTGTTTCAGCACTATTGACAGTTAAAGGTGTCCAATCCGTTTGATTTGGGAGGCCTAGCAATGATTATTTGCTTGCATGATAAACTGGAGCATCAAAAATTTGCTGATGATCTGTTTTCTTGTCCCTGCAGTATTCGGAGAAGGAAGACAAATACGAGGAGGAGATCAAGGTCCTAAGTGATAGACTTAAAGAGGTTAGTGATTGGCTGAATTCTTCTTTCACGGTAAGTCAATTCTGGCTCTCGGATTCATTTTTTTTTTTTGTTCCTTAAAGGCGGAAACTCGCGCGGAATTTGCGGAAAGGACAGTGGCCAAGTTGGAAAAATCCATAGATGACTTGGAAGGTTTGTCTTTTCACAAAGTTTCTTGGATGTGCCACCTTTCCTTCTCCTTTTCCTCCTTCTTAACCTGACCTGTCTTTTTCCCATTTCTGCTTTTTCCCTCCCTCTCTGATCCTGCTTATTTATCCACCTACCATCTGACCTGCAGACGAACTGTACAATCAAAAGCTGAGTTTCAAGTCTATCAGCGAGGAGCTGGACCATGCCCTCAATGATATGAACACCTTGTAAACAAAAGCTCAATTTTCACTTTCAGTCTTCTTGTCTCCTATGGTGGGGAAGCTCTTTTTTTCTTTTTAGATCACTTTTTTCCTTCATAAAGCTGAATAAAAACACTATCTCTTTTACCTTGTTTCCAGGTTTCTGCTTTTCACATATTTCTAAGTGAATTAATCCTATTTGATTGTTTTTTTTTATTGTTGTTATTCCAGAATTTGTCCATATCTGACCCTTTATTTCTACCCTATTGCAGATAATCTATCGCATGCAAAAGAGGAAAACATAGGAATTCACCGAGTCCTGGACCAAACATTGCAGGAGCTTAATAGCTTGTAAAAACACCACCAAGAAGAAGAAGAAGAAGAAGGTCCTATAAGTTTTAATAAAAGAGAAAACATTCCATCCGATGCATTGCTTTCAGCCCAACAATAACCACAAGAACAAAAACATTTCGTCCTTTTTTATATTTATGCCCACTTATTTCTGCCCCTTTTCCCTTTTTTATTACGGTTTTGGGTCCATATAATAGGAAATTTTGGTGCTGGAAGATTTTGTCGAATAAAACCTGACAACGATGACAATCATTCTGTTGTTGTTTATTAATGAATCTCAGTATATTTGTGCATTAGGTGGCGCATCTTTTAGTCATTGAAACGTGGATTACGATACAAATGTATTATTCTTCATGGGTAAATGTTTTATTCCTTCTTGATTAGGTTGCACTTTTGCATTATTGGTGGGATATAGTAAACTACAAATCCTTTGTTGTGCAGATTTTTTTCTTGAATATTTCTTTGTTCTTTTTCTGCCTGCATTTCAGAAAAATCTACTTTACTTTTGCTCCCTTAAATCAAATTAAATTTTATTTTTCAATCTCAACAGGAGCGATCCAGAAATACTTACAGGTTTGATTTGCGAAAATTATTGGTGTTTGTACAGTGCAATTTGAATTTATGTATAACGGTGGTAATACAACACATTTGGGTAATTATAATTCCTCAATTAACATAAGAGGGACTTTTGACAAATGTATACTTGTGTTGTTTTGTGTCAAACAAAGAACAAGCCGCCAAAAAGTCAAATTAATCTGCAAAAAAATCGTGTCGTTTATTTATTAACATCTTACAGAACAGTATTTTATTGGATTTTGTACCAAAGACCTTGTCCAGTCGATCCTAAACTGCAGTTATCCTCCAACCCTGACAGAGGGCGCTATTTTCGTATTTTTCCAAATACAATCGACGTAGTATCTGCTTTTCCGGACGCGCCGCTTCCGCACTCAGTATCAACAATATGGCGAAGACGTACGACTATTTGTTTAAACTACTATTAATCGGCGATTCCGGAGTCGGAAAGACGTGCGTCCTGTTCAGGTTCTCCGAGGACGCTTTCAATTCTACGTTTATATCGACTATAGGTACGTTTAAAGATGATTTAAACTTGCATGTCAAGGAAAATGCACAAGTCACGTATATAATGCTGCAGTCTATTTGCTGGCGTTCTAATGTATGCAAATAGTAATTAAACAGTCTATGTACTACTTCGATGTATCTTACTGCCAGGAATCTTCCCGAGGAAGCCATTTACTGATAGTTAGCATTGCTATTATTTCCTCGTTCGTGTTAGCCTATGGTTAGCTAAGATTAGCTCTCAGTGCTAACGCCGGTTGTTACATGCGGAATGTTTAGTCCTTTATAATGTGACGCTCGTGCAATTTTTTCAAACTTTAACTAATTGTTGACGATAGACGTCCAACACATTTGGACAGGTAACTGCCAGCTGTCAGACTAGTTATTTATGCTAAGGCTAATGCTAAGGATACCAAGTGAGTCGGCCACTATGATTGACGTGTTCTACTATTGTTCTTCTAGGCATAGATTTCAAGATAAGGACGATAGAGCTTGACGGCAAGAAGATCAAGTTGCAGATATGGTAAGTTGACTCTCATGATACTCATTTTGCTATTTTTTTTCGAGAATCCGTTTCACTTCCTACATTTGCTAGTGGTTGTGACAGACATGTAGTGTTCTGCTCTGAATTGCTCAATAAATTAGTGAGTGCATCATCATTTTTTGTTGCATGAAATTTGGTCGGTGTAAAATAGCTGAAAACTGATCAGGAAACACCGCAATACTTCACCTTTTTGGTGTTTTTTTGTGTTGTTACAGGGACACTGCTGGCCAGGAGCGCTTTCGAACAATCACGACTGCTTACTACAGAGGAGCTATGGTCCGTTTGTGTATTAAAATGACAGAATACTAAAGATTGTAGTTTTTGTTTGCGGACCTAACCGACCTTTGCCGACTTCTTTAACAGGGGATCATGCTTGTCTATGACATTACCAATGAGAAGTCCTTTGAAAATATCAAGAACTGGATAAGAAACATAGAGGAGGTAACATTTGCATTCACCAGTGAAATGTAGGGATGTTCGCAATCTAATTGATTGGACATTGGTACAAAAATTCAGAAAATTGTGGCTATTCCCATGATTTTTTTTTCCTCCTGTCTCGTATCAGCATGCGTCTTCCGATGTTGAGAAAATGGTACTCGGCAATAAGTGTGACATCAATGACAAGCGGCAAGTGACCAAAGACAGGGGCGAGAAGGTCAGGAAGAGAAAAAGAAAGAACAATTTGATTTAGATTTTTGTACAAAGAAGCATCCTAATTGATCATTTGTCATTTTCTCATAGCTGGCTTTAGAGTATGGCATTAAGTTCATGGAGACGAGCGCAAAGGCCAACATCAACGTCGAGAGTGTGAGTTACAAAAATTTTTTTTTGTAGTAATTATACCGTAAATGCATTTTATAAACTGGATATTTGACATCAAATCTGCTTGCAGGCCTTTTTAACACTTGCCAAGGACATCAAATCCAAAATGGACACCAAAATGGTAAGAAGAGTAATTGTTCTCATCGCGTGATTTACTTGCTTGGTGAAAATTTACGCTTTGAAAGCCATGCAGCAGGTTTGTTTGGATAATTTAGTTTAAACTAGACCAGTATAGTTTTGGCAATTTTAAGTGAATGTGACATCTATTGTTGTCAATGGCAGGCAATGAGTTCATTTTGCATCACTTTCTTGCAATTTTAGGGTACTTACAAGTGACTTCTTGGAAATTTTGGATAATTTTCGATTTGTTTTGGTTATTTTTGTTCCTGTTTGTGGGTCACTCTGCTGATTTTGGGGCATTTTTAGGCTGTTCATGTTGATTTTAGGACATTTGAAGGCGCCTTTTTAATTTATTGGACGCCATTTTGACCGCAAGGGGCGAAATGACGAATGTGATTGCGGATAGGGAATTGAGCAAAATGGACGCCATCCATCTCACAACTCACAAAATTCTGGTTTCACGGCATTTGTGTCAAAAAATGAAAAGCATTTGATTCTCTATGGACCGTGACCGGACGTTTGGTCGACCGGACGTTTGGTCGACCGGACGTTTGGTCGACCGGACGTTTGGTCGAACGGACGTTTGGTCGCCAGGTTCGCTCGCTGTCAAATTAAGAGTTTACTGTTGATATTTTGATATTAGATATTTAGATATTAAGATTAAACTCTCTCTCTCATGATTATAATTTTGAGAGCTGGTTTCAACAGTAACAACCCGGCGACCAAACGTCCGTTCGACCAAACATCCGGTCGACCAAACGTCCAGTCGACCAAACGTCCAAGTACCAGCAACACATTAGAACCCAAAACATGATGTACAATTACACCCGTTAAATAATGGTCATAACTTGTTTTATCTTTTCTTTTTACAACTTCGAGAAGTCCTTCTCAACTATTCAACAGGGTAAACAATGAAATATCAATAACATAAATTCCTTGCTATGTCCGTCATAGACACTCTACTTATAATGGTAACGGTAATGTCCGTTCTACCAAACGTCCGTTCTGCCAAACGTCTGTTCTGCCAAAACGTCCGTTCTGCCAAACGTCCGTTCTGCCAAACGTCCATTCTGCCAAACGTCCGTTCTGCCAAACGTCCGGTCGACCAAACGTCCGAGTACCTCTATGGACACTAGGAATGAACTTCAACGTGCCTGTCAGTCAGAAATGAAAGCATTTAAAGGAGATGCTATGTTTTTTTTTAAGTCAACCTATTTAATACCATTTGTTATCGTAAAACACACATACGAGGACATAAAAAAATATATACAGGCACACATAGCATTGACGTTTGTGTTGCTTCAGGAGGGGAACACGCCGCAGGGGGGCAGCCAAGGAGTGAAGATTCTGGAGCCGCGGAAAAAGAGCAGCTTCTTCCACTGCAGCCTCCTTTGAGAACCACCTGGCCTTTTTTAATTTTTATTTTTTGGATCCAAGAACCCGCTCAAGCCCAAATAAGACGATTGTTTGCTTGAGAGCACTTCCTTTTGCTTCCTCTTCCTCCTGCCGCATTTCTAGCTGGACCATCTCTTCCATTTACAGGAGATTTCCATGGTCCACTCCGAGGAAGAAGCGACCACCAGATGTAGGACAAAAAACAGGCTTGTATTGCTTTTTTTCCATTTTTTTTTTAATTTGTCATACTTTACCTTAGGAGCATTTTATTTTTTTTCTGCCAAAAACTGACTAGCTTGATGCTCAGCGTCAAATGATAATTGAGTATAAACGTAGGAGAAGTCGTTGTTTGGATTCAAAGCGGCCATGTTAGAGGGAAAATGTTCTAAAATGAAACCGGTTAAATTAGTTTTAATTTTTAAATTGAAAATTGGGAGGCACGTAATAGCGCGCCACGTTCGATTTATTGACCAATCACTGTCAGTTATGGGGTGGGCAGGGTTAATCAATGGCTTCTAAAATCTGATCATTTTCTGGCAGCCTTTCTTTTTTAAATGATTGGACGTCTATGTTTGTTAATGACGGTTAAATCCTGGTCGTTTTGATGAAAATTTACTTTCGGTAGCATTTTTTTTTATCGGCCCCCAAGGCCAGTGGGTTTAAAAAAATATTTTTTTTAGGTTTGCGTCTTGAAATTTTGAGTAGACACATTTAAAATCTGCCATGTTGGATTAAAGCAGCCAATTTAGGCTCATTCTGATGAAAATATGGATTTGAAAGTTCAGCTCCTAAAAGCATTTTCACTACTAAATTTGGCAGACACTTTAATTTAAAAAAAAAAAAAAAATTGACTCTATGCATGAAAAAACCCAGGAAGTTTGTCGCATTGAATTAGACAGGCAGATGATGCTAAAACGTGAGAAAGTTTAGTAGCCACAAACCACAAAAATGGCAATCTCAACTGGCGCTTTGCACATTTAATTCTTATCATATTTCATTACTATCGGTTATTTTCTTCCGGGTGCTTGGCAATCATTGGGCTTTCTCCAACCATCTTTTTTTTACAAACTTCTGCATACGTGGGAAAATGGACCTATTAAAAATGAGGATATACTTGAAATCTCGGGAAAAATAACATGGTTTGATAAATTCTGTTTTCATTGTGTGACAAGCTAAAATGACGTTTCTGGCAGTTTGAACAAAAATAATCCACCTTCCCTCTTCTTCCTCGGCTCTTCTCGCACTTTACCACAATATCCAGTTGACATTTCCATAGCGTTATTTAACGGGGGAGTAATATCTCTTATGACTGACGTGTGTGTGAACCCAGTGCAGTATTTGACTGACAAGCTTACCTTGATTTCTGCCTCATTTATTTATACGAAAAGGCTCTTTTTCTATGTTTTTTGTTTTAAAAAAAATTCAAATCGCAATGACGCGTAGTCCGTATTTTGTCTTATTGTCTGTTATTGACAGCCAATGAGTTTAAGAAGTACTTTTTAGGCGATACATGCAATAAATGCAATACATTACAGTAGCTCTGTATTATTCTTTTGTGCTTCCATCAATTTCAGAGCTCTCTTTTTACAAGCAGTTCATTTTGTCTGTTATCGTTCATTGTTTTTTTTTGTAATCGCAACATGTCTAACGACTGAAAATACGTATTTTTAATTTTTCCTCACGCGTGTTTATTTGTTATTTACGTCAAACTTTTACGACACTGAGCCAAATACAGGACGCTTTCTGAATTAACAAATTCCAATTTAATAGCAATCCTCTCGTATCACTTAAACTCTATTTAATTTGAATTTGGAAACGTTCAACGTGATAGTTTAGTCGGACGGTTTTCTATCGTACGTGTTTTCGAGCCACATTGAATAGAAATTGGTTCAAATAGAAACATTTTTTGAGATTACAGTCATTTATTTTTAAGCGAAAGGGACAATTTGACAGTAAAAATAATTTAATCAGTGAATATCTAAATTAGTTTCAACTTTCAGTGGCCAGTTTTCTCTTTTAAAAATACAGATTTAGGATTGACTTTTTCTCTCTCCAAAAAGTACTTGAATTTCAAACATTTTTTAACAGAATTTAATGTAGTTTCCATGAATCTTTATCTAAAAAAATTGCATTTTTAGTAAGTATTAGTCTTTTTCTAAAACATGATCAAGTGTAAAACACAAGATTGGGACATTCTTAAAAAATATTTTTCCCATTATGACTGAAGTTTTAACCCCCATAAAATAAAAAAATACGGTCTATTATGAAAATTTGTCAAAAAGTGTAAAACACAAGATTGGGACATTCTTAAAAAATATTTTTCTCGATATGACTGAAGTTTTAACCCCCATAAAAAAACATGTCTATTCTGAAAATTTGTCAATTGATTACAAACTTTATTAAAACGCTAAAAAAAAAACTGAACAAAAAATATGATCTATTTCTATTTCCAGTGTGGCCTGGATACTCTTTAAGTTTTGTTTCAGCTCATCCAGGTATTTTATTGTTCTGATTTTCAGACACAATGTTGTGGTATGTTATCAACCACACATCCATCCTGCATGACCAGAATAAATAGAATTTTTTTTCTTCTAAAAATCTACTATTTTTTACATTCATATTTTCACTTGCATTTCATATGTGGTAAAATACTTAACATAGTGAATATTCTATTGAGAGATCTACTTATTGTACTGTACTTTCTACTTCCCGCGTGAAGATATGTATCAGCAGTTGGTAGAGATGTCTACTTTTTTGGGATGAATAAAAAAAAAAAAAGAAGCAAACTTGCTTTTTTAACATTTTCTAGTCCGTCAACCAAGTTTGATTCCCGCATTGGATCTTGTTGACGTAGGCTCAAATCAGGAGTTTCATTTAATTTAAACAAAATCATCCAGAGTTTCTCAAGCAGAGATTAAATCTCTCCTCCAATTAAGATTCAGTTGTCAGTATATTCCAAGTCCGTTCTGAAGAGTTAGTTTCATTCTTTTCCTTTATATTCTTATGTGGAAGGTGCTGAGAACAGAAGAAAATATGGCCAAATGTTAATGCCAAAAAAATTCAAATGTGTTATCGTGATTTGAAAAGAAAAAAAATCAATGGCTTTATTGTCACAATATAAAACTATTATTTTATTACAGTTTCTCACCCTTAAAATCGTTTTTATTGTTTTTAGATTAAAAAACAGTACCTAAAAAATCAGTTTATATATTTACAACTTTTGTGGTGTAACTCATTTAATAACCGTGACTTCCTGAAAAGAACCATATTCTCAAACAATTAAATTCCTAAAAAAAAACAGCTTTTCAATATGTAAAATCTTTTAATTTAACCTTTAACCTCAACATCCGTCCCCACAGATAACCCCCCACCCAAAAAAACAAAACAATTACAGCCCGTTTCGTCCCCGCAAATTTATTTTTATTCTATTGAGATTAAGATTTTTTGAAGAAAAACCCAACTTAATACAATTGATTTATTTACATTTCCATCTTGCGTCCCATAGAATTTCCATACTCAATAGCGGCCTTTCTGTGGGTCAAAGTATTTACTTAGATATGTGCGTTCTTATAGTACTATGAATGATATAGTAAATTTATATATACCTGAGGAAATCTGGTGCCCGGACGATCATGTGCTGAAAGTCTTCCAAGGATAGACGGCCATCGTTGTCCATATCGGCCTCGTCCAACACCTTCTCGCAAACCATGCGCACCTCGTCCTCCGTTAGCTCGTTGCGCGTCAGCTTGTTTAGCGTCTTCTCCAGGTCGGACTTGCAGAGGAAATCATCATTGTTGAAGTCTTCCCCAAAAACATTAGATTTAAAAGTCAGACAGGTCCGAATCTGTATTTTGGTGCTTACGGGGTAACGTCCACTTTTTTTCTCCTCCAAATTTTACCGTAAATTTTAAAAGCGTAGTATGCTTTGAGGTCCCGCGGCGCCATCTCGCTTAGAACCGAGAACATGTCGAGAAAGTCGTCCAGCGTCATGTTTCCTTGGCCGTCTTCGGAGAAAACTTCCGCAATCCTTTGCCGGAACGGGTTGTCCTGGTTGGGTCGATTGGATAAATGAAAGAAAATTGGATGTAAATTTGTCATATTTTTTCTTAAGTGCAATCCTTGATGTGGGTGGCCCGGTGGATGAGTGGAGTGGTTAGCGTGTCGACCTCAGAGGTCTGAGGTCCTGGGTTCGAATCCAGGTCGGTCCACCTTTCTCCAGATACTCCGGTTTCCTTCCACATTCCAAAATCATGCATGCTAAGCTATTTGGATGCTAAATTTCCGCTAGCGTGGGTGGCCTGGCGGCTAAATGGTTAGCGTGTCGGCCTCACAGTGGGAGACCTGGGTTCAAATCCAGGTCGGTCCACCTGTGTGGAGTTTGCATGTTCTTCCCGGGCCTGCGTGGGTTTTCTCCAGATACTCCGGTTTCCTTCCACATTCCAAAAACATGCATGCTAAGCTATTTGGATGCTAAATGATTAGCACGTCGGCCTCACAGTGGGAGACCAGGGTTCAAATCCAGGTCGGTCCACCTGTGTGGAGTTTGCATGTTCTCCCCGGGCCTGCGTGGGTTTTCTCTGGGTACTCCAGTTTCCTCCCACATTCCAAAAACATGCATGGTAGGCTGATTGGACACTCTAAATTGCCCCTAGCTATGAGTGTGATTGGTTGTTTGTCTCCTCGTGCCCTGTGATTGGCCGCCTCTGGCCCAATGTCAGCTAGGCTCCAGCATCCCCGTGACCCTAGTGAAGATAAAGCGGTTCAGAAAATGAGATGAGATGAGAATTTCCCCTAGCGTGAATGCTTGTTTATCTCATTGTCCTCTGCAATTGGCTAGCCACCAATTCAGGGTGCCCAAAGTCAGCTGGGGTAGGCTCCAGCACCCCCGGTGAACCTTGTGAAGATATAGCAGTTCTGAAAATGAATGAATGAACAAATAGAACTGCCAGAATGTGATCGTCACAGCAAAATAAATAATATCACACAGACTCAAGAAGGACTAGTCGTTAGCATTGGCTAACATTTGTGCGCTAACCGCATTCTTTGAGTTATGAAAGGAGTCGGGTGACCGAAGCTCTTTTCAAAGAATTCTGTGGATGAATTGCTCATCAATTATGGAAGTGGCCGGGGTTGTGGCGAGTGCGTGCGCCTCTCTACCTTCAGCTCAGGCATGCTGCCAATCAGTTCGTAGGGTAGCTTCACATCTGGTTGCTCCGTGTAGTCCAGCGGAACGAGCTGGGGCGCCAGATCGTGATAACGGTGGAAGAGTCTGAAAGTCGACAGAAAAGGGAAATCCCATCTTAATCTCTTGTCGGCCATGTAGATTCAAATTGGAGGCCAGTCAACAATTACTCACCTGAGAATTTCTTTTCTCGTAAAGTATGTACAGTCCTGCAAAGAAAGTTCTAAAAATTGAGGGCGGTAAATCATCAGCTTTATTCCAATTCTTTGTCAACAATATATTTGTCGGTATTCCAAATTGTCATGATTCAGTTCGTTGGATCGGTTTTAATAGGCTTAGATTTTGAACACAATCAGGCTAAATCAATAGGAAATATGATGCAATTGTGCTGTTTTTTTAATTATTCGTTAGGATAATTATTGTTTCCTGTTAATTAATGTTATCTTTGTTCCAGATCGATTTATTGTGTGCCAACACGGAATGTGGTGTGATCAGATAATAATCGAGATTAGGGTTCGAGATTTTTGTTTCGTTTCATTCAGTACCATCTGTGCATACATTTTTCAGCCAATCGCAGGGCACAAGGAGACATTCACGCTTGTGTAATATTACAATATGGACTTATTGTTGGTCATAATCAATGTTCCATCTAAGCTGCGCACTACTCTCGTCTTCTCTGCGCACACAGCAAATCATATGGAGCGCACAAAATAAAATCCCTTTTTTTTTTTTTGCTGTGAGGCCGACGCGCGAACCACTCATCCACCGGGCCGCCCATTCATAGATATTAATCATTACATTTTATTATTACTAAATCATTTATGTGTAGTAGACATACACCTGCTTATGGCAGGTGTGATACTGGTGTGTGCCCATAGCGAGCAATGATGATGTTGCTCACACCGGTACTCAGTGTGCTCAGGGAGGTTGTCTTTCTGCCCAGACAAACAAAAAATTAGAGGGAACATTGGTCATAATCCAATTTTTTTCTTGGACTACTGCAATGTAGGATTTCCCGCGGCAAACCTGACCATTGACAGTGGTTGGGAAACTGCCATTTTTTTCCACTGACATTTTTCGAATATGGGAAATCCTTTTTCGTCACGGTCGCTAACATTTTATTTTTTCGGATACCCGACGCACACATGCCAAGTTTTTGGGCGATTTAGGCCATCGGTCACACCAACCTGGTAGGCGTCCAACTGCATTGCTGTGAAAATGGTCTGCTTATTCCCCATCTTAGAGCGCACGGACACCCGGTCTTGGTTTCATCGTCGTTGCGGTGCAAATGGTGGGCACCGACAGATATGAAATAGTGGGACAAAGGGAAGCCAGGTCCGCGGGGAGGCGAGGTGGGGCAGATCGAGTGTCGGGCTTTGGCGGGGTCCCGGTTTGGCGGCCCTTTATAACAACGTTTCCCCTCCGTGGTGACTGGCAGATCCTTTTGAAAGAGAATAAGGGCTGTCGTCCAGACTCGTGCCAAATGCTATCAAACCCTCCTTTGGTGCCACTCCAAGGCCGACGCCTCCGCCGACGCTCGGGTTACGCTCCACTCAGACGCCCCTTTGTAGGGAACTAATTTGTGTTTGACCCAAAGGAAAAATGTGTAGTTGTATTGATGGTTAATTCATTCATTTTCTGAAATGGTTATTCTCATAAGGGTTGTGGAGGGTGCTGGAGCCTATCCTAACTATGGGCATCAGGCAGGGGACACCCTGAATCGGTGGTCAGCCAATCGCAGCGTACGAGGAGACGGATAACCAATTATAGGTACGGGCAATTTTGAGTGTCCGATTAGCTTAGCGTGCGTGTTTTTGGGATGTGGGAGGAAACCGGAGTACCCGGAGAAAACCCACGCAAGCCCGGGGAGAACACGCAAACACCGCACAGTGAGGACTGACCTGGGATTGAACCCTGGACCCCAAATCTGTGAGGCTGATGTGCTAACCACTTGGCCACTGGGCTGAAAGTTGAGGTTATTGATGCTCATTTTTTTTGGTGGATTGAAAAATTTAAAAGAATCAGTTTGTGACGTTTGGATTTTGTCAAGTTTGATGGCTAATTTGTGTTGAAGGATTTGATTTAAAAAGCATAACCACTAATTGGTTATGTTTTGGTACCGGTTTTGTGCTGGATATATATATATATATATATATATATATATATATATATATATATATATATATATATATATATATATATATATATATATATATATATATATTCCCGTGAGATTTCATGTGAACATTTGTTCTTATTTATCATACATCAATTTGAAATTATCTGTTTATAGGTTTAAATTATTGTTTGCCAGTTTTTGCAATTCTTAGCAAAGGTTCATCTCAATCTTGTGTTTTTTGTAGGACTTTTCATCTATTTACATTTATTTGAACATATTTAAAACAAACTGTACAATGATTTGGATGATCAAAACAATGATGAAGGTTTGTACACAAATTCACAATTTTTGTAATCACTGAAAAATAAAATCTGTACATTTCTATCTTTCACAGGATTCCACTACCGTCATATATTATCATTTATAGCTTTTTACATATGGTACAAAGCGGCAACGCGGGAAGGATCGCGGCGGGTCGTCAGTGGCAGCCGCAGCTTCCCGCCACCATGTCGTTGTACTGCTTGAGCACCACGTTTTCGTCGTCGTCGAAGTAGAGCAGGTTGATGGAGTAGAGCTTGTCGGGGACGCAGCAGGGCGTCTCGATGCTTTTGATCAGCTTCAGGGCGTTGATGATGGACTGCACGGTGGCGTGGTTGGTGGGCCTCATGTTTTGGCCCAGCGGGAAGGGGCACGATCCTTTGCAGTGGTACGCGTTGTAGCCCCGCGGCGACACGATCCAGCCCGACCAGCCGATCTCCTCGAAGTCCACGTAGAGCGGCAGACGCTGACACGGCTTGGAGACGCCCCCCTCCTCCTCATCTGCCGATATCGTCGCCTTGGCTACGGAACGGGCGTTGCGAGAAGGTAAAGCGGGGGCGGCGGCCGACCCGGATTGGGGCAAAATGGCCGTAACATGGGCGTCGTCTGGATCTGTCAAAGACAAAATGTTGATTTTTGTTGTTGTTGTGATTACGTTCATCTTCTGTGGAAAGGTTAAAGTCTATATTGCAAAAAAAACCTGATATATTTACACTAGTGAAACAAACTGCATAGCAACAAAAAATGTCCAGAAACAATATAAAAGTTAAGAAAATCACAATTAAGCTCAAGTGATCACATGTCTTATATAAATTAAAATAACAGAGGTATACTACGAAAATAAATGTATTTTATTCTATATGTTTAAATTCACAGAAATGAATCAAACTTTTCATATCAAGAGTATAAAAGTCAAGAAAATCACAATCCACAAAGTTCCATTTATCGCATTGGACTATTATATATTCATTAATGAGAACCAGATATTTGAATGCGATTTGTTTGCAACATTATTTTGTGCCAGGGATTTACAACCCCAAAAAAGGTATTGTATACCTTTAATGTTGGATAGCTTTGTTTAAATTAGGGTGAAAATACATTTAGATGTGCTATGCGCTAAATCAGACTCAGGTTGGTTCGCGGGCCGCGTCAACGTCAACTCGATTTCATTTGGGCCGGACCATTTTAGATATAATATTTAGATTTTTTTAAATAAATGGATTAAAAGAACTGGATTAAAAACCCTGACTATTCAGTGTTTTACAGATCTAAAACAATGTTTATTTTAGCTTTTTTAAAATATATTTTTAGATTTTACAAAATGATTTTTGAACTAAAACACAGAAAACATTGATTAAAAAATTACAATTATTGTTTTAAAAAGGGGAAAATCAGGAAATGTAATATACATCTATACTCTTCATTTTAATTTGATCCTAAAACAAAGTCGGCACTCATGATTTACTTTCCCGGGCCACACAAAATGATGCGGCGGGGCAGATTTGGCCCCCGGGCCGCCACTTTGACACGTGCGCTAAATACATTGAGGTATCGGATTGTGACTCGGCATCCTCAAAGATCTACAAAATCAGGCAATTCTAATCCCAAAACCTGATCTTACCTATGCTCTCAATAGTGGCGGACCGACGTCGTCCATCGTCGGTGAATAGGACCAGCATGGGTTGCTTGCTCAGGTGGTGGCTACGTCCTGAGGCGAAACGGATCAGCTTCAGGTCCATCTGGCTGCCACCCAGCATCCGCACCACCACATGGAGCCCCAGGTTACTGCCTTCGTCTACTGTCCACGAACGTACCTTTCATGAAAAAAATACCATGAAGCTTATAAACTGCAAATCTCTCATAGACAGATTTCAACTTATCAGGACTTACGGCTTGAGTGACGGTGAACACCTCCCAACCGTTGGAGTGGATCGGGATGAGCCGAGAAGACAACAGCTTCTTCTCTTGCGTGCTGTTGCTTTTGGTGGCGTCCAGCAACTGGTAGACGCTGACCTGGATTGGAATTTTTGGTAAGATTGTGCACCGCGTACACCGCTAAAACGGGAGGGACAAGGCTTACCTGACAAAAGTGATGCCGACTGAATGCAAGAGTGGGTTGCGGTCGAAGCTTGAAAAGGTGAAGCTCGGCTGTCAGGATCTTCTCCGTTCGGGCCACGGTGGACAAGTTGAACCGAAATTCCACCTGCTCGCTGCGCACTGCAATATATTTATGAGGGGAAAAAATATGCATAAGTTAAAATGTCTATCCATGAGTTGAATACATTCACAATGCTGATTGGGTGTATAAGGAGAATTGAGACTATAGCTGCTTAAAAAAAAAGTCAGACTACACCCTGAACTGCTCACCCTCCAATCCCAGAAGAAAATTATAGTCAAAATAGTATATTTATGAGGTAAAAAATGATAAAGAAGTTAAAGCATCTATCCATGAGTTGTAGACATTCACTACCCTGATTGAGGTTATGGGGAGAATTAATACTATAGTTGCCTTTAAAAAAAGAAAAAGACAGACTACACCATATGTGTCAAAGTGGCGGCCCGGGGGCCAAATCTGGCCCGCCGCGTGATTGTGTGCGGCCCGGGAAAGTAAATCATGAGTGCCGACTTTCTTTTTTAGGATCAAATTAAAATGAAGAGTATAGATGTATATTCAATGTCCTGATTTTCCCCCTTTTAAATCAATAATTGTCATTTTTTATCCATTTTTTCAGAGTTTTTAGTTCAAAAATAATTTTGTAAAATCTAAAAATATATTAAAAAATAGCTAAAATAAACATTGTTTTATATCTATAAAAAAACTGCATATTCAGGGATTTTAATCCAGTTCTTTTAATCCATGTATTAAAAAATAATCTAAATATTATATCTAAAATGGTCCGGCCCACTTATAATCACCATCCAATCCCAGAAGAAAATTATAGTAAAATAGTATACATATTTATGAGGGAAAAATATAAATGATTTAAAACATCTATCCATAAGTTGTTTTAGTTTGTTTATTTATTTATGACTTATCTATTGCTGCTTTATTTATTATTTATAGTTATAATTCATTGATTATGAATTTGTCTGTTGTTATTTGTACACTAAGTAGTGAAGCTATAAATTTCATGATACTTGTATAATAACATTAAAAGCATTCAATTCAATTCAGCATCCAGTCCAAGAAGAACATTTCCCAGGACACTGAACAACAATAACTCTTTTTTTTTTTAGTGTCACTCACGTTTGTCAAAGAAGCTGCGCACGGTGTTGCCTTCCAGCAGGTAGGGGTCCTTGGTCACCCCGTCGACGTCAGCCACGGTGTTGTACAGGTCCAGCATGTACTGCGGTGGCTGCTTACGTCGGTGCTCCACGGCTGCGGGCGGGTCGTCCATTCCGAACACCGCCAGTAGCCTCTTGATGGCGGACGAGCGGACCTCCTCCGTCCCGGTGTGGGGGGACCCGTTAGCGTAGGGCTCCTCTAGGTAGTTAAGCGACGGCCGCGCCCGGACCAGCGTGCACGCCGAAGCGACCAGGATCACAAAAGTGAGCATCTTGCAAGCAAAAAAGTAAGTTATGAAGTGAATAGGGAATACTGTTGGGGGGAACTCATTTATATCTTCATTGTGCACCCCCCGTCTTCCTCCTCACCCAATCTCATGGTAAACAGTAGTAAAAAAAAAAGATGCTATTTGGGCGCAAATGTAAATCACCCATCAGCGAATGAAAAGGGAGACTAATGGCGGTGTTGACAAAGGTGTCAAGTCCATCCACTGGTCGCTATTGTCCTCGCATCTGGCAATAAACGCTCAAATCAACTTAAAGTGACAAGAGAGGAGGAGGAGGCACAAACTTTGCTAAATGTCTGGGTTTAGGTTTAAAAGTGGAAGTGTCGCGTACCCCCCTGTCGAGGAAATGCCCCCTCGCCATTAGATCCATTAATTTGGGATACTAATGGAAATCGATTAAGCGGTGTCGTGCTTATCAGCATCTACATAACTGCTTATCGTATTGAATCGCAGGTGGCTCGTCGTCATGGCTTTAATTTATTGACATGGTAGGGGGGCCCGAGCCGTTTCCTTGCTGCTTTTCTTTTCGGCGTAACTTTAGCCAAACATGGATCAAAGTTTCCGCTGCACACAGCGACGAAACCGAGCAAACAAGCCATAAAAAAGGAGAACACATGTTGGGATGTGTCACACAAACGTGTCGTTTTACACATCTCAATTTCAAAGTAAGAGGCCTCCAAACGCGTGGGTTTGTATAAAGTTCTCGTAAATTCGTATAGCTAATTTAAATATGCTAGCTCCTAGCTAGCCACTGAATTGAATTGAAAACTTTATTGTCATTGCACATGGTATATTGCTTGGTGTCTATCTTATTAGCTGTCTGTTTTTTGTCTCTTTATCTGTATGTCTTTCTCTTTAGCTATTTGTTTTTTTTGGTCTCTTTAGCTGTATTAATCTATTTGTCTGTCTGTCCATCCATCACTTTCTAATGAGTTTCTGAGAAGACTCAATGAATTGATTTTCTGTACATTAATTTAAGAAAGAACTTAACAAATCATATTTTAAGTCTATAAGGCTATTATTATTGTAGTCCCATTAAAATGTATGATTACATTACAATGTAATGTTCCAGATAAACTAAATATGTATTTTAAACAGTGGTTTCCCAATTAATGTAACATCTACCAAGATAACATTTTACCTAAAAACCTTATTTCATAGAAACAATGGCATTTTATATTTTATGTATAGTACATTTTCCTTTTTTTTCTCCCAAGGATAACCAGGAGTACTTTTATAAGATCACAACATACTATGGTAAGTACTGTGTTATGGGAATTCTAATGGGAATCCATTTTAATCACTTGCATACAAATATTTGGACTCATTTTTTTGCAGCATAAGAATATGTGGTACTGCAGCACAAAAAAGGCACAATTAGGTGAGTACTGTACTTACCTTTTTTTCATTTAAAAAATGGTACATTAGCCCTGGGATTTATGCTACTAGTTTTTGATACCAGAATTGTAGAAGGTCCACTGTACTGCATTTTGCCCCTTTGTGTTTCAATGAAATATTTTACAAGAAAAAATATGCAAATGTCCAGTATTTTATAAGTGCACGTACGAATAAGTCTTAATTTGACAGCCTAATTATATAATGTTCACAAAAGTTCACATTTATAGACAAACTGTCCCATTTATTTCAGCATTATATTTATTTACAAGAATTCTCACTTTTTATATACGTATATTACATATTATACAATAATACTTTAAGGTATTGCTTGCTAGGCATGTCATGTGCAGATCTAGCCAGGAGGGGGTGGTGTCTTTTTGGGGCTCTTCACTTTGGGCAGTGGCAGGAAGTGATTGACAGGATGGTGCTAATCTGGCCATGCTGGCTCAGGAAACTGTGGCTTTCGTACCCTTGAGGTACGCACGAGCTTGATTGTTTCTTGGACCACAATTGGCAGATTTCGGGGTCTGATGGACTCCTGGAAAAAGAAGGAATTATTTCAATAAGAAGGGAATTTGATTTTTTTTTAAATCACACAGTTGTATTTTATGGTACTCAGAAAAAATGGGTTGCTATGGTCAACAGGAAGGAATACATGAACCAAAATGGAATAATAGTTGTCATGCTTGTAAATAGTTCCAACCGCAGCATCCCTTAAGCACAACTACAACTTCCATTTAAAAAAGCTGAATTAGTAAATGATAAAAAAATTGTTATGATTAAAAAGATTGAATCAAAAAATTATTCAAGTAAAGAATTATTAGTAAATTAAATGGTTTGTGTTGGTAATAAAGTGAAATTGTAAGTTAAGGAAAAATGTAAAATCGGCTAAATATTAATCATTGCATAGTTAAATCTTTACGTTATATTGTTTTTTTCTGAGTTTAAATACTTGAGGACAATAGTAATCCTTTTTAAAAATTTTCATTGTAATGACCAGTGAAAAAGGGTTAGGTTATAAATGAATATTTAACATGGTCGTATATAAATATTTGTGTGTGTGTCACAATAATGTAAAATATTAGTCATCATAATGCAATTATTTTCAAACTAATTAATGGTTTTCTTTTAATTTTGTTTAGAAATACTTAACACTGAATAATTTAAAAACTCTTCTCCTACAACTGTTCTATTTTTAATTCATTTCAATGTAGAAAAAAAAAACTATTATAATTCCGGGAGACCCCCCAGTTGCACTTTCTTTACATTTAAAAATTTGAGTCGGTTAAATGAGTACCCTTATAACTAAAAACAAACAAAAAATACATTATTTTGGTTATCCTTACTCATCCGTACTTCATTCTATATAAAGAGTATTCCCTTTATTTAGCGCCGACGTGTTAAAAAGAACATTTGGTGTTTACGGAGGAAACTTAAAAGCGTGCGCACGCGTGGGTGTCAGAGGTCGCAGGTTATTGTGAATTGACGGCCGCTTGTGTGAGTGTGTGTGTGTGTGTGTGTGTGTGTGTGTGTGTGTGTGTGTGTGTGTGTGTCGCTCGCAGCTGTGCTCATACGTACCTGAGAAGGCAGCGGTTTCCTGTGGTGCAGCCTCCCAAACATCTGCCCACGTCCACTTCCTGCCAAACATTAGCAACACAGAGAGACAAGGCCGTCAGCGTCACAAATATTGACGTCGTTTGGTATCGTTGGCCGCTTTGATTTGACACCTGCAGAGCCCCATTTGTGTTTGCCCTCCATGCTCGCACCTTCACTGCTGAGCTCATAGCACCCCCACACAACCACCAAAGTAGCTCAATTCAATCAACTTCTTCTATCTCAGGAGATGTTTCTAAATTTACAGGATATAATCTTGCAAAAAAGGCGCAGTAAGGGATCAATTAATTGAAAACTATTTTGATAAATGATTATAGACCCGGAATTGTCTTAATATCAGGCTCTGGATATTAAATGTTGAGCAGACTGAATGTTGTAGTGTTAAAGCAAAACAAGTATAATTATAAATAGATATATTATAAAATATAAAGGTAAATTGTCAGACTTTTTGACTTATCCTTTCAGGGATAATTACAGCCAAACAGTTTTTCCGCACTATAAATTTGCTGCAGTTTTTCCTGATACAATTGTTACACAGTTATTAATTTTAATCAGTATTTTAATTGTTTATTAAATGAATACACTTATATTAAAGTTTAGCATTTTTTTTGCTATAGATTTGCATGTTTACGCTTCAAATGTAGTCTTTAAAACTATTTATAATTTAATTTAAAATGTTAAACATCACCCTTAAATCTTAAGTACGCCATTAATGCGGATAAAAAATGCCTTTTTGTTTATGTTACCTAGTACAGTTAGTTTAGACTATATTAAAGCACTGTGGTGTAATATTGTAGCACCGAGGTGAATAACTTACATTTTTAAACTTTGGGTTTAATGTTTTTTAAGGTAATCTTATTATTTTTCAAATTAATCTTTTGCTTGGTGTGCATTTGTCACAAATAACATTTAAAACCATATTGTAAAATCGCATTGTGAGTAAGATTAAATACTGTAGTGTCAACTTGTGTTTTTCCCGTATTTTATACGTTTTTTTTTATCATTTCAAATCGTGTACGCCATATAACAGCTTTTGTACAGGATATTTTCCAAGTACGTTTTTTTGTAAAACCAATCTCGTTTTACCCATTTTGGCTCTAATCCGGATCGTCTCGGTCACTTTTAGCAGACAAAAGCGTCATCGTCGACTGCTAATATTAACATGCTTTAAGCATGATATGCGCACGCCTTTTCGCTAAATATAAATATAGCGCGTCAGCAAGCAATGTACCCAGACAGTCAAACTGTCAGCGTCATACAGCGACATCTACAGAATCTTCAATTTAATGCATACTGATTGGGCACTCCGTCCACTTTGGAGAAAATTTTAGACTTTCAAGTGCGCCCAATGTGAGTAAATATGTGCCACGTTGCTTTTGTACATTTTTTCATCCCTTAATAAGGGGAATTACAATCATTAATAAAGGAAGCAATTGGCCCAGGTTGACAGGTATGATACTGCCATTCCCCAACCGCCTCTCAAAGCCTTAATTTCCCTACCTTTGTGTATTCCCTTCAGTAAAACCACAAACTCCATTCTGACCACATAAAGAATTTCCAGCATAGCGCCTAAATGTGCGGTGTGAAATCGCGACAGGAAGCTGATCAAGTGCCGAGTGTCGCACAGCGGCCGCTACGAATGAAACTACTTCATTAGAGTCTGGCACCGGCAGCATTTCCTCTCCACTTGCGAAAGCAGAATCACAATTGAAGCCGTTTTGCATGTGCTAAACGTTAGCCTAGGAAAGGACGGTCGTCGTTTTTCACCTACCCGAAGTCTCTCCTCCTTGACGCCGTCGCCTTGGTGCACAATTTCGTAGTAGTACTCGACGTATGGGACGCGGTAGCAGCTTTCCTTTAGCTCGCAGGCCGCCACGGTGGGGATGGCGGTCATTTTGTTGGGGGTCTCCACCAGCGCCGAGTCGAATTTGGTGGGCACGCAGGAAAATCCGTCTGTGGAAAGTCGACTTAGTTGGCTTTAAATATATCGAATGAATCATAGGGTAAAGTGTTAGCGTGGCTTTTGTTCTGAATTGCTTTGTTGTGTTGGTATAAACGGGAAAATAGTTTCATTTATTAATGTCGTTAATGAAAATGAAGGGTTTAAACTTAACACAGAGGCTAGCTAATCTGTTAGCATTATCAAAAATGTAAGTTATGTTAACCACTCTTTTCAAATATGGGATTAGCTTTGAATGGAAATTTGGTCTGTTGACACGCTACAATCATTTTTGGGCTAATATAATTATTACATATTGTTCTAAAATTAAAATTAGGCTGCAATGGAAAACTGAGTGGAGAAAAAATTCCATTTTGAAGAAGGGCGACCGACCAATTGGAACCGATGAAAGTTCTATCATCATGATTTTTAAAGACATTTGGTATATGGAATTTTTTTATATTTGGCACAGCAAACATCAAAACATTTAATTTAGCTTGAAAACACGAAACTCACTAGCATCCAAATTGAATTTCGTATTATTTTTAAACCTAATTTACTAATAATTACAATTTTTTGCGTGTATAACCTGTTCTATTTAAGGTTACCCCCAACTTTGCCCAAAAATGTAACAACTGTAAAAACTGAAGAAAAAATAACACTCACTAAACATTTAGCTACATTAAAAATATCTCATTAAAATAGGAATAAAAAATAAGAAGTCTTATATTCAGCAATATAACACTTCTTTTTAGTGAAATCTCATGCCAAATCCACAATAAACATTTATTAAAAATGCCACTTAAAATCGAAATGAGTTACCGGGAACACCCTTGGATCTGGAGCACCCGCCCACATCCAGCACATTCTCGTAGGGCGTCTCCGAGAAAAAGGTCCTCAGCGAGGGTACGCGCATGCATTGAAGCGGCTGGATCTCACAGTGGCACTCCTGGATCACCTCCACCTCACGGGGGCCCTCGAACAGGAGGATCCGGTCCACGCGCAAGCCCGTCGGCTCGCACGCATGATTCACGCCGCACGGGGATAACGGCCTTTTCTGGGGTTGTCCCGCTTCCGGGCCGACGGGCTTGCGCATCCTGTGCTGTTTTCAAAATCAAAACATGGCGTCAGCAATAAATTAGGTTCCCGATTCTTCTGCGTGAGACAGAGCGCCCTCTGGTGGTGGCCACAGGCTCCTACACCACTCACTTTTTTGTTCTTGAGGAATTCCAACATGGACGCGTGTTGCGCGTAGTCTCGCGCACCGGGCTCGAAGGACGGACGGACCGCCGGCCCCCCGCAGTGGGGCCTGCAAATTCCCACGTCCACGCTAATAGGGGTGCCCGAGATGTCTGCAATGAAAAAGGGCGGGGCTTCGTTAAATATGGTTAAGTGGGAGTCATCGATTGAGATTTTTGGGGTCTCTACCTTGACCGATGTAGACAAAGTGAGTCTGCCGCCTGCAGCAGGCCCTCTGCGTGAATAGGTTCCGGTGGTCCGGGTGTTTGTTGAGGACCGCTGCCACTGCGAACCCACAAAAACTTATTTATGCCCGTAAAACACCTGGACGTGCAATATCGATTATTTCTTTGACAATTTATTCATTCTCAAACTACAGTATTGCGATAATCACGTTGGCGCTTGAAGGCATTTGGCATAAAATTAGCAAAATGATTGGAACATTTTTTTAAAATCAAAATATGACATGGAAACATCTGGTTTTATAATAATGGACTTTTAAAAATATATATTTTACATGCATTATCAGTAACTGAATACTCATTAAATCAATTTTTTGCATAGCGAATTTCAGTCACTTATAAGGGAAAAAATAATAATCTGATAAATTGATAAATGGATCAAAAATAATATCAGCTTTCTCCATTAAAAGATTTTTCACACCCTAACACACAATTTAATTCTCATTTAAATTTGATAAGAGTCTGAAGTTTCAATCAAAATATACATGCTAAAAGAAATTTCCCTAAAATGGCAACAACAAAAATAGTCACACAAAAACAAATTATTTCAACAAAAAAAATTGCCCAATTTTACAAAAATACCATTAAAAATTAGGTTTACCAATTGAATTAAACTTGAAATATGTAACCTTTTTGAAAATTAATGCAGGGTAAAAATAACCCCCCAAAAATGTAAAATTAAATAAAAAATTAAACAGGAAATGATGACCAAACTCTATATAGAACTTCCTGTCAATCTCCATACTTCCTTGCACCCCCCAAAAATTTGATCATAGGCCTAATCTTGCACTTCAAATTTTCTGACCAAAAACAAGCATGCAATGTCCAAACCATCCATCCATCTCATATATTTTCTGTCCCATCATGTGCCCCCCCCCAAAAAAACCTGCCATTGTTCTCCCCAAATCCCAACTCCAAGTCCTGCTAAAAAATGCAGATGAACGAGGCCGAGTAAACGAGGAGCTTAGGAGTACCCCGCAAAGTAAACACTACTTACATGTCATTTGCAGTACGCACAGCAGCAGGAGCAGGCAGCGTTTGAGTCCATCCATGGCTTTAAAGTTCCCCAAAGTCCTCTTACCGCCAGACCCCGAGTGTCCCTGCGACCCAGACGACGCCTCCGTTATTTATACGAGCTTCGGCCTCCGAGGCAGCAAGTGAGAGCTAATCAAATTTCCATGCTTTTGTCGGGGACGCTTGTTCTCCTGCAAGCCACTTCAAAGGTAAAAAACCTCCCAAAAAAAAGGCCAGCATCCACTTTTCCGGCCCGCTCGGGTGTGTCGAGCCGAGCCCCGGCCGACTCAGCCTAATAAAGTGGCCCTAGTAGCCCCGCAGCCACTAAACGTGACACTCAATCAAAGGCATTAATCATCTTTTATCTCTTAGGGGGTGTTTAGCACCTCCGACTTAAAACAAAAACCCGGCCCCAGCACGTAAACAGGATCAGCGTGGGGGCGCCCCCAGCCTCACCTTCCCGGACTGTCCCCGCAGCACCTTTGTGTTTATTCAGCACTCGGACAAATGGTCAAGGAGAAACCCCCCCGCCGCCCCCCGTTTTCAAAGGACAAACACACTTCAAGACGCTTCTCGTCAAAGCGTTCTGATTTTTTTTATTCGAAACTATAGCGGGAAAACTGGTTAATTCCACTTGTTTTTTTTTTTTTTTACCCTCAAATTTATACTGTTTGTCTGGGTTAGGATTAGTTAGGTCAGTGTTTCCAAACCAGTGTGCCGCCAGCAATGGTCAGGTGTGCTGTGGGAAATTGCAAGAAGTCATGCAATGTAATGTTCAGAGAGAAAAATGAATATTAGATTAAATTAGATGAGATAAATTTATTCATCCTGCATTGGGAAAATTTCACTGTCACAGTAGCAAGAGGGCGAGAATACAGACACAGGAAAAGACATTTTAGATGTAAATAAATAGGTAATAAATAAGTTAGTAAATAAATAAGCGTATTGCTGAAATATATATATATATATATATATATATATACATATATATATATATATATACATATATATATATATACAGATATATATATACATATATGTATATACATGTGTGTATATATATATAATATACGTATATACATATATACACATATACATACATATATACATACACATATATACATATATACATACATACATACATACATATATACATACATACAATTTAAATAAATGTGTGTCGACATACATGGCAATTTAAATAAAAATGTAGCTCTCAAAGTAGCATAGCAACAAAATAGCTCAGATTCTTCTACTTAGTCGTTTCTTCTAACATCACGGTTTTTGAGGCATGACCATTTCCATGCACCTAGAATGAAAAAAAACCTATTCTGGCAGGCTCACATCAATTGATGGGCTCTTATTTTTGGCTCAGAGAGATTTTATTCATGTCAAACTAAAGTTTATTAAATATGAAACGTGAGACCGTATTTTAATGTCGGCTCTCAATGCAATGTCGGCTGTGCTTTATTAAGGGAGACGCCAACAATCACCTGTCAACTAACGAAATTTGACTCCACCCTCAGGTGCTAATCGGGTGTTAGTCCGTGTTTGATGTGCTGATTTGGTGCCCCAAACCTGCAACAACTTTTGCTTGTATTTTCCTTTTTAAAACAAATTCCTGACTTTAATTATAGCTTTCAGCACTCAACCACGAACCACGTGATGATAAGCGGTCTGGAGAATGAATAGTTGAATACTACTATTAGGAATATTACTTTTCTCGCTCACATAGCCAAGTTCGGTTGATTTTGATTATATCCTACATTCTATTTTGTTTATTTCAAGCCCTAAAACTAATTCAAAACCTCAATATTTTCACCCAATCAATCAATATGTCTACTGACGTCAATGTAGAAAAAAATGTTTCCAAAACGTGATCTTTTACACCTGATGCCGCCAATCCTCTAAAAATAACCAGACCGCGCTGATTTTAGACCTCGTAAGGGATATGACTAATGACTATAACTGAAATATTGGGTAAAATGACTAAAACAATTGAATAAAATATATATTTTCCTAAAAGTACAATAAGTATCTGATCACAATCCCTTACTCACCAAACTGTAATTCAAAATAATGTTGTTTATCTCACTACCACACGACTGTAAACATTTCCTCTGAATTTATTTCCTATTATTTACCATAAGATGTTTCTTGGCTGTCCGATTTTGATCGTATCGCGTGTTGTGTTCGTGTCATTGTGAATTGTGACATTCAAATCTGTACATACTTGCAGTGTCATCACGTGCTGACTTGCTCTCCTTGCAGGAGATGATTGGATTATACACTGGCAACATGTACTCAAAGTATGTAAGTATGTCTTCGCCGTCCAGTGGCTGTCCGGTGTCATGTTATGCGTCCTGTCTGGTGTTATATCGCTGTGTGTCTGGGTCAGTGTGTCAAAGGGATACCATTTCACCAGGGTGAGAAAGGTTATGTTGACCGTTGTTAAAAACCATCTGATAATGCTTTCGCTGTCTTTAACTTAATCAAGTTGTCCTTAGCTCAATTTAAATCCGTAAGTAAACGCTTCCCTCTGCACATATTTAGGGCAAACGTATTGTACGGTAATCCCTCGATTATCGCGACTTCACTAATTGCTAATTCACTACTTAGCGATTTTTTTCTGCTATTAATAATTTTATTTTTTTTTAAATAGGGTCACCCTACTTTGCGATTTTTCGATTATCACGGCCATGTCAGGTCTATTGCGCCATATTCGAGAGATTACTGTATACAGAATTCTTATAATTCTGTATTCTACGGTAATCCCTCGATTATTGCGATTTCACTAATCGCATATTCTCTACTTTGCAATTTTTTTATACTACTAATTATTAAAAAAAAAAAAAAATAGGGTCACACTACTTTGCGATTTTTCGATTATCAGGGCCATGTCAAGTCTACATTAACCGCAATATTCAAGGGATTACTGTATACAGAATTATTAAAAATCTGTTCTAAAAATATATTCTTTTTGATTTTGGTTTAGTTTATAGTTAAGTACAATATATTTAAGTATGCTGCATTTTTTTCATTTTTTTTCATTTTCAGGATTGCTTATTCTTACACGAGGGTGCTGGATCTTATTCCAGTTTGCCAATCAATCGCCAGTCAGTCACTTACAGCAAAACAGTCAAAGGATAATCCCACAGCCGTGTTTTACCGGCATCCTAATTCAGTTTCGGAAGCTCCTGCAAAGCTTGGAGTATGTGGGAGGGGACCGGATTACAGCCCTTGGGACATGACGTGTTGTGTCACGGTCTCACTGCGGCGGCAAACAGAAACGACAGTGGCACCTGAAAAGCTTTGGGAGATATGGGCAACATCACCTGAGAGTGCCTTCACGCCAACTCTATTCACCCCTCCTCTTTCGTCGGACTGTCGTTTGGGAATTCCGCCATGAATTTTAACAACAAAAGCAGCACGGAACGCAACAAAAAGAACCTCAAGTCCTGTTAGTGCTGTTAAATGGGGACATAGGGGTGATGTATACGGTTTGTCCATTTGTATGTTCTTATTCTTCTCAGGGGGTCCACCACGTCAGCATACGCAGAAGGCGTCAAAACGAACGTCCCGGAATGTGGCGGAAAAGAGCAAAAACCCAGACAGGAAGGAGAACCGAGACGAACACGAGGTAGTGCGGCACACCGCTTTCGCCAAGGCGTCCCATGACTTGAGCCACACCGCCAAAGTCATTGACGAGCTCACCTTTGGACGACGCGTGGGCTTCTACGAACTCCGAGGGGAGATCGGTTCGGGAAATTTCTCCCAAGTCAGACTCGGAATACATGACCTGACCAAAGGTGAGAATTCTCAGAATGACCGACTATTTTTTTTACCTAGGTCTACAATGTCTTCTGTGTCTTTGTCTGTCTTGCTACTGCAACCAAGACATTTCCCGAATACCTATTTCAAGGGTGTCAGACTCGGGTTGGTTCGCGGGCCGCTTTAACGTCAACTTGATTTCACGTGAGCCGGACCATTTTAGATATAATATTTAGATTTTTTTAAATAAATGGATTAAAAGAACTAGATTAAAAGCCCTGAATATTCAGTTTCTTATGGATCTAAAACAATGTTTATTTTAGCTTTTTTATATATTTTTAGATTTTACAAAATGATTTTTGAACTAAAAACACAGAAAAAAAATGATTAAAAAATCACAATTATTGATTTAAAAGGGGGAAAATCATGAAGTTTAATATACATAAATACTCTTCATTTTAATTTGATCCTAAAACAGAAAGTCGGCACTCATGATTTACTTTTCCGGGCCACACTAAATGATGCGGCGGGCCAGATTTGGCCCCTGGGCCGCCACTTTGACACATGTTACCTATTTGATCACGTTACAATCACGTTAGACATGGTGGAATACTAACATGCATGTCCATTATTTTGGAATATCCCAGTTCCAAGCAGATGGAGAACTTTGCTTTCTTTGTTTTTTATGCGACTTCACCGCAGACTATGGTGGCGATGGCGACCAAAGAATTGATGAATTTGATGGGCAAATACTGTTTTTCTCAGAGAGAGTGGCGGTAAAAGTCTTGGACAAGGCGCGCCTGGACAAGTGTTCCCAGGTGTTGTTCGCCTCAGAAATCTTGTGCATGGAGAAGCTGGCGCACCCCAACATTGTGCGACTCTACGAGGTGTTGGAGACTTACAAGAAGCTTTATCTGGTCATGGAGTACGCCAGCGGAGGGGAGCTTTTCTCACGCATCTGCACCAGGGGGCGCCTCTCCGACCAGGAGAGCAAACTGGTGTTTGCTCAGCTGCTGGCCGCCATTAAGCACATGGTGAGTGTCATCAAACATGGAATATTTGTTCTTTAAAATTCTGATTTGCTATTATTATTCGTCATGTATTTTTGTACAATCATTTTTCTCAAAATATTCAGCAATTGTGTCCCCATTAGAGGTGGTCTGTCCTGGCCAATATTCATTCATTCCTCCATTTTTCATTGCGCTTATTCTCAAAAGGCTCGCCGGGGTGCTGGAGCCTATCCCAGCTAACAATGGGGGACACGCTCATTTGGTTTTCAGCCAATCGCAGCCCGGCTAATTCAATCAGTCATTTTTCCTAAAGCTTATCCTCATAAGAGGCATGGGGGTGCTGGAGTTCATCCCGGGGGGAGGAACACCCTGAATTGGTTTCCAGCCAATCATAGGGCAGAATGAGACAAACGGTACACGGTCGATTGGTCGCTGGTCTTTTGGTCGCCGATCTTTTGGTCGCTAGGAAGGTTATTGATAATTACCATTTAAATCGTTGCTCAAATTCCCTAAATACAAACTGCGAATTACTATTTAGTCATACTTAATGCCCTAGTAATTATTAGGCTAAAGAAAAGCTCCAAATTTCCCGGACTTTTATTGTGTTTTGTTGGAGAACTTGTTAAAACCCTGACTGACGTCGCTTCTTAAAGGGACAACGCATGTACATACAAACTCTTATACGCTCACACGTCGGCTCAGTGAACCTGCTCATGGCCGTTGTAGGCTTTTATTGATGCGTAGACCGTGTTGTTTTACCTTGTTTTGTCGCCGGTCTTTTGGTCGTCGGTCTTTTGGTAGTCGGTCTTTTGGTCGCCTGTTGTCGCGGTCCGGGCGACCAAAAGACCGGCGACCAAAAGACCGCACACGGAGACAAACAACCATATGTGAGTTTTCAACCAGCCTAGCATGCATGTTGTTGCCATGTAGGAGGAAACCAGAGTACCTGGAGAAAACCCACACTGGCATGGCCCTGCACTTCCATGTGTGTCTTTCCTTCAATTTTTTTTTCTTTCAATGCTAATCACGCGTCTTCTCGCAGCACGACTGCAACTTCGTGCACCGCGACGTCAAGGCGGAGAACGTGTTGTTCACCAGCACGCACTGCGTCAAGGTGGGCGACTTCGGCTTCAGCACTTGGTGCCGCCCGGACGACGTGCTGCACACGTTTTGCGGCTCGCCGCCGTACGCCGCGCCCGAGCTCTTCGGGCGCTGCGGGTACGCGGGCCGATGCGTGGACATGTGGGCTTTGGGCGTCTTGCTCTACTTTATGACCACCGCCACCATGCCCTTCAGAGCCACCAATACAAGCAGGCTGAGGCGCTGCATCCTGCAGGGCTCCTACAGCATCCCCCCCTACGTGCCCGGACCCTGCAGGGAGGTCATCCGGGGCCTGCTGAGACCCGTGCCCGCGGACCGCCTCGACGTGACCAAGATCATGTCGGGCGAGTGGATGAAGGGCCTGGACTACCCGGAAGCGTACCTGGCTTGCCGGCCCACGCCCTCGCACCTGGCCGGGCCGACGGCCGCGCTCGGCTCCGACGAGCTGAGCGTGAAAGCGGCGCTGGAGGAGCTGGGCGTGACGGAGCGCCACCTCCTGGACGGCGGGCCGGACCTGAGGAGCCCCGTCACCGGCGCCTACCGCATCCTGCTGCACCGCCTTCAGAGGAGGACGTCGGTGGAAGCGGCGGGCTACGGTTACGTGTGCATGTCGGAGACCAGCTACAAACTCAAGCAGCTGGACAAGCGTTCTTCTGCGGTTTGTATCCTCATGTAAGCCCTCTGCATGATTTCTTCACTTATTTAAACGGTCAAAAACATAGATGTGTTCATTTGTTTTGTGCTTAGATGAGTTTGAAATTTGGACAGACATAAAACAATTATAATTGGAAATGAATATGAATGAAAAATGATCAAATGTTCACATTTATTCAATACGAATTTTTCCCAAAAATTTTAACAATTATATTTTGAATTTCTTTCTCATGATTATGTCTGCACATTTTCTTTTATTTTTTGTTTTTGTATTAATATTAGTCATTTGTTTTTGTACTGTTTGTAACAAGTTAGTATTACGACAATTATTGATACCATGATTATAATTTATATATACATGCAATTAATACTAACTATTGGTATTGACATAGAGTTAATTTAGGTTAGCATCAAACAGGCTATAAGTGTTTATGTTCGGAAATATTAAACAAAAAGAAAGGAAAGAAAACAAATTAGATTATGAATACATCATCTGAATATTTACATATTTTGACACCAATTATCAGAATCATTTTATGAAACAATCCTTTAGTGCTAAGAGTGATCATAAGTCATTTACACAGAGCTTGAATTATTGTGCTGATTTATTTTCATCTAATTCTTATTCAGCACACAATACAGATTCACATTTCACGATTTCCAGTTTCACATTGCCATTATTTTCTTATTTATTGCTCACGCAACATCATAATACAGTAAAAAGTCCAGCCAGTGTTACCAAGTAAACAAAAGTAAAATAACGTGTAGCTTTTTCTCCAGCACGGTTTAGGTGTGGTCTCCTTCAACCCAACAAGCGGCCTCTTAGATTCTGTAAATAATTTACAAAGATTGAGTTTTACTTTTCATATCTTTCAAAAGCAATTGAGGACAACTAAAAAAGACCTTTCGGGGGGCGTTCTTGGTTCGCTTGATGGCCTTTTTGTCAATGCTGGCCATCAGCTCCTTGACCCACAAATCTTTTGGGTCACTGCAGTACACACGGCCTCTACGCATGGTGAAGCTAAAACGGACACACAGACACAAGAGGTCGGCGCGTAGGTCAGTCTCGGGTGCCAAAGAATAAATACACAGTAAAAAGAAGAGAAAAAAAAGTAACATTTTTGGGAGGGCAAGAAGAAAATAACGATAGCAAAATGGGGAACAACTGGCGAAATAGGCATTTGATTACATCGCAGTTTTTCTGATAATTATAGCCTAACAAAACAACATAACAGTCAAACTATTAAAACAGGGGTGTCAGACTCGACTTGAGCAGTTTCACTGAGCCGACGTGTGAGTGTATAAGTTTGTATGTACATATGTTGTCCCTTTAAGAAGCTACGTCAGTCAGGGTCTTAACAAGTTCTCCAACAAAAAACAATAAATGTCCGGGAAATTTGGAGCTTTTCTTTAGGCTAATAATTACTAGGGCATTAAGTGTGACTAAATAGTAATTTGCAGTTTGTATTTAGGGAATTTGAGCAACAATTTTAAATGGTAATTATCACTTACCTTCCGGGTGACCAATCGACCGTGTACCGATAAAGACGGTGTAAAAATGTAGCCCCGTAAAATGTTCAACTTAATTATTTTTATTTACTCACTGCAGCCTTTTTAGGGTACTACTTTGACAATATTTTTCAAGACCCACAAATGTCTATTTAGTCTACCAGATTAGACTTTTTCAAGTTACTGAAACGCTGCCATCTAGAGAAAGAGAGAACGTTTTTTCCGAACTTAACGGCAGATTAAGTTCGCTCACATGACAGCGCGGATGTTGCAGCCTCCGTCCGTCTCCTGAATTCTGTACTTAACCGCACGATCTTGAATCCTTTTGCCGAGTTCTTTCACATATGTCAGGCAGCAGTCGTCATAGGGCACTAAAAAAAACATCACCATTTTTATTTTTATAGGACCAAACTTCAGTTTTGTGGTAAAAATGCTTACAAGTATGAATATCATACATTGACATTTAGTGTATTTGTTTTACAACGATGTGCATTTCTCCTACTTCAGTTTTTTTTTGGCCGAAAGCGTGGAAAAAGTTATCTAGACCGCAATAATGATAGCGAAAGTGATTCAAATATTTATGATATCATCATCTTTGTGTAATGGCAATTTGCTACCATCCGGTAGATAAAAGGAACAATGAGGACATGTTGGGCAATAAACCTTATTGACCTTCACTTTATCTTGTATTGTACCCCGCCCGCACTGCACGATAATAAAACATCAATCAACTATAGCTTTTTATTTTCTTACCTTGGGCCGTTGCCAAGCTCAGGCAAGACAAGACCAAGAGGATGAGATGTGTGTTGAAACGCATTTTTATGCTCTAACTCTGCAATAATCATAAAAAATGAGAATCAGTAACAGTTTATTTTTTCAATTGCGGACTGCTGGATTTACCCACACTTAAATTTAACATTATTATTATTAGCAATTGTTAATATTTTCATCATCATGTTTAAAATAGGTTCCTCCCACTCTTAAATCTGAAGTTTCAACATTTTAATTGTTTGAGTGTAAGTCATTTTTGCCCAAAAAGGAAAAATAACCATGCAAAATTTTAATGCTACTAATGGCCATTAGGAGTAAAAATAAAATCACAAAATATTAAAAAGACAAAAATGACCATGCACATTTTTAATGCTACTAATGGCCATGAGGAGTAAAAATAATATCACCAAATATTTAAAAGGCAAAAATGACCATGCTAAATTTTAATGCTACTAATGGCCATTAGGAGTAAAAATAAGATCACAAAATATTAAAAAGACAAAAATGAACATGCAAAATTTTAATGCTACTATTGGCCTTTAGGAGTAAAAATAAGATCACAAAATATTAAAAAGACAAAAATGACCATGCAAAATTTTAATGCTTCTATTGGCCTTTAGGAGTAAAAATAAGATTACAAAATATTAAAAAGACAAAAATGATCATGCAAAATTTTAATGCTACTAATGGCCATTAGGAATAAAAATAAAATCACAAAATATTAAAAAGACAAAAATGACCATGCAAATTTTTAATGCTACTAATGGCCGTTAGGAGTAAAAATAAGATCACAAAATATTAAAAAGGCAAAAATGATCATGCTAAATTTTAATGCTACTAATGGCCATTAGGAGTAAAAATAAGATCACAAAATATTAAAAAGACAAAAATGACCATGCAAAATTTTAATGCTACTAATGGCTATTAGTAGTAAAAATCAGATCATAAAATATTAAAAAGACAATGACCATGTTAAATTTTAATGCTACTAATGGTAGCATGCTACTAACAACACAAAATATTTAAAATTTGAATGACATCAATAAGCATGCAGCATTTGTATTTTATTATTAAAGAATCACTCATTTCTCATTTCCAAATGCCAAGTTGAAATGGAACAATCTAAACTTGCTGACTTAAGCATTGAGGCTAAATGAGTATTGTTGGTGTGTGTGTTGCTTACCTGCGAGTTTCAAGGTGTTCCGCTGAGGTGTGTGTGGGTGTTATTTGAACGGGCAAGGCTCCTTTATAAGGCAAAAAGAAGGCGTTTAGATAGGTGTCGTATTTCCGTAAAAAGCAACTCACCTTTGTACCCCGATTCATTTTGCTTTTCATTTTGCAAATCATCTTTTTTTTTCAGCTCAGAAATGTTGATCGGAATTATAGTATGTACCCTACTCACCCCACTCTTTGTTGACATTTGGATTTAAGTGAATGGAAAAAAAGCGGGTGGATATCAGAAAGCCTTGTGTTGCAATTTCAAGTCAACCGAAGGCTTGGACGTGTCGGAACGCTGGAATCGCGTCTTTGTTGCCTTGACGGATTATTGGGATGATTGATTTGTAGAATGTTGATTATTATTTAAGGCACGTCAAATTATTGCTTGAAACTAAGTATGGACTTTATAGTCATTTTCTCATGATTAAAACGTACAAAAAACAACATAGTGGTTGGCACTTCCGCATCGCAGTTCTGAGAACGAGGGCTCAATCCCTGTTTGTTTCTAACCTTCCTGTGTGGAGTGTGAATGTTCTCGCAGTGCCTGCGTGGGTTTTCTCTGGGTACTGCGGTTTCATCCCACACCCCAAAAACATGAACACTAAATATGACGAATTGGATTTTCAAGAAAAAAGGCAAATAATTATACAATATAAAATTAGCATTATTAGTAACCGCCGCCTGGTGGTGTAGTGGTAGTAGTTAAGATATAGGTAATTTATGTTCGCATATTCTACTTTTTTGCCATTCGAGTTTGAATTTAGAGTCTTTATTAACCACTTTTTGTCACGATTGTGTACATTGTACAGTGTATAAAAACAACATTACAGTACAGTAATAGCAAGGTTGTTTTCCCTTATGTTAAGAACAAAAAAAGTCATTTTTTATAAAAAAATGAGGTGGTAATGCTGTGTTAGTAATCAAGAGCTTGATTGATGGTAGCATGCGTTTCCCTGAAAAAGCTTTCCATGAGTGTGTTGTGCTTTTTCTCTTTCAGTCTCGTTTTAACTTTACTGTAACTTTACTCAGGCGAATCTAGCGACTGGAATTTCAGATTAATTTCCCGTACTTGTCAAACAAACACCTCCCACCCAATAAAAAAATGAATCTTCCCGTCATCAAGCTAGAATGGGACACAGTTTCTTTCCATGATTTTCGTCGGATTGTGTAAACGTTATATATTTAATAAGAGGGGCCTGCATTTTTATATTTATAGTTTTTTACTAGTTTGGTTCAAATATATAGAAGTGTCTTTTTTTATTTTTAAGATTGATTTGCGTTATTTTTTTTGTGATGTTATATAAATCAGTTGATAACTGCAAAGACAATTAATAAGAAAATATATACATATATAGTAGTAGTACAGCATATATAGGAATTCATGTTCTTCAAATGGAATGTCACTGTCATTGATCATGTGTTGGCATTAATAATATGCAGTAATAGTTATGTAAAATTCATTTTTCTTAAAAAAATGCATCAACATGTTTATAGTTTAACATTAAATCGAATGCATTCATTCTTTCCATTAGATTTATATTTCAGATCGTCATGTTTTTTTTCTTGTGCTTTTTGGATAGAGATAGATGACTCTAAAATAGTGAAAGCAGAAAAAACATATCAAAGAATTAAAAATATATATTAGAATACAAAGCAGAAAATATTGGCTAAGAGCTAAATAATTCCCCCCACCCCAAAAAATAAAAAAAATAGCATACTTAGCAAGGTATTGAATGCTACAGAGTGGACATCTGATCATCGCAATGCTTGTTTACACTTGAAGCTCAGCACTCAAACCCAATGAAGCGTTACTTGGCGTCCTCAAGTGCGTTGTTCCGCTCCATCGAGACGTGTGACGCCATCCTCTTGCTACCCTGAAATAATCCCCCCAAAAAACAGACCGGATGAAAATTAAAAGTTAAAACCCTCACACTCGGAAATGACAGTCATTCAAAGCCACACTAAAAAAACTAATGTGTGTTTTTACTGTTTATTTTACTTTGCAGAAAATAGGTTTTGTCCATCTTGTTTTTATAGGATTGTTTTTAAAATATCATTTTTTTTCTTGCTAGCGATATAGCCAGTTGTCCTTTAAATGTTTTTTATGCTTTGATTCAACAAATGATTTTCTTCCGTCACCATGCTCGGAATTTTAAAAAGACACATACCGTATTTTCACGACTATACGGTGCATCATATTTTTAGCCGCAGTGTCAATGAGTGCTATTTCTGTATTTTACACACACACTGGACGCACTGTTTTTAAAGACACAGCCAGGAATGGCAAAACATACACCAGCTTAAACATACGGACACACGCTAAAAACACGTTTTTAAAAAGGCAACGGAAGCAAAACTGAGTTCAGTTGTACTTTATTTAGCCATTTTACAATGTACTCGCGTCATCATCACCCAAAAATCCATAAAGTCCTCATTTTCTGTGTCCGAATTGAACAATTGTCCAAATGAGTCATCGAAAAGGCTGAGTTTTATACGTTCGTCCAGGTGGCCACAATCCATTCGCAAATATTAGCTAGCTAGTAGCTAGCGTAACTATTCCAACGCTGCTTTCCATGCTTCGTAAAGCTGTGTTGATGTCGATGTATACAGGCCACAATCCATTGGGTGTACTGACAAAAGAACTACATATCCCAGCAGTCACTGCACAGTACTTTTTCTACGGGGAAAATACTAGTAGAGTCGGGGCTGCTTGCCGTAGTTGTGAGAGCTGTAGAGGATGGTCTACCCTATCGACTGATTTATTTGACTTTATCGTGATAACAATTTTAGTATTGGTCCATATATAAAGCGCACTGGATTATAAGGCGCCCTGTCTATTTTGGAGAAAATTTAAGACTTTTATGTGCGCCTTACAGTCGTGAAAATACGGTATATTTATTTCAATTCAATTTCAATCTCATATTGACTCTTTTTTTTAAGCTAGCCTCTCAGTGCAATTTTGTAAGGACACGCTACTGTTTAAATTTTATCAATAGACTCATTTTCCACTCCGACACGGATTCAGTGTAATTGCAAACAGCACGGTCAACCTGAGAACTAAAAGAAACCAATGATAACATATAATTTGATTACAACATCAACAATTACTGAAAGTTTAATGGCGACCATGTTTCATGGTGGTTTCGCCGACGGGGCTTGGACTACTGCCAAAAGCGTCATCTTTTATTCCCGGTAGGTTGGGTGCCATGTTGATTTTGGCAAGGCATGCAACCCCCCCGGGCCCCTAAAGAACACCCTTGGCCTGCAGACACATCATGTGCATGAAGAGTCTCCAAAGAAAGAAACTCAAAACCATTAAATTCTGATTAATTTTAATTATTAGCACAGATTTTCTTTTGGGGGGCAAAGCAGGAGTAGTAGGAAATGTAACAAATGCGGGGAGATTAGCACATTTTTTGGGTGGGCTGAATTGAAAAGTCCAATGGTGGACCCCCGACTTCGCCACTTATTATCATTGTCATTGTTTTTAAAGATAGAAATTGGGTGGAAAAAGGTTGGGTATTTAAAATGTATTTATTACTTTTTGTTTTTTGAGTATTAACTCATTAGCTGCTATTGATGGCGATAGACATCCAATGTCTATGTTGACTATGACTTATTCATTATGTTGACTACTTATTTATCTGTTTATTTGCTTGTTTGTTGTTGTTATTTGTGCACGTCCCCACTTTTTTATGTTGTTAACTATTTATTTATTATCACCTATTTATTGATTTTTTTTGTCTGTTTGTTATTTTTATTTGTGCACTTCCCTTTTTTTATGTTTTTGACTACTTATTTATTATTTATTGATTATTTATCTGTTCATTTGCTTGTTTGTTGTTGTTATTTGTGCACTTCCCTACTTTTTTATTTTGTTGACTATTTATTTATTTATTGATTATTTATTTGTCTGTTTGTTATTGTCATTTCTGCACTTCCCAACTTTTTATGTTGTTGACTACTTATTTATTTATTTACTTTTTATAACCTATTTATTGATTATTTATTTGTCTGTTTGTTGTTATTTGTGCACTTCCCTGCTTTTTTATGTTGTTGACTCCTTATTTATGTATTTATTTATTATTTATCTCCTATTTATTGATTATTTATTTGTCAGTTTGTTGTTGTTATTCCTGCACTTGGTGAAGCTTTAAATCTCATTATACTTGTATCATGAGAATAAAAGCATTTAATTCAAATACATTTCACTGAGGGTTTAAAAAGTACGTATTCTGTACTACTACTACACCACATTTTTAAAATATTGGAATTGGGTGGAAAATTGTGTTTGTCATACTTTTTAAAAATTGCTACAAAGCAACAAAAGGCTATTGACAAAAAAAACACACACACAAAACATTGTGTTCAGCAATTCAAATAACTTTTTGCAAATTTCACAACTAACTTTATTGGAGGAAAATTTAATGTATTCCTTAACTATATGAAGATAAAATGAAGAAATGGTATGTTTTCATTTGTTTTTAATCAGTTCTGTTGTTTATGTTTCACTCTTTGTATGATCAAGTTTAACAAAATGCAGTACATTACTCAGAGAATGCATTGCAATTTGACAGCGGTTTTAATTGTGCTGTTTATAAAAGACTATTATTTGCCCCGCGGTGTAAATCTGATTACATTAGAAACTGGCTGATGGATGGGAGAAGAAAATTTACGGTATTATGGACAGGTTTTCTGTCTTGACAGAAGATAAGAGGAGCGCTTAACACAAGCGTTGGCTTGTCGTGGTCCCGCCTGAGGGGAAATGTTAAGTATCATCCTTTTCTGGAAGCTTTTGGGCCTGTTGGGGTTTGCGCAATGTCATCTTGTGAAGTGTTATTTTTGGGGGGGGCTTTTTTGCTTTTGTTCTCGTTTGACCAAAGTGAGAAATCCTAAGCAGAAGATTCTTAAAATAGTCTTTTGTGTACTTAGCACTTTGATACTTTGTCTTTTTTTATGTCCAGACAGTTTAAAATTAAATTATCAGATGCATTTCAAAATAATTTTGTGATATTTTTGTCACTTTCCATTTTTGTTAGATTGAATAGGCACAGAAACAATTTGAGGAACATTTGGATGATTGATTATTTATCACATTAGCTTATTTTTAATCAGGCATCCAAATGTTAGGAGTCAAACACCATGTTTTTTTTAAAGAAAATGTTTCCTCTTGTGGTTGAGATGTGAACTGCACTAGAGTTATTGGAAACCGGAGATTTATTTTTGGTAGCTTTATGATACATATTTGTTTTCCATTTGATGAAGTGGGATTTAGTTGTGTTATTTTTTTTATATATATATATATATATACATATGTATATATATATATACATATACATATATACATATACATATATACATATACATACATATATACATATACATACATATATACAAATATATACATATATACATATATATATATGTATATATATATACATATATATATACATATATATATATATACATATATGGGGAATTTTCAAAATGGCTAAATATGATTCTGTTGGCATAATTCCCTTATTGTTGAAGTTCTTTCTACTGTTTTTATTTTTATTCAGGTATAGAATTTTTTTCATTTCCATTGTTTTCTTTAGTTAGCTTCTATTTTACCGTCATGTTTTCCTCGAATTTTGGAATAAAAAATTCCCTTTTTCCTGATTTTGAACTAAACAGCGGATGTTTCCGTTATGTATGACAGTAGTGGTCCCCGTCTAAAAAAAAGCCCCTTAATGACCTTTGGATGTTCCTTAGACTTCAGTGAAGGCTCTATCAAGGCATCCTTTGCTTTCATTCAACATCTGTGACTGCTTTTCCAGATCCTCGGGCTCCCTAATGGATGTTTGTCTCAACTGCCAAAGGCCTTGTCATGTTGCCATCGATCATGAGGGACAAGAGATAGAGATATCGCCATGACGACCAAAGCGCCCGAGGAAAGTAAGCATGAGGCCTGAAAATTCACTTGGAATCCGAAAACACAAATGCGTTTCATTCATCCAAGCATTTTCGTGTCCTCATTTGGGCCGCAGAAAATGCGTGTTCTAATTATAGTCTCATCTTTAATGAAAAAAATGGCAGTCTAATTGGACACCAATGGGGATGGATTCAAGGCATGTCACATGACATTTGAGCAATTGGACATTTAGGGCAATGCCTTGGTGTGACATCACATAATTGATCAGCTCACCTGTAAAAGGTTCGAAAATAAAATTGCATTTTTTTGTATTTCAACATTATCAAAACCAACCAATCACTACTGATAATAACATAAAACAGCAATATCCATTCATTCATTTTCTGCAACACTTATCTATAAAATATTTTTTTTAATGTTAAATTATTTTAAATGTATGTATAATTAATTATAATGTGATATATTTACAGCAGAAAAATGATAGCAAACATTGATCCTAAAGAAATTAGACATATTTACAGCTGAAAAATGATAGGAAAGATTGATCTGGAAACAAGACATGCTCATTTTAATTGTTTTTTTAAATCTATTTAATCTGTACTTATTTTGAATTAAGAAAAACCAAAAATAAGGTTAAAACTTTACATTTTATATGTAAGAATAAGTGAAACGTAAAAGATAAATAAAAAAAAACATTGAAAATAATTACACAATTACTGTGGATTTGAAGAAAATACAATGTAACAAATTCAGTTCGGGAGAAAAAAAATGTATGGAAACATTTTGAAAGTTATCAATAAAAAAAAAATGACTGTCAATTTTTATTGTACTTTTTGGCTCTGGGACTTCCACGAAAAGCAGACGAAGCCTGACGAGTGCAGACGCAGTCAGACGAAAGCAGACGAGGGCAGATGCAGGCGGGACGCGGGAGCTCGTCGACAGCGGCCGAGGAAGCGCTCCCTCTCGGCCTGCGCCTGTCTTAACTGCGCGGTGCCTTGTGGGTGTGTGTGTGCGTCGAAGTAAAATGGCGGACTTGGCGAACGAAGGTGAGTTGCTTAGCAGTGTGGAGAGGGGATCTAGGGGAACAAAATCACTTAGCGCCGCTTTCAGAACGTCTCTTTTCACGGAATTTGCACTTGGGCTCAAAACGATCGGAACTGCTCTGAACACTCGTTCGGCAATGGTTCGGCTTGCACGAATGCTTCCCGGCGTTTCCTAGGCTACACTGTTAGCAAACAAGCTAACGCGGCTACAGGCTTGGGACCCGACTAATAGCTGGAAAGCTTCGGAACGCCCTCTGATGCTAACGTAGTAGTTAGCGGGCTTATCTCACAATGCTAACACCCCGCTATTTATAGACATTGTGTTAATTCCTGCATGAAAAATAAGTAGACACTCCACGGTTGTATCTTCACTGCGATGTAAATTGTCTATCTGAGTGGAGCCCACTAGTAAATGACCGGTCAGTCGGCTGGTTTTTGATTAGGTACTTTACGAGGGCTTCTTTAGCCTCCGGTGTTGTTAGCGGCCGGCTGGGTCCCGTTGAGTCCCTATTTAGGCGGGTAAATCACTAAAAAGCTTTAATATCTTTGCCTGGCTAAGTGATCGCCATTTGGGTTTGCGCGTAAAATTCTTTTTTGCTGTGTCTGGAGTGTCGCTGTTTGAGAAACAGTCACTCCATCACACCGCAACCACCACCCCAGCGATCCTACCAGGTGATGCAGTCTAATTCCTGGATGGCTTCTGGGCGATGCGCATGGTGGTTCATTAATCACATTGAGATAACCTGCTGTTGTGATACTGAACCCAATGCGCGCGGCACACAGAAATAGACACGACATGTCGTCATGTTGACGAGTATATTGCATGAGCTAATAATAATAAGCCCCTGTATGCGTGTTAATTTCTGCAAATGATAAATATTATCTTATCACTAATTGTATTTATTCAGGCGAATGACCTGGACACCTACGCAGCAATAATTGTATGCCTCAATCAAACAAATTTAAAACCAATGCAGCTGATATGAAATATAGAGAATAATACTTTAGCACCATCTTGGGGACAAGAACTGTTTTGTAGTGTGGGGAGGAGTTTCATTTAGTGAAAGCATTTGTGTGAGCCAATCGATCAATTGCGTTGTGATGCTGTACATTTTCTCTATAAGGTTAAATTTTAACAAATGTTTATTGAACCCCCACATGAGCTTTTCACTGTTTGCCTGTAGAACCATTGTTGTTAGGAAAACAGTAATTTGTGTCAAGGAAGGAAGTAGTCACCTGAAACATTTGTCGATATCGACCTAATTGCCCCAAGATTAAGTGGTTTCTTGTTTTGTATTATTATTTAATTTCATGTAAAGGCAGCAGTCCTTTCAATGTCATTGTATTCCCATGAAAAACATTTCCGGGACAAGTACGGAAACAAATAAAAAGGGGAAAAATATCACTCGCCATTATTGACGCTTCAGCAAGCTGCTCGTCGTTAGAACAGTAATGACACATTCCTATAAAGTTTCATGGTGTCTTATAATTTCCGCGATGAATAGTTGTTACACTGTTGTTTTTCACGCATTATTGGACATGATATTCTGGTGATCAAGTGTCACCTTGTATCACCGCCCTTGTGCCCCGCTGTCATTTCCTGGTCCCGCTACCAACAATTTAACTCGAGGCCTAGAACTGTGTGGACCCTTCTGTCATAATGGGAACCAAGAACGAGATGACAATAAATGAATAGTGCATCCTTGACAGACGATTGTTTTGTCAGTCGGCGTACACCGCAAGGAAACAAACTGACAGTAGATGAGTGATGCCACCGCTTCATTTTTATAGCTGGAGAACACAAGAAACCATAAATTGTAGTGCATTGCTTTTGTGTGCCCGTTTGCAACGTGAACATATTCACACTGTTCAGTTGATTCCTCAACTCTACCTTTTGTTGCGCTCTAAATGTTCATTTTTTAAGCACTTAAAACTGCAGTAGCATAAAATTATTCATTCCTGTCAGAAAAAAAAATTGAATTCAGGAAAATAGTGACATCGCCCAAATTTCAAATGGGGATTCTGGATTTTTAAACTAGAATTAGATGTGGAATAAGGGAGAAGTAACATGTTTTTCCCATTGTATGAAATGTCACCTCAACACCACAACAGTGTTAATTGAATAAGTATCAATTTATGTGTAAGAATTTTTTCATCTCATTTTCTGAACCGCTTCATCCACACTAGGGTCGCGGGGGCTGCTGGAGCCAATCCCAGCTGACTTCAGGCCAGAGGCGGGGGACACCCTGAATTGGTGGCCAGCCAATCGCAGGGCACAAGGAACAAAACAACCATTCACGCTCACACTCCTACCCAGGGGCAATTTAGAGTGTCCAATCAAATGTCTTTGGAATGTGGGAAGAAATTTGGGGCTTTTCTTTAGCCTAATAATTAATAGGGCATTAAGTATGACTAAATAGTAATTCGCAGTTTGTATTTAGGGAATTTGAGCAACGATTTAAATGGTAATTATCAATATCCTTCCGGGCGACCCTTAAAGACCGGCGACCAATCGACCGTGTACCTAAATTCATAGCAGAAGGATGAAAAGAGCCCCACTATTGGACATCTATCATGGTCAATGGCACCAAAAAAATGTATGTTGTTCTATGCCTGATTATTAGAATAATCATTAGTTGCAGGAATATACCACATGATGTTTGCTCAGATGACTAATAAAGTTTTTATTTATTTTTTCTCCCAACAGACAAGCCTGCCATAGCGCCTCCGGTGTTTGTTTTTCAAAAAGACAAAACTCAAAAGGTGAGTGCCTCTTTTTGTCTTTCTTTTCAAAGATGAAGCTTTTTTTTGGGAGCTAAAAAAAATCGGCTTTGAAGGAAACGCTTAGAACATTCCTCACCACTTGCTCAACTGTAAACAATTTTGCACAAAAGTGCTTCCCAGGCGCATATTTCACTTTTAGCCACAAATGCCCCTGCTGCGTCGTGTTGTAAATTTTTTGCTGACTAGTTTCAGTTTATTTTTAGCCACGTGGGATGCTTTCTTATTTATTCTTTAATAAATGTATTGTTTGATGCTAAGCTTTGTGTATCTCACAGCGATCTGCGGAGGGGTCAAGTCCCGAGGATGGAGAAGGTATAAGAGTCGGACAGCTTTGCTAATGTTATCAGAACGTTAATCATATTTGATATTTCAGATTCAGATAAAGATGAAACAAACTACTTCCCTCCAGTGAAAAGGGAGAGGACTTCATCATTCCCGCCGTTACAGTCTGGTAACAGTTTTATTTTTATTTTTTTCCCCCCTCTTTGCTTGTGGTGATTTGTATGCTGAGGCTTTCTCACGGTTCCTTTGCAGTTCCTAAGAACAATGTGTTCATGCCCCCCAGTTTCTGTCAGTCTCCCACTGGGAACTCAGACTCTGAGCCAGGTGAGTTTTTGGGATGACTATTTTTTGGGGGCCTTTCTTAACTGGATTACAAATTACAATTATGCTGTGAAGACAAGATATATTTAGGTAGTGGTGGTTGCCATGAAAATTGAGACAGAAGTTGGTTTTACAAAGAATTTTGAACTCTACCCTTAAATTACTGCAACCATATTTTTGTAACTTTGACACATTTTGCCAGCTTGCAAGTCATTTCTCTTTGTTCTATTCATTGGACCATACTGTTTAAACTGTTTCATCGTTCTTAAGGTGCTATGTTAATAACATATTTTCGAGTTTAGTTTGCATCATAGCGCCAAATTACCTTTAAATTAACTTAAATTGTAGGTTATTTTTAAAACAAGTTGTGCAATATAATCAAAACTGGCATGTAAAATTGTTAAATAGAAAAACAAAATCGTGAAGAGCCACACATTTTACATCTATTATCGTCAATGGCACAATCACTATCAGCTAATGTTATAGTATAATATAACATGTTTTGTACTTTAATTTCAAGCATAATAGTCACCACCCAACATAAGACTGATTCTGAAAAGGCCCAATGTAAGTTAACGTAGGTTTAAATGACTAAGATGCATACCTGTCAACCTCTGCCGATAACTGCCCTTATAAATGATTATGATTCCCCTTACAAACCCCCAAAAAACCTTACAAACACTACGACTCGTACAGTGTTTGTAAGGTTTTTTTGGGGGGTTGTAAGGGGAATCATAATCATTTATAAGGGCAGTTATCGGCAGAGGTTGACAGGTATGAAGATGTGTCAAAGCAGCTTGCATTTTGTCTACTTTTTGCCTGGATCGCTGCCCTTTTTTGAAGATCTATGTTGAGCCAGTTAGAATACAAATAAAGCAGTAACATTCGCTTGACTTGAGGACAAGCTTATAAAGGACTGCGAGTGTTGCTGTAGTAACAAAGCCAAGAGGCTCAAAGAACTTCAGGGGAACACAAGTTATGTAACTGATGGCTGTTTAATGTTTTGTCCCGTCGCCTGCTTTCGGACAACGCCAGAGGAGAAGCCGGTCGGGTTCCGACTAAAGCCACCAACCCTCATACACGGGCAAGCGCCCAGTTCAGGTTTGTGCTCTGTTTAGCTTCACGCAGCATTTCCACCAAATGGAACACTTTTACAATACAGTGGTACCTCAGTAACAGGAAATGCAAACATTGATTGTGGGTAATGAAGTTTTATTCTGAGAAAGGGTGCCATTGGCTATCGGTGTTGTGCACGAGTATACTTCATTACCCAGAAAGCCCTCTTTTTACCCGTGCATGCACGTTGTGCGTTTCCTGGTCGAAACTCGTCTGGATAAATCGTTCAGTGCTCGTAGATATCAGTTATACACGAAAGAGATGTAGCAAAAAAAGACAGTGTGCTACAATGATAAACAGCCTCTCATGTCATGGCCACCTGGCTTGGTGGCATCTCGAAATTTTGATCGTATCGCGGGCGAAGTATTCAATCGAAATTTTCGTCGTACCACGAGCTGATCGTAGGTCGAGGTACCACTGTAGTATAAAAACTATACAGCAATCAGAGAATTTTTAAAAATAAACTATTTGCCGTTGTAAAAAATAAAGTGCGCTTATCTCAAAATAAACAAGGGTAAAATGTAATAATTGGCTGTGGCTGACTGCAATAGACATCCAATTCATTTGAACTGCTACCCTGTTCAAACGGATTGGTCGTCTACTAGTGGCAAAATAATTCACAGCAGTAGGATGAAAACAAACCCACGGTGGGCCGTGCTCCAAGCCCTTGCGTGGTATTGTGCAATACTAAAACTAACAGCCCCTTAGCGCTCCGTCTGAGACCCGCACAGAAGTATACAAACCTGGTCAGGGTCCCCATTGTTCCTCTTGGTGGAAACAATAATTCAGATTGAAATGAGCAAATTTGACAAGCCTTCTGTTGCGTCGAAACACATTTTCTGAGAAAAGCAACCGAGAGCATTTGATCTTTCAGGCGTGCCAAGTCAGAAACCGAAAGAACAGCAACGCAGTGTTCTCCGCCCTGCCGTTCTTCAGGCGCCACCCTCCAAATCCCACGCAGAGTCAAGTACGTATTGTTTGAATCGATTTCTTACGCCATTCCACAGAAACCAGAAAATGACACGGGTCAAAAATGACACAATAAGACTTAGGACTACGCTTATGCTTTCCATGATCTTTTCCAAAATGGCATGGATAGTATTTAAATTAACTGCTTTTCCTTTTCAAATTTGACAAACACCAGGATTGTAGAACCTAAAACAAGTTCCTTTGTCCTGAGCAACCATGCTTTATTGCTACCTGAACTACGTTAGCATTTACTGCATTCGCAGGTGACATTCTTAATGGATCCGCTATCAAATAGTTGTTATATTTGTCGGAGTAAATTAGAACGTAATCAAGAAACGTAATGTGTTTCATCACTGCGACCGTCATGCGGAACTCTCATTAAGCGGAACGTACTTCACGCGTTTCTACGAGCAGCCGTCCTTTCCGGGTGTCTATGGTTTGTCCTTTCTGTCCGGTGTTGCTTGGAAACGGGCAGTAGAGTGCGGCTAATGAGACGGGTAACGGCACCGCAGCCAAGGTCAAGGGATGCGGCAAATAGCATCAGGAGTGTCTGATGCTCTTAGTCTTTTTATTGTTTCTTGAGAACACTCAAAAACATTAATGGATGGAATCCTTGAGGTCATAATGAACTTTATGTTTCAAATTTCCTAATGCAGGTACCGTATTTTCTCACATATACGCCATATTTGTCGCTCAGAAGAATAATGACTGAATCGAGGGTGCGGCTTATATGCGCACAAATTAGACTTGACAGGCACGGAACTGCAAGGTGACAAGGACGGAACGCCATAACGCAAGGCTAATTTATTTTGACGTCTATGAATGAAATTCAAGACAAAAAATAAACCGTTATCTTGCATAAAACGTGAAAAAACTCACGTGTCTGGCATTGCTCGCTCAGGGCGCCGCCATCTTACCTAGGGATGACAAACCAGACCGCTATGGACACCTCCTGGTTGTACTGATCACGTGACTTACTTTTTGAATTTGTCTACGTGCAGGGAAGCCGCTTTAGGAATGTGCAATTGCAAACCAGAAATCGATTTAAACAGTATCTCAAAAATACCATGTGCGATGATTTTTCTTAACATTTTCCCTTCTAAGTAACACATTTGTACTCCCTATCAAAACCATTAATATGGAGGCGAAAATTGGGACTCGGGCATCTTATACGAGCAAAATCGTCAAATTCAACGATTTTTAAAGCAATTTTAAGGGTGCGGCTTATACGAGGAGGCGGCTAATATGCGAGAAAATACGGTATGTGCTTAAATCTACAGTAGAAGGCATCTCGTTTTGACAATGGATAGGCGTCTGGTTGCAGTAGATTGGCTCCCATTTTGGTGTTACTGTTATATCTTTGTATTGTTTAAATGTTTATGCTATTTTCAGATTCCACTTGCGAAACCAACGGTGTGAAGAAGTCGTCAGACGACCCTTCAGCCCATCTGTCCCTTTTCTTGAACAACACAGAGCACTCAGCCGCCCCGAACACGTCACTGGTTGGTACCTTTACACATCCTTGTGAATGATTTTTTTTTGTTTTTTCCCCTCGACTTCCAAGTGTGACATTTCCACCCCCATTTCAGAAACATGAAAATGAGGCAGAGAGCTCAAGTGAGGTCAAAGATGAAGGAGGAAGCGAAAAGGAGGAAGGAGATGTAGCAAATTCTTTTGTATTTGGGCAAAATATCAAGGACAGAGCAAAGGTGGGTTTATTTCGTGACCGGACGATTTGCCGAAAGACGTTTGGCCAACGGACAGTTCGCCGAACGGACGTTCGGCAAAACTTCCGTTTGGCGAACTGTCTGTCGGCCAAACGTCTTTCGGCGAATCGTCCGAGTACCGGTTTATTTGATTACCAACCGTTTGTCAAATCTACAAATCTGATTACACGTATGTTAACACACCTACGCAAATGTTCCTCCTTGTCAACTTTACCATTTCCGTTGACTTTTGGGACGTGCATTCAGCACAATAATTGTCCCTAATAGAGCTTTCTGATTGGCTATCATAAATATTGACCATGTTCAACAATTTTGACTGTTAGTCAGAATTATTATTTTTTAACCGCAGGTAAACCACCGCCCTTTTCTAACTTATTATACTTGTTAAGCCACTTTAGACTTTGACCTGGGAATGTTTGGATGATGAGTGTTTTGGTGTGGCTTTTTATTCCAGGTGGAACAGAACAGTACAGAAGAAGAAAAAACAAAGGACCACCTTCCAGGAGACACTCAATCTGAGGGAACAAATTATTTCTTGCAGTACATCTCTACCCCAAGGTAAAATCATACATTTTCTTGTCCCGAATAATCATTGTTATTGTTGCATAAATTACTTTTATTTTTATTTTCAGTTTAAATAATGCCGCAAACAGCACAGATACCGGGGCAAAATTTGTGTTTGGGCAGAACATGTCTGAACGAGTTTTGGTGAGTGTGGACATCTTGTTTGCACAATATGGCTTAACTTGGTTAAAAAAAAAATCCCATGCGTCTGTCTAATCCTAGAGTCCTCCCAAGGGTGAGACCGCCAATGAAGAAAGTAAAGAGGTTCCAGAGGCAACAGAGCCGCCTTCACAGGAGGCCACCCCAGAGAAGGGTAACTCCCCCTTCATACACGACAATTTATGTTCTCCTCAAGATTGTGGGACTTATATATGTATTGAAACTAAACAGTAGAAGTCACCAGGCTTATTTTGTAAACAAAGCTACTAGATATAGAACATTGGAGGGTGGTGTGAAAATGGCTAAGGAATTTTTTGAAGCTACTGTGTACAGATAAAATAATTTTTGACAGGTTTGCCGTTCTTTGCCTAATGACAAGACATTTGAGTACCATATTTTCTCGCATATACACCGTATTTGTCGCAAAAAAAATGACTGGATCGAGGGTATGGCTTATGTGCACAAATTAGACTTGACATGCAAGGTGACAAAGTTGGAACGCCATATCGCAAGACAAATAATTTTGACGTCAATGAATGAAATTCAAGGGAAAAAAAACATATTTTGCATAAAATGTGAAAAAAACGCACAGACGATCCTTTCAATTCATAGTGTCTCGGAAATGCGATGATGATTTTTCTTAAGATTTCCCCTTCAAAGTAACACATTTGGACTCCCTATTAAAACCATTAATATGGGGGTGAAAATTGTGAATCGGGGCGGCTTATATGCGAGAAATTGTAAAATTCAAGGGTTTTAAGGGTGCGGCTTATACGCGAGAAAATGTGGTAGTTTGGAGTGGCTGATGAAGACCCCAGCATCAATGGTCCATCTCTACACTTAACACTTTGCACTTCTCTCAGGCGTGAACAGCGTGTCGGAATCCCTGGAGGAGTCTGCCGCTGCCTACACCAAAGCCACAGCCAAGAAGTGCATTTTAGAGAAAGTGGACGTGAAAACCGGCGAAGAATCTGAAAGCAACGTTTTACAGGTTCACAGCGTGTAGCTGTCTCTCCAGTGTTTGGGCAAGGCGGCAAAAATAGTCAACCTGCTTTTTCTATTTTGATTCAGATGCAGTGCAAGTTGTACGTCTTCGAAAAGACGGCGCAATCGTGGATCGAGCGAGGGCGGGGTCTACTGAGGCTTAACGACATGGCCTCGACGGACGATGGCACGTTACAGTCGCGCCTCGGTAAACAACATTTTTTGTTTCGTGACGAGTTGTCGTCTGTCCAGTTTACACATTTGACATCGTTGTGTACTCTTTCCACGCCCACCAGTGATGAGGACCCAGGGGAGCCTTCGCTTGATCCTCAACACTAAACTTTGGGCCCAGATGCAGGTGGACAAGGCAAGCGACAAGAGCGTACGAGTCACTGCCACGGACACAGAAGACCAGGGGGTCAAGGTCTTCCTAATATCGGTACGTTTTCCAAAACAACATCCGGCTGTGTCAGGACCAAGAAACCAAGAAGCTCAATTTTTTTAATGGACTTTAGGTTCATCTCCACATAATTGGAGTTTAATTCTGATCTCCGAGTGCTGAAACAGATTTAGAGGAGGGCTGTACTTAACTGGCTTTGCGCTTGGCCTCTAGATGGTGCTACTTTCTCCCTTAGTTAACACATGACGTTCACTAGTGACAAAATCATTTTGCTTCACAAGAGGAGCCGGAAAAGAGACGCATTAATTCTTAAAGGGACAGCACATGTACATACAAACTCTTCTACATTCACACGTCGGCTCAGTGAAACTGCTCATGGCCATTGTTGGCTTTTATTGATGCGTAGACCGTGTTGTTTTACCTTGTTTGGTCGTCGGTCTTTTGGTCGCCGGTCTTTTGGTCGCCGGTGTTTGGTTGCCCGTTGTCGCAGTCCGAGCGACCAAAAGACCGGCGTTCAATCAACCGCACACGGTCAGTAGCACAGAAAGAAATGACTAAATACCTCGCTACTGAAACTGATGTTAGTATTTGCTCGTGTTTCTCAGGGTAGCTCCAAGGATGTAGGTCAGCTGGCGGCGGCTTTGCATCACCGGATCTTGGCCTTAAAGAGCCGGGCGGAGCAGGAGCCCGAAGTCCCGGTGCCGAGCATTCCCGAAGCCGAGGTGCCGCAGTCCAACGAGGACGACAGCGACGAGGAAGGCGGCGCCTCTGCTTCAGCTTCCGCTCCTGCCACAAGTCAGTGATTCTACTAACCCCCCGCCCCCCTTCTTCTTTAACATTCTGTTCTTTTTGTGCACCTGCAGCCAACACAGAGGGAGGCGAGAACCAGGCCGCGGGAAGCACATAGCGCCACCCTCGTGGGACGGCCTGCAGAAATGCTGCTTTCAAGGCATTTTTTTTCTGCCACCGTCCACCCGGACACCCCATTTGACCAACGTGGTCCCCCAGACCAGTAACTTTTGGATATTAGAAGTCTAGCTCCAGGAAATAACCTCTTCCCACCACCCCCCCAGTGCCGGAATATCTCCTACCCCACCAACCAATCTACGTCATCAGTGGAGTCCTATTGTTTGATTTTATTTTTTTCTCTTCAACCTCCCCTTCCCCCCCCTATTCTCTCCTCCCCCCCCCACTAGCAAAAATAAAGACTTCATAGCTTTGGTTTGGGACTTTTCTGCTCATCATATTGATGAGTGTAAAGGGTGATTTTTTTCCTCTACATTTTAAAGTATGGCACATGTTAAGACTGCAGTTTCTACTTCTAAGGGACCTTTCTACTTCACTGTACAGCCCTACCCCACGCCCCGCCACCCCCACAAAAAAAAGTCCTGCTCTCTGGACGCCACATTGTCCCACAATCTGCAGCGCGAGGTTCTTTGTCTTCTGCATCGAGCCCACACTACCAACTCTCCTTCTAGTTCAGCGCTACTACGCCCCTCTCCAAAAAGAAAAATCGATCAGGAAACTGTAATTTATTATTTTTTGGGGAAGCATAATTCTGAGGCATTTTGTCGTGTGCTATTTGTAATGACTAGTGAGAGAACACCAACTTGTCATTAACAGCAGTTTCCTTTGATTTCCTATCTATATTCTAGTGAATAAAGGACTGAAACCATGCAGCTTTCTGGTCATGTGACAACTTTGAAGGGCAGAAAATTCTCCATTTTTTTTCTTTCTCTTTTGTTCAACTTTAGACAAATTCAATTGTCAATCATCCTGCATGAAATCATTTGTATTTCTTTAAAGCATCCCAGAGCTTTATTATGTTGATACATTTTTATTTACATTTGGAAAACATGTTGAAGTTCAATTGTGTGTGCTTGTGGATTCATTGTGTGCTAACTGTACTAGCCCCCCATTTTTGTTTGAAACATGTACATTTTTGAATATATCATTCATATGGCACACTTTTTTTTTCTTCTCATCTCCAGCTCCTTTTCACTTCCCTTCAAAAAATAAACCTCTGCCATAAATGTTGATTTCCCTAATCTCATTTGATAACTTGTAATAGTCTTCATATTGATGCAACAAATGGGTGTTTTGGGTGCTACTTTGTGATTTTAAAGGTTTCATACTAAAGTGTACCCAATGTGCAACTGTGTCAACACTTTTTGAATCCACCTATCAACAAGCAGCACCTGAAAAAAACTTTGTCCTGTGCCTTTTTTTTTGTATGTAACATTTGCAGTCTTGTTTTGTTTACTAATTGTGAATTAAGACATTTTTTTTCAGCTTTCTCATTTAAATAGAAAAATTCCTAAATGTTTTATTACAACACACCAAGTCAGTGAAGATTTCTTGTCACTGTGGCAACCACATTAGCACAGGTATGTACTTGACAAATGCATATTGGAATGTGGTTGAATATTTACTAATATTCTCTTTTTGATCACTAGGTTAATCCTGTGGAATTTCCATCTGCACTTTTAATTTTTAATCATTTGGAACGGATCAACACAATGCTGCCAAGAGCAAACATCCGTGAGTACTACGCATTCTGTGGAATTTAAGATATTACATTATTATTTTTGTGTCCATGTGATTAATATTCTTGTTATATCTGCACAATTTTCAATTTATTCACGAATGACTAAAGTTTAGTATACAGTCTTGCCTCGATTATCGGCAATTCACTTCTTAGCAATTTTTTTCTGCCATTATTAAAGAAAAAAAATCTTGTAGTTTTTTTTAAGTTTATAACGATATGAAAATCCATGCTGAAACTCGTAAGCGGAAGCCACTCTTGCTACTCGGAAAAAATAAGGTATAATAGGGGTGACCCTACTAAGCTATTTTTTTTTTTCGATTATCGCGGCCATGTCTGATCTACATTAACCGCAATATTCGAGGGATTACTGTAAAGGACGTGTATATAAAAGTTGTAATTGCTCAAAAATATTGAGGTATACGAAGTAAATTTATTCGACCACAACATTCCTATGAATGTTCAATGTCTTTCCCCAATGGTGAGCTCTTCTGTTTACTCCCAGTTTTTGAATCAATCTGGTCACCATATGCTTAATCAAAAGCAGTAGAATCGTCCATTCACAAACGTACTGTGGTGTAAAAAAAAAAAGTGTCGAGATTGTCGAGTTTATTACCACATAAAAGCTTCGTTTGCATTTGTAGTTCCTGAATGCTTCGTTAAAGAACAAAAAAGCCTTGGCCAAGCTTCAAGCGTGCGTCATCATGTTTCAGTGACAAGAGTCTAATATGCAAGGGCGGGGAATGTCTAAACTTGCATGGCTGTTTGAACTCGGTACAAATTGCAACCAATTACAAGAAGGCCCGTTTCTCCTTTTCCGTGGAGTCATCTGTGGTGTGTTATGACTAACGAAGCAAACGTCCATTAAGTTCCTCTAAAGAAGTCGAAGAACAAGGAGAAAAAGTGGTTGTTTTTAAAGTGCCACTGGAAATTTATAGGACCGCTTTTAAGGGTCATTTGGAGTATGATCACAATTCAGTCAAACTCCAGAGGATCGGGTTTTAACAACAGGTGCCGCGTTGAAAACTCAAGTGAAGGAAAACCATGAAAACTTGATCGCCCCCATAAAGACTAACTGATAGTCCCACGCTTAGTCATTTGCTTCCTTAAAAGGAGCAAATAAAAGTCCTTCCTGGACAGTCTGCCTAGAGAAGAAGCTCCTGGAAAGTTGAATTCACAGCATTCCTGCCTGAAACGTTTTAACGGAGTACAATGTAACTGGCAAATACGCGTAATTAATCTGATGTCATCAATTCGTTTAACTGAGTGGCTTCCAGGCGACTGATCTTGTTACCTTTTTGTTTATTGTTTCATGACGAACAGTCCTGATTTTTTTTCTTTTTAAAACGTGAAATCAGCATAACATTAGGGAAGTCAATGCATGACCACGACTTTTAACGTTCAGCTTCAGTGATCTTAGTTGTATTTGTGGGGCTTTTCTTAGCTAATTGTTTCACATTGGGTCAAGAAGGCTTGGAATTATGTCTTATTTAGAAAATACTTGTTCCTATTCGCTGTGTCGCGCTCTCTCCATCCAGTATTTTCTTTAAGCAGATTTGGAAGCCTTGACACATTTGAATGAATCTGTGATTTTTTGCCTTACCCTGGCTAGGTACACGGTCGATTGGTCGCCGGTGTTTTGGTCGCCCGGAAGGTTATTGATAATTACCATTTAAATCATTGCTCAAATTCCCTAAATACAAACTGTGAATTACTATTTAGTCATACTTAATGCCCTAGTAATTATTAGGCTAAAGAAAAGCTCCAAATTTCCCGGACTTTTATTGTTTTTTTGTTGGAGAACTTGTTAAGACCCTGAGTGACGTAGCATCTTAAAGGGACAACGCATGTACATACAAACTCTTCTACACTCACACGTCGGCTCAGTGAAATTGCTCATGGCCATTGTTGGCTTTTATTGATGCGTAGACCGTGTTGTTTTACCTTGTTTTGACCAAAAGACCGGCAATCAAAAGACGGCGACCAAAAGACCGGCAACCAATCGACCGCACACACCCTGGCTATGTTGATTTAGTCGTTAGTGACCTGACATTTTCTCTGTCATTCCTCACTGTGGTGCTGTCAGGTGATAATCAATTCCACCTCAATGTCAGATTGATTCGAGGCACATAACTTGTTAGAGAACCAAATGACAATCATATGTTTTTATCATGCTCATGCAAAAATACAGTGTTTGTGTTTCGTGAAAGCGCATAACTCGCATTTGTGTCTTGTAAACGTCCTCTCGGTCACATTGTTAGAAACCGTCTGGAACAAATTATATTCAAAACCAACATTTGTTATTTTCCAAGATGTTTGGAGACACGATAGAGCGGCTATACTGACAGAAATTGAAGCAGAACAGAGCGCAATGACTCAAAATCACATTGTTCATGCAGTTGTGTCCTCTTTGTTGAAAGAACCTAATAGACATCAAACCCGGAAAATAGTTTTGTGTGACCCAAAGACACGCGACACTCGGCATGCTTTCTAAGTCGAGCTAACCAAACTCCCCCCAATCTTAACCTCATGTCTTACGGCTACGTACGTGTAACTGCATTGTTAGTCTCTTACAACAAAGGAAAAAATGTCTTTGAGGCTCTTTTGCGGTTCTCATGACAGACACAGACCGAATGTCATATGTTTCAGTGAAACTAGCCCATTCACCCCCATTTTCCGTCATGAGCCATGGGGACCATTGAGACTTATTATTGTCACGACTGGTTGTTGATAAGAGTTAAGCGCTAGATGACGGGATGGGAGGACACGTGGGGAGTTACTGTAAAATGTATCCTGCGAGGGATGTCTGCTAGCTGACGCCTTTTTCCCCTAAAAGCTCCGACTATAAATCCAACACACCATGCTTAATTACACACCAAGGCTGTAAAGCAGCCACGCCATTATTATTATTATTATGTATTATTGTTATTAATATTATAACACTCATACTGAGTAGTAACACCTGCTGTGATTCTGACTCTAGCCCCCACAATTGTGTATGCATACTGTTTATTGTACCACTTGCAAGTGCAGTTAATAACAGATATCTTGTTTACAATCTCCTGTCATGAGTATAGAAAGACTTTCCTGTGGGAATTTGTGCAAAAAATTTTTTTTAGGGGAAACCTCTACTTACAAACATTTCTAGATATGAAAAATTCAGGTTACAAACTTTTGTTTCAGGATACAAAAAAACTCAAGTTAGGAAGCAAAAAATGAGAAAAAATCTAAATCAAACCTCCTGAAATGTAAATACACCTGTATTTTATTTTCAAATTGGCATGGTAGATTTGCTCTCCCTTTGGCTGTCATGCCAATACCTGTGATTTTGTAAGTAAAATGCGTCTCTAGTTGTGAAAATTTCAAGTTACAAAATTAGAGTAGAGGTACCACTGTAATGTTGAATTTTGAGCCAATTTTCATTTTAACCTGTATAGCAAGTCATGTTTTGCTATTTCCTACAGCACATGTGTCAAAGTGGCGGCCCGGGGGCCAAATCTGGCCCGCCGCATCATTTTATGTGGCCCGGGAAAGTAAATCATGTGCCGACTTTCTGTTTTAGGATCAAATTAAAATGAAGAGTATAGATGTATATTACATTTCCTGATTTTCTCCCTTTTAAATCAATAATTGTAATTTTTTTAATCCATTTTTTCTGTGTTTTTAGTTCAAAAATAATTTTGTAAAATCTAATCTAATATATAAAAAAGCTAAAATAAATATTGTTTTAGATCTATAAAAAACTGAATATTCAGGGCTTTTAATCCAGTTCTTTTAATCCATTTATTAAAAAAAATCTAAATATTATATCTAAAATGGTCCGGCCCACGTGAAATCAAGTTGACGTTAAAGCGTCCCGCAAACCAACCCAAGTCTGACACCCTTGTCCTACAGGAAGAAAATGCTTTGATACTAAAATAACTTTTTTTTTATATTGTAAAAACTTGTTTGACTCCAGCAAGCTTATGTTGTTTTCACATTGACGGCACTGGCCGCCGACGAGCGGAAATAACTGTTTATCTCCGAGGCAAAAGAAAATCCCAGCTGTTATAAACATTTTAATGTTTCCTTTTTCTCTTTTCAGGGGGGGGGGTGCTGAGACCCACACAGAATCTGGAAATGACATCAACAAAATATTGGTCAATCTTTGCTGTTTTTCTTCCAATCAAAGGTAAGTTCTTCCCCTTGTTGATTTTATTACCTTTGTTTTGCGCTAATGCTAAAGCTGAGCAGTTGATGACTATTATTCAATACTAATTACCGTATTTTCACGACTATACAGCACATCGTATTTTTAGCCGCAGTGTCAGTAACGAGTGCTATTTCTGTATTTTAAACACACAAAGGATGTACCGTTTTTATAGACACAGCCAGGCGTGGCAAAACATACACCTGCTTAAACATACACCTTCGCATTGTAAACAGAAGTAAAAACACATGGTCAGTCGCTACAGTAACAAAAATAAAACTAGCAATCCGCAGTCACGTCACTCGGCACCATAACCTTCCGTCGATGCTTTCACGGAATGTGTTGATCGCAATTAAATTTTCCTGTTGTGACAAGTTCAAATATCTGCGGAAGGAAAAGCGAGAATGCGAGACTTGACTTATTGGCAAAGCATCCTCAAGCAATTGATTTTTTTTAGTTTAAATATACCGTATTTTCACGACTATTCAGCGCATCGTATTTTTAGCCGCAGTGTCAATAACGAGTGCTATTTCTGTATTTTACACACACAAAGGACGCACCGTTCTTTTAGACGCAGCCAGGCATGGCATATATATATTACATGATGATGATTATCGAACCGTAATTGCGCTGTCTACGGAAGCAGCACCAGACGCTATTTCCGGTGCGCAGTGACTGCTGGGATATATAGTCCTTTTGTCAATACACCCAGGTTGACGGCTGTGATAACTTTGCACTAATAGTATCAATATACTACAACGGCGAACACACTAATTTGGTGCTATATGCACCAAATGCACGCTACACCCGCACGCTAAAAACACGTTTTTAAAAAGGCAACGGAAGCAAGACTGAGTTCGGTTGTACTTTATTTAGCCATTTTACAATGTACTTGCGTCATCATCACGCACAAAACCATCAGTCCTCATTTTCTGTGTCCGAATTGAACAATTGTCCATCAAAAACGCTGAGTTTAATACGTTCGTCCAGGCGGCCACAATCCATTCTCAAATAATAGCTAGCTAGTAGCTAGCGTAACTATTCCAAGGCTGTCTTCCATGCTTCGCAACTGTGTTGATGCCGATCGCCAGGCCACAATTCATTCGCAAATAGTAGCTAGCTAGTGTTGATGCCGATCGCCAGGCCACAATCCATTGGGTGTATTGACAAAAGAACTATATATCCCAGCAGTCACTGCGCAGTACTTTATCTACGGGAAAATAGTAGAGTCGGGGGCTGCTTTCCGTAGTTGTCCTATCGACTGATTTATTTTATTTTATCGTGATAACAATTTTAGTATTGGTCCATATGTAAAGCGCACTGGATTATAAGGCGCCATGTCTATTTCGGAGAAAATTTAAGACTTATGTGCGCCTTATAGTCGTGAAAATACGGTAATATATATTTCATATTACTAAACTATTTAGCTAGGTTCAAGGTTAATTGAAATGAGCACAGCATGGTTACCTGCGAAATGATGTTTATTCAGCAGTCAGTATAGAATGATAAACGTTGTTTTGGCACAGTTGCTTCATGAGAACAAGCGGTCTGTGTGTGTGTGTGTAAGTCAACTAAATAAATATGCAGAACCATAATTTACTTCCCAAATAAATATACAATATCAGCTACAATAACGATGCACTGCCCGTTACAAACACAAAACACACAAAATAGCGGAAGGCGATGCTTCACCCTTCGTGACAACAGCTTATTTTTTTCCGCTAAAAGCCAATTGGCTTCGTGACAGATCTTTTTGGTGGGGTGGTGAATTTCAGGGATCAGTGCAAAAAAAGAACAGTTTGGATTACCTCACAGCACCGGTGGCGTAAACCATTATTAAAATGTATCCGGAAGGTTTCCGTTCTGCCTGATACGTGAGATGCTTAATGGGTGTTTTGTTCATTCTGCGTGGAAGGATCGTTCGGTATTTGTTTTGGAAAAAGACATTTTTCTGGGCTATTCTAGTTGGTCATGTACAGACTGCACTATTTAAACTTCAAGTTACGTGGAGGGTAAATGTTAGAATTAGTGTTGAACTCATACATGGGTGTTCAAGCTGCCCAGTTTTTATTGGCTGGCAGTAAATGATGAAAATATCATTAAAAATAGCCAGCGCAAGAAGCTTAAAATCAGCCTACATTGAAGTTCTCAGTTTTAACTTAAGATGAAGCTAGTCACTGTGGGAAGAAATGTAGAAAACTTTTTAGGACTTTTTCTGTCGTGTAACTATAAGTATGTATACTTGATTCCCAATGACTATTTCAGTGATTTTAATTTAAGTTGGCTATTGCATCTTTAGATTTTTTTCTTTTCTTAATGCGATCCTCTTTTAAATAACTGATGGGGTAGAATTTTTGTTTGGATTAGCCAGGCCGCTTGCATGCCGAGTGATGCAGCCGAATGTGACTAAACTGATTAATTGTGAAAAGAAAAGAAAAACACAGACGAATAGGAAGAAGCGACTTGTCCCTGGACTTAGAATGTTACATGGAAATGGAAAAAAACCCTCTAAAATAAAGGACAGGATGCATTTTAGTGGCTGTCCTCTCATTATCCCCCTTTTTTTAGTATTTCGTTGAAAAATTATTGCAGTCAGACTTAGGCCAATAACGTGAAATCTTTGCAAAGACTCAGTCATCTAAACGACACATAATATAATTATTACATTATATAAAATATAATAATTAAATTGAATATAGCAATGGAATTAATCTGTAATACATACATTTCTAGACTGAACCTATACCAATGGATAATAGGTCATTCCCGGCTTTTTCAACTTATAAGGTGACTTGGCATCCACGTTGTGTTTATGCAAATTAGAGGACATATCGGTCTGGTGCAGACATAATGGGAACATCTTACAGAATTCCCGTAACAAAACGAACCGCAACCATTCCCGACAGCGCATCAGCGTTCAGGAGAATGAGTGGCAAAATGGGACAACCCAAACCAAAGCAAACACGGTCGTGAGCGACCGACAAGTCTGGACAGCGTCTTTCCTGCAGTCTTTCTCTCGTCTTTTAGTGTTTTCTTTTAATTGATGCCAAGCGAATGAGTCACGCGCTTGTAACGATGAGGCCCCGATCGTTTTAATCGTTTCTGTGGTGCATTCCTTCGATGTCAACTGCGTTCGATGCGCTGGGTGTCAAAAATACAACTCGCTTGTAGTGGCAAGTTGTCTTCTGGTGTATCTTACAAGTGCTGCTTTGTATGTGTAAGGTAGAGAGAATATTTGTAATTGTTTGAGGAATACGATTATGAGATTTTTGGACTGATATGGAAATGAAATAGTTTGAGAAATGAGCAATGAACTCTCTGGTTGAAAACAACATATTTTTCTGGTTATTAGAATCAATTGATAGAATATTGTAGAATTATTTCCTGGCTAATTTTTCAATAATTGTTGTGTCATGCAGTTAATCATATCATATTGTGAGGTACCCAGAGAGTACCACCTCTATAATTGGGGTCACGGTGGAGTGGAGTGCAATGGACTAATTAATATTTACCTCTTCATGGTGGAAATATTTGAGTGGAACTAAGTTAGGAGTGAGCACCAATCGGTATAATTTAACTTTGGCTGACATAACGATTCCGAATCAGAGCAGGTTTTAGGGCAGTGGTCTCCAAACTAGTCCACAAAGGGCCACACTGGGTACGGGTTTCCATTCCAACCCAGAAAGAGGACAACTTTTTTCACCAATCTGGTGTCCTACAAGGACAATCAGTGTATTGTAGTTAGGTGCTTCTTGTTTTCTGCAGAAATCTCATTGGTCAAAATGTCTGTGCTGGATCGCTTGGAACAAAAACCTGCACCCACAAGGACCGGTTTGGGGACCCCTGTTTTAGGGCTTTGGTTGTTGGGATAGGATTGACATGATTTAGGGACGTGGTTACAGTGGATTTTTTTTCTACTTAAACTATCATAGGTCTGATAGTCCCTCTCCGTTGCTATACTAATTCATTTGATGGATTGATCGATCGATTGAGAAACTGGTGTAAAACTGCGGAAATAGACAGCGATGATAAGACAATTTTTTACTGAGTGATGTCAAAGATCTGGTGTTCATACTGTGTGTAGTCTCCATTTTCCACCGGTTCTCCAGCAAAGACGTGCCAAGGACATTTGGGCTGCGGTCAGAAAGTGAATTGTCGTAATGTGGCGGGCCTACTTTGGCGGTACTCACCGTCAGTCACACAGTTTGCTACAACAACCATCAATCATAATGCCGTTACTTAGCTGTGATGCCATCTGTTTTTTTACAGTGTTACTACGCAGATAGAAATGAACATAGAAAAATGGGTTACAGTCACTTGATTGCCCCTGTGTTGGTTGTTTCGTATCCTTCTGAATGTATTCCTGGAATTGAGTTTGTATTCCATCATTTTCCGCGTTGAGGGAGTTCAGAGCAGCGTCATACACATCCGCAGTTTTTAGCCGAAATGTTCTGGATGGTGTGGTAGCGACTCCGGTTGTCCAGGAAGGAGAAGTCCTTCTCGAAGGCCAGGGGCCGGCAGCAGGGGCCGTTGCCCACCTTGTCCTTGCGTCCCTTCTTGCGGAAACCCGTCCGCATCATGTGCTCCATGGTGACGTCGTAGTTGCGCCTCTGCGCCGTGCATTTGCCGCTGCAGTAGCGTAGCATCACCGTCTCGTCGCTGTCGTAGCCAAGGCCCAGCTCGCTCACCGTCAACTCCAGCTCCCGCACCGAGCACGCCTTGCCCCGCCGGGCTCTTTTAGTCCTTCGAGCCTGGCTTTGATCGCGGCTTTTCCGTCTCTTCCTGTCAAGTAAAGTCCCTACCAAGCGCTGAAGCTCGCCATCTGTGAAGCTCTGGAACATCATGGACACTGGAGAGAAAATGCCGGAGGAACAGTAGAGTGGATTAGTCAGAATTGTGCGACAAAAGAGCAACTTTGGGCCTGACGTTAGGGCTGATTGGGGGATTCGGTTTGGTGTTATGGATCAGGGTTAGGTTTTAACCGTTAGAGCTTGGCGATAATTTGGGTTTTGCAGTGTTCTAACACTAAAGACTTTGTTCAGGCAATACATTCTGACGTTCCTGGTTCATTCTTTGTTTCAACTTGCTAAGGTCTTGGTCTTGTCTCACCTTTAATTGGGTGACACTGAGACGAACAACCATTCATTCCCATTCTCTTACATAGGGACAGACTGCTGAACAGGCCTACCATGCATGTTTTGGGATGTGGGAGGAAACCGGAGTACCTGGAGAAAACCCACCGACGCACTTGGGAAGACATACAAGCTCCACACTGGAAGGTAAGAACCCATCTGGGATTGGGCTCGCAATCTCAGAACTGTGAGTCTAATGTCATGTATTAATGTACATATACATGCATATATATATATTTGTTGGGTGACTTCCCTCAAGCATCTGATTGGCTATTGTGCGATCCATTGCAAAGACACAAAATTCATTTGCCTGATGAGTACCACCTTGGTGTTGACAGAGATTTTATTTTTGTACCCTGCGGCGTGAACATCGGTTATCAAAACAAAACAAAGAATTAAGGGACTCTGTGAAAAGAGTATAAAATGCAAACTATGAGGTATTAATTGCCTGCGGATTATTGTGAGATGTTAAAACCTGCTCTAACGTGCTGCGGAGACCGCTTAGGGGGTGATGTCATGTAGCATAGCTTTCTCGTGTTTATTTGCCTCATCTGATCAAGTGGGGAAAGTTTATAGAGTTGGGTTAGGTTTTGGGTTTCTCATTCAGGTCTCGTTTTTCTTGGGTTGAATGCTGTTATACACATTAGCATTAGGAAAGAGAATGATAACGATGAAAGTGGATCTTACACTCTGAAAGTAGGGAGTTCATGTTTTCTGTTGAGCGCGTCCTCCGGTGAAGGCCACCAGTCCAGGTCGCCGTCGGCGAGAAGGAGGAGGATCTTAACGAGGAATATTGCTGTGAGGAGGACCAGGAAGTTTGGTGTTTGGTCTTTGGTTTTGGGGGTCCGGCGGCGGTAGGGGCCATATTTCTAACGAGGATGATTGACAGGGTGGCGCCACAGAGCATGAAGGCAAAAGTAGCACTTTTCCATAACTTCATCTTAGAGCGTGGAGGAGCATTGAGACGCTGGCGGGAAAACAAGAAAAACAATGTCAAACATCACGTTAAAAATTTTCAATATATGAATTGTGATCTCACAGAGTTTGAGTCAGGATTATGGTTGATAATGCAAGACTTTTGGACACTCTTTTTATGAGTTACTATTACTATCGAGAGTAGCGTGAAATCAAATTTGACATTTCTGCAAGATACAAAAGAGTCTTTTGCGATCAGGAATTGAGTACAGATGCAATATTTCAGTTTTCATACTTTGCGTTCTTGGGGGTTTGGCTATTAGAGTTCGAGTTTAGCTAAAACCACAGTTGGGCTTGTTACGATTTATGGAAGGTTGTTGTTAGGGAAGATTTAGGATTCTTTGGGGTTTGGAGAGCGGCTGCTTTTTAGCTTGTAGTTTTGTTAGATTGGGTTTGGAGTTGGTCCAAATGTGATGTTTGGGGTTCAGGATTCGGGTAGGGCGGCAACAGTTGTGTTTGGATATGAGAAGTGTGGGTTACAGTCCGGCCCACTTGTGTGAATCCACTTTTACTTCCTCACTCTCACTTGGCGACACCTGGGAATGCGGTGAGAACATTTCCCAACATTTCAGTCATGCCAAAGCAGGAACAAATGTGTAGGTAGACTCCTTGAATTATTTTGTACATCTTTTAAGCCCTAAGGCCTTATACGTACATAAGCGAGGAATGGAGACTCTTCTTTTTTTGATACTTTCCAAGAAAAATATGCCTTAAAGTTATAGCGTGTACATAAAAACTCCCTATTTTAGGCTTTGTACTTTTTGTCCACTTCACATTTTTCTTATCGTGTCACTTGTAAAAAGAAGAAAAAAAACATTTCCCCCGAGCCGGAAATAAGTAACTGTCTGTCAGGGTCTAACAGCAAATCCAGACCGGCCCTTAAAGCGTTTTGCCAGACTAGATTGTGTTCACATATGTCCGTGTAGCAGACACCGAAACATACAGTACATGCCCAAGTTTGCCATTAAAGTATGGAAATAGCATGAGCGTTTCCCCATCATGCTAAAGCTACACTAGCTAGCGTAGCACTAGGCAAATAAGCATCTCTGTCGTTGCCTTGGAAACCTCGAAGCGCCTATTTTTCGTCGCTCTGTTATTGGTGGAAGAGTTAGGACACTTTTGCTAATATGTCAATACCAGTGGTGTCAAACATACGGCCTGTGGGCCGGATGCTGCCCTCTAAGGGGTCCAAGCTGGTCTGTGCAGAATTTTAAAATGAATTAAAACTGTCAACATTTTAGAAAACTGATTTTAGCAGACGTCGATGTTTATCAACGTGCGCCCCGGGAGGGAACGGAAGCAGAAGGAAAAGCCATTGGCGAGCAAAAATAAGAAGCGGGAAAAAGTGGAGAAAATAGTTCCTTCTGAGTCCAAGTTTTAGCTTGATTGGGGCCACCAAAGTACTGACTTATCCTCACAAGGGTTGTGGGGGGTCCTGGAGCCTATCCCAGCTAATTTTGGGCACCAGGCAATGGACATCTTAAATGTGACCAGCCAATCCCATGGCATAATGAGACGGACAACCAATCATAGCTAGGGGCAATTTAGTGTTCAACCAGCTAGCCTATCGTGCATATTTTTGGGATGTGGGAGGAAACCGGAGTCCCCGGAGAAAACCCACGCAAGCCTGGGGACAACATGTCAACTCCACACAATGATTAACATCCTGGGTTCGAATCCTCGACCCCAGAAATGTGAAGCCAAGGAGCTAACCACTCCTCTGGCGGGCCAAAATTAAACTAAATCCATCCGCCCACTCAAATCCAACGACCCATCCATCCATCAGAACCAAGCAAACACCAAGTGGTTGCACATGGAACTGCATTTCCCTTGACAAACCGAAATAGTCCTCAATTCATCATTGTCTGGAATCGTCTAAAAACCGCGGCTGTTTTATGACGACAAGATCCGGCGCAACTTCCAAGGCCGTCCTATTCTTTAGCAATTTTACCGCCATTCCCCATACATGAGGCGGGTTACCGCACCGCCAATAGCAGAGCCCTCCGGGCGTCCTCCGCCGGACACGCTCAAAGCCCCCCATTATCTGCAGGGCGCACGACACGGAAGGACTAATTGGGAGCGCGCCGCGAACCCCGCCGCCCGGAGGGAGACGTGTCACCCGAGTGACACCGCCATGCTTGTGAAGTTCGTCTATGAAGCGCCTCTTTGTGCGGAATGAGATGGCGGCTTTTTATTTTATCACGGATTCAACCACCGGGGTCACGAGACTTGACCGTGATGTCAGAGGCTGCACGCTTCCCGTCCCATAACACCTGATAATCCACTTTACATAACGGTTCTTGATATGAGTCTTTGAACACGCCGTGTACTTTGAACTCAAGACGCGGAGGGTTGCGATAGCGAAAGAAAAAAAACAATACCGTACGTCGGCATCTACTGCGTGTCGGCGGGTGAAAACGACATAGAGGGGGTCCCGGCGGGAGGCGTGGTCGCGGGAAGTCGGCGGCAGGTGGGCCCGCGAAGAGTGCTGGTAGAGGTAACAGGGACATATTCCAAAGATCAGGGCGGGATTAGCACTAATGCCTGCAGTCGGCTTTATCTGCCGTCACGTGGGCCCACACCTGGCTGCAAGCGCCAGGTCTTTCCTTTAGACGCAGCGGGTCCGCATGCGTGTTAATCCCGTGTGCGGTTGATTGGTCGCCGGTCTTTTGGTCGCCTGGACTGCGACAACGGGCGACCAAAAGACCGGCGACAAAACAAGGTAAAACATGTACGCTTTATTCATGAAATCCAATTAATTTATTTTTCCTGCTGTAATCCCAAAAAAGTGCAGATTTTTACCCTTATCCATTTTTTGATGGACCCTATTTAGGGGAACAAATAGGCCAAAAATGCTAATGATTATAAAAATCTTGACAACCAACATAAAAGTGTATGTAGTATCGAACTTAGTCCATTTATGGCAGATCCAACCTTCTAACTTTTACTCTTGAAATGACCTTTCCACTAAAACTTTCAGTTGAGGTGAAGATAAAGCCTCGACGTGTCTGAAACGACACCGTTTATGATCCTCGGCCAAAAAGTTCTTCCGTTAGGTCAAGAATAAGATCAATTCAACGATATCTTCGGATGGGTACTCGGTCGTTTGGTGGCCCGGAAGGTTATTGATAATTACCATTTAAATCGTTGCTCAAATTCCCTAAATACAAACTGCGAATTACTATTTAGTCATACTTAATGCCCTATTCATTATTAGGCTAAAGAAAAGCTCCAAATTTCCCAGACTTTTATTGTTTTTTGTTGGAGAACTTGTTAAGACCCTGACTGACGTCGCTTCTTAAAGGGACAACGCATGTACATACAAACTCTTCTACACTCACACGTCGGCTCAGTGAAACTGCTCATGGCCATTGTTGGCTTTTATTGATGTTGTTTTACCTTGTTTTGTCGCCGGTCTTTTGGTCGCCCGTTGTTTGGGTCCGGGCGACCAAAAGACCGGCGGCGACCAAAAGACCGGCGGCGACCAAACGACTGCACACGCTTCGGATGTGGGAAAAGCAGGAAACGAGTTTCCCTCAACAGGCCGCGAGAAATTGGTTGTTCAGACCTTCTGATAATATATTTTGGGGCGCGATTGGCTTGCTTCTATGTTAAGATGAACACTTGAGACAGCGGGATAATTCGAGCACGGTAGGAGCTTATTAGTGGGGGAAAGTTGCACACAAATGAGGGGGAAACGTGCGCTTTTATTGCGTAATCCGCCGGAAAGAGGGCTTTTCAGGTCTCGGAGGCCGACTGATGTTGGGTCCAAGTGCCTCGGCGAACGCTCACACGGGCAAGCAAGCACAGGCAAGCGCAAGCAGAGCAAATATGAGGACATTTTGACTGAAAAAAAAAAATAACAGTTGGAATGAACGCAGAGCTTCAAGCAAGGAAGCGCTTTTTCAATTTTTTTTTTCCCCTCACTTCAACATGACAGCTGTGTGATTTACTGGAAGCGTGGTGAGTGTAATTAGTCGGGGATGAGCGCAATGACACTCAAACAATCAAGCCAATTTCAAAGCTGACACCAGAAGTGCTTGTCATCCTTTTCGCCGCTTGCTGATTGAATTTCATTTAATGGGATTTATGATGTCAAGTCAAAAAGAGCTTTGAACTTTCTTTCACATTTTGGATTCTACCATAGCTCAAACTTTTCCTATATATTTATATAAGGAGATATATATGCATATTACTGCCGTTATAGCTTATTTTTATTCTCTATTTATTTTTATTTCAATTGTTTAGGGCTAAAAAATGAATGGCTGCAATTGAACGCTTGTATTTTATTCATTTTATTGTCATACGTTATTTAATAATAAGCGATAGATCTTATTGAATATTGTGTACCGTATTTTTACGACTATAAGGCGCACCCTAATGAATGACACTTTAATTTTTTTCCATATATAAAGCGCACTGGATTATAAGGCGCACTGTCTATTTTGGAGATAATTTAAGACTTAAGTGCGCCTTATAGTCGTGAAAATACGGTAATTTATGTTTTGGTTTTATTTTCTTTAGGAGTAATATTCCTGAATCCTTGTTACAAATTGAGGGTTGCGAGGGTGCCGGAGCCCATCCTAGCTGACTGGCAAAGAAGTGAGATGCACCCTGGACTGGTAATATATATTTTTTTGATAATCAGAGTATAAAACCATTTTACCGACTTAAGTGCGCCTTATAGTCGTGAAAATACGGTAATTTATGTTTGTATATTTTTATTTTCTTTAGGAGTAATATTCCTGCATCCTTGTTACAAACTGAGAGTTGTGAGGGTGCTGGAGCCCATCCTAGGTGACTGGGAAAGAAGTGGGATGCACCCTGGACTGGTAATAGTATTTTTTTTTTATAATCAGAGTATAAAACAATTTTACCGACTTTTAAGTGCGCCTTATAGTCGTGAAAATACGGTAATTTATGTTTTTATTTTTTTATTTTTTTAGGAGTAATATTCCTGCATCCTTGTTACAAACTGAGGGTTTTGAGGGTGCCGGAGCCCATCCTAGCTGACTGGGCAAGAAGTGTGATGCACCCTGGACTGGTAATAGTATTTTTTTTATTTTAATAATCAAGAGTATAAAACAATTTTACCGCCCCAAATCTTTTACAGTATATAGATTAAAATTATACAACTGCATGAAAAATAGATTAAAATTATACAACTGCATGAAAAGTGTCTATTAAAAATACTTTTTATCAACAATGTCATTTCATGCAGCAGTAACTTGGATTTATAAATATTCTGCATTATAAAAGCACATAGTACACTTAACGCATATTTTTTGAAGTGACTAAAATAAATTCCCTTGTAATAATTGGCTATACTGAACAATACATTTGAATTTATTTATAGTTTAATTTCTCTTCACACTTTCTTCAAGCCACCCCAAAGTTAAAAAGGTTTCCATGCCGATAAATAAATCTTAAAGTTAAAAAAGCAAAAAGGGACGCAAAAAAAGCCGAGAATTTCCCCCCCAACATTCCGTGATGAGCGTCAACGCGAGCGTGTAGGTTTCCTGCCTTGATTGGAATTAAACCCGGCGTGCGCTTCACCGTGCCAAAGCGCAACACCTTAACGCCTGGGCCATAAGCTCAGGCGGCTTAAGAGCGGCAAAAGGCGATGCGGCGTCCTTACCCTTCGGGCCGGCTAATCCAGATTTAAGGCTGGGTGGCGTTTGTCTCGGGCTGACCTCCACCAGGAAAGTCCATCACCGCCTTGGCGGGTGACGAACACGCATCCCGACTCGGCTGCGCCCTCCCCGAGAGGGGAGCTGTCCGGACTTGATTCGGGCTCTTTCGGCTTCTATTTGTCTTTAATCGCTCCTTGGCGGGCGGCAAAGATCCAAATCCACATTCCTGGGACTTTTAGGGCTCTTTGAGCGGATCCACGCGGGGAGGAAAAGTTTTGGAGGTCGTGGGCATCGCCATCTCTCCTCTACGGGATGTTCTCCCAAGCTGCGAGATGTTGCGAGTGAAGCGGCGAGCGTCTCTTTCGCTCGCCTCCCTCCCTCCCCGGCGGCGGCTCCTCCAACTGTTGCTCCGCCCCCCTCCTCCTCGGATTACCCCCAACGTGATAATCTCCCTCCAGGCTGCGGCTCCCGAAGGATGCTTTTTTGGCCCGGCGTGAACGAGGGCTTTAACGTTCACCTTCTGCTTTGCGAGAGAGTCGGAGGAGGGGGCCACGGGTACCATCTCAATCTTTTAAGGGGAATTAAGAAAGTTCACAATGGGTTTAAATGCCGCTAAGACGGGCCCTAAACCCACTTAGATGAAATTATCACAGCGGAGGCATTCCGTGATAATGGAATATACTGAAGAAAGCGCCTCAGAGGGTGGAATTTTTTTGGGGGGGGCACAGATGGTCGGGTGTTTTGTTGGAGGGCCGTAAGAAACGAAAAGGCGCTAAAGAAGATCACAACCAGGTGGGCAGGGGAAGCTGATAAAAAAACAATCTCCTGTGTAAACATTCGTGAGGGTCCAGACTAGTCCGAGAGTCAGATTGCGTGGCCTTGAGCCAAGCCGTTCTCGTAAATCTCGTATCGATGCGTCTAGTATAACTCGACTAATGATGGATTTTATTTTGCCAGGTCCTCAAACCTTCAAATCAAGAGAGCAAAGAAGAAGCCAGACAAGATAGACGAACCCATCTCAAAGGCAAGGAAAATTAAAGCATTTTCATTTTCTGAACCCGTGTGCGGTCGATTGGTCACCGGTCTTTTGGTCGCCAGTCTTTTGGTCGCCCGGACCGCGACAACGGGCGACCAAAAGACAGACGACCAAAAGACCAGTGACAAAAGAAGGTAAAACAACGCGGTCTACGCATCAATAAAAGCCAACAATGGCCGTGAGCAGTTTCACTGAGCCGACGTGTGAGTGTAGAAGAGTTTGTATGTACATGCGTTGTCCCTTTAAGAAGCAACGTCAGTCTTAACAAATTCTCCAACCAAAAACAATAAAAGTCCGGGAAATTTGGAGCTTTTCTTTAGGCTAATAATTAATAGGGCATTAAGTATGACTAAATAGTAATTTGCAGTTTGTATTTAGGTAATTTGAGCAACAATTTAAATGGTAATTATCAATAAACTTCCAGGCGACCAAAAGACCGGCGACCAATCGACCGTGTACCACCTCATTAGGGTCGCAGGGGGTGCTGGAGCCTATCCCAGCTAACTCCAGAGGCGGGGGACACCCTGAATCGGTAGCCAGCCGATCGCAGGGCACAAGGAGACAAACAGCCAATCACATCTCAGGGAAATGTACAGTGTCCAATCAGCCTAGCATGCATGTTTTTGGGATGTGGGAGGAAAACGGAATACCCGGAGGAAACCCACGCAGGCCTGGGGAGAACATCCACACAGGTAAAATGACCTGGATTTGAACCCAGAACCCCAGAGCTGTGAGGCCAACACGCTAACCACTCATGTTTATTATTTAATTTATTAATTTTTCCGAAGAAACAGCCATTGTTGCCTGTACAAAAAATGCCCCTTATTTTCAGAAATCCAACTTTTTCCAACTCCAGGTTCGTTCTAAGCCTCACTTGATTAAATGGAAGGAACTTAACGTTTAATCGTTTCAAAGAAGGCTTTCCAAATAAATAAATGAATTGCCTCCAACCCAATTACAATGTGAAACAAATGGAGTAAAATTCCATGGGCGGGCAAAGCTAAACATTCCTAAGATTTCACAACTGAACATAAAGGAAGTGTTCGTTTGTTTCCACAGTAGGATAGAATTGCTTTAATATGTTTAACTTGAAGTTTAACTCTGAAGCTCATGCAATAAAATAACAAATGCTACGCTAACTTTACATGACAAGGCCTTGTTGGAGACATGGCGGCCAATCGGCGATGCCCATCAACGTCTTATTTTTAGGCCTTGAAAAGGAAACGACTTTTGACAGAAGTGTTTCTCTTATTGCTCACAGATGTCCGAGGGCATTTTTCTAGTTGCCAAAAACATTGTTTTTCTTTTTTTTAAAGGAGCAGCTGTTTGTAAAGACAAGCTCCCCCCGTTCTCTAGACCGTAAGACTTCTAGTTTCCCCCCATTTTCCTTGTGGGTCTCTTTAAAATTGGAATAATTTTTAATGTTTCAATAAACACCAAACAAAGATTTCCTGTTTTATCATTTTTTCCCCCTTGATTTGATTTCATAATAAACAGAATGACATACTAATGTCTTCCTGCTCCATTTTCAGTTAAAATTAGTCATATTTAACAGTTCAGATACATGTAGTTATTGTTTACAACGCGTGTCAAAGTGGCGGTCCGGGGGCCAAATCTGGCCCGCCGCATCATTTTGTGTGGCCCGGGAAAGTAAATCATGAGTGCCGACTTTCTGTTTTAGGATCAAATTAAAATGAAGAGTAAAGATGTATATTCAATTCCCTGATTTTCCCCCATTTAAATCAATAATTGTAATGTTTTCTGTGTTTTTAGTTCAAAAATCATTTTGTGAAATCTAAATTTTTTTATAAAAAAAGCTAAAATGTACATTGTTTTAGATCTATAAAAACCTGAATTTTCATGCATTTTAATCCAGCTCTTTTAATCCATTTATTTAAAAAATATCTAAATATTATATCTAAAATGGTCCGGTCTGACACCCTTGGTTTACAATATAATGAAGCATTCTTTGCTTTTCAACTGTTAAACTATTCATTGAGTCAGATAGCCTGGAATAAAGGTAAGTTGATGTTGTAAACTACTAATTAAAATTTTTATGTGTGGAGTTTGCATGTTCTCCCGTGGCCTGCATGGGTTTTCTCCGGGTGCTCCGATTTCCTCCCACATTCCAAAGACACACATGGTAGGCTGACTGGACACTCTAAATTACCCGTAGGTATGAGTGTGTGCATGAATAGTTGTTTGTCTCCTTCAGCTGGGATAGGCTCCAGCACCCTCTGCGACCCTAGTAAGGATAAAGCGGTGAATGAATGAACTCTACTATAGTTCATTCATTCAAAGAGGGATGTTATAGATACTATAGTTTAATGCATTAAGTGTTTCATTGTACACATACTCTTTTCTTTAAAAAACGACATAGTATAGTAAGGCTTTTTTCATAAAAAACGACATAGTATAGTAAGGCTTTTTTCATAAAAAACGACATAGTATAGTAAGGCTTTTTTCATAAAAAACGACATAGTATAGTAAGGCTTTTTTTTTAAAAAAGTAAGGCTTTTTTCTTTAAAAAACGACATAGTATAGTATGTTTTTTTTTTTTTTAAACAACATAGTATAGTATAGCTTTTTTCTTAAAAAATGACATAGTATAGTAAGGCTTTTTTCTTTAAAAAACGACATAGTATAGTAAGGTTTTTTTCTTAAAAAACGACATAGTATAGTAAGGCTTTTTAATTAAAAAAACACATAGTATAGTAAGGCTTTTTTCTTTAAAAAACGACATAGTATAGTAAGGCATTTTTTTTTAAAAAAACGACATGGTATAGTAAGGCTTTTTGCTTAAAAAACGACATAGTATAGTAAGGCTTTTTTCTTTAAAAAACGACATAGTATAGTAAGGCTTTTTTCTTTAAAAACGACATAGTATAGTAAGGCTTTTTTCTTAAAAAACGACATAGTATAGTAAGGCTTTTTTCTTAAAAAAACAACATAGTATAGTAAGGCATTTTTTCTTTAAAAAATGACATAGTATAGTAAGGCTTTTTTCTTAAAAACAACAACATAGTATAGTAAGGCTTTTTTCTTTAAAAAACGACATAG